>NC_081141.1:5343213-5943213 GCF_958295425.1 Solea solea | reverse complement strand
TGATATGGTTAAAAAAAAAAAAAAAAAATGTACAAAAAGGAGTTGAGGGTAAGCTCACAAAATAATCTGGCAACAAGGGAAAATGGGTAAAAGTTGCTGTTCTAACCAAACAAAAAGCAAATGAAAAAGTCTTCTCTCTTCAAAAGAAAGAGCTAAATTACCTTTTTGTCAAATACAGGAATAAAACCCCACTTTAAATTAACTCTGTTTACAGGGTGGAATAGCATCGCTATACTTAGTGTCTCTAGAAAACAGTGAGAATAAGGAATCCCTTTTGGAAGCTAAGGACCGGAGCCCAAATTCCATGTAGCCAAAGTTTCTAACACATGCCACTCAGCATGACTCAAACAAAATCACAAACCAGATCACAAGCAAAATCACAAACTAGTCTGCAAACCTAAATGAAATTCAGACATTGCTTTTCAACCATGCTTTAACAGAATTATTTAAGAAAATAAACTCATGAAACAGGCCTGGACAAAAATGATGGTACCCCTAGAAAAGACTGAAAATAATGTGACTAAAGGGACATGTTAATTCAAGGTGTGTCCACTAATTAGCATCACAGGTGTCTACAATCTTGTAATCAGTCAGTGGGCCTATATATAGGGCTACTGTGCTGTTTAGTGACATGGTGTGTACCACACTCAACATGGACCAGAGAAAGCGAAGGAAAGAGTTGTCTCAGGAGATAAGAAAGAAAATTATAGACAAGCATGTTAAAGGTAAAGGCTCTAAGACCATCTCCAAGCAGCTTGATGTTCCCGTGACTACAGTTGGACATATTATTCAGAAATTTAAGATCCATGGGACTGTACCCAACCTCCCTGGACGTGGCCGCAGGAGGAAAATTGATGACAAATCAAAGATCACGGATAACACAAATGGTAACAAAAGAGCCCAGAAAAACTTCTAAAGAGATTAAAGGTGAACTTCAAGCTCAAGGAACATCAGTGTCAGATCGCTGTTTGAGCCAAAGTGGACTTAATGGGAGACGACCAAGGAGGACACCATTGTTAACAAATCATAAAAAAGCCAGACTGGAATTTGCCAAACTACATGTTGACAAGCCACAAAGCTTCTAGAAGAATGTCCTATGGACAGATGAGACAAAAATTGAACTTTTTGCCAAGGCACATCAGCTCTATGTTTACAGACGGAAAAATGAAGCGTATAAAGAAAAGAACACTGTCCCTACTGTGAAACATGGAGGAGTCATGGGTCTTGCAACAGGACAATGACCCAAAACACACAGCTAAAAACACCCAAGAATGGCTAAGAGGAAAACACTGGACTGGAAAGTGGCCTTCTATGAGCCCTGACCTAAATCCTATTGAGCATCTTTGGAAGGAGCTGAAACATGTTTTCTGGAAAAGGCACCCTTCAAACCTGAGACAACGGGAGCAGTTTGCTCATGAGGAGTGGGCCAAAATACCTGCTGAGAGGTGCAGAAGTCTCAATGACAGTTACAGAAATCGTTTGATTGCAGTGATTGCCTCAAAAGGTTGTACAACAAAATATTAAGTTAAGGGTACCACCATTTTTGTCCAGGCCTGTTTCATGAGTTTATTTTTTTAAATAATTCTGTTGAAGCATATTTCTGTGACCATTGTGAGTTTTTCTTTCATTAACCAAAGGGTACCAACAATTTTGTCCACGTGTGTAGCCGTTTTTTGAACTGCGCATACAAAATGGTTGGATGCTTTAGACTACAATGGTGTCAAAACAGCTAGTATGTCAGTATGCTGACATAACAGCTCAAGCACATCTCATTCTCTTTCAAAAATGACATCTTTTCACTGTGGAACTTGTGCTGCTGCTGCGTGTTAAGAGCAGCAGCAGCACGAAGGACTCTTCACACGCTTGGAAGAACCTTCAACTATCCTGGGAGACAATGGTAAGGCTGGAATTTAGAGATGGGCATTCCATGCAAAAACATATCTCCAGTTGACTCATTCTTCTGAGCCAGCGGTTAAATTGCTGTCAAACTATAAAAATTGGTCCCATCTTGAGACATAAACCATTTTTCTTAAAAAAGAAAAAGTTCTGTGACAGCATTTGATTTCAACAAGACAGGCCGAGCAAACACTGTGAGCACCGAGCGCTGTTCACCTCAAACAACCTTGCTGTAAAACTCTTATGTAAATATTGTGAAAGTTAATCATGTCTTCTGATTGAACTTAGTTTTTTACATGATCTGTTTTACATATATCCATATTTTTTAAATATTATGTTTATTAAGTTTTTTCCATAAATACAGAAGACATATTCAGCAAAGAAAAAACAAAAGTCATGGCTGCAGGTATCCATATTCTACAAAATCAGATTTATACAATTTACAGTTCACGTCTTTCGTGATATCATATAACATCCACTTTTTCCACTTGAAATGTCTTTTTCTCCATACAGTATATTTCTCTTACAATCCCCAGCCATATTGCTATGGTAGGGGACTCAGTCTTGTACCAGTTTCTTGTTATTGCCTTTTTAGTTGCCCTTAGCTGTAAGTCAGTCAGTCATCATCTACCGCTTTATCCTCCACCAGAGGGTCGTGGGGGGTGCTGTGCAAATCTCAGCTACATCGGGCGATAGACGGGGTACACCCTGGACAGTTCGCCAGTCCATCGCAGGGCCACACACAGATAGAGAAAAACAACCATTCACTCTCACACTCACTCCTATGGTCAATTTAGAGTGTTCAATTTACCTAATCCCCACATTGCATGTTTTTGCACTGTGGGAGGAAGCCGGAGAACCCGTAGAGAACCCACGCACACACGGGGAGAACATGCAAACTCCATGCAGAAAGGCCCTTGTTCCAACCGGGGCTCGAATCCAGGTCTTCTCGCTGCAAGGCGAGAGTGCTAACCACTACACCACCGTGTGGCCCCCTTAGCTGTAAGTATCCAAAAAAAATCAAATTTTTTTAATTCATAACTTTCCCTAAGATCCTGGAAAGACATTGTGTTTCCATTCTTTAGTATTGTGCTCAACCCTTGTCAATTTTTGAACTAAAGTCCAGTGATATGGTGGACCATCTCTCAATATCTCTCTTAATTTGTAGATGAATCTGATAATTTATCTTCAGACTTATTACGTGTGTTTGTTCTTTAATATGTATTCCCTTTATTTCCTCACACTGACTTATAGTTGTGCCAGAGGTACAATGTATAAAGGCAAAGAGGAGAGGGGACAGGCAACATCCTTGGCATGTTCCCCTCAGTAGCTTTATGATTTTTGTTAAACTACCATTCATTTTTATTCTAGCTATAGGATTCTGGTAGATTGTTTTGATGCATTTAATGGCTTCTTTATTAAACCCAAAACGTTCTTATGTTAAATATAGAAATGTCCAATTTACGCTATCAAACGTCTTTTCAGCATCAAGACTAAGCAATATAGCCTTGGTCTCATTCATTTGTATCGAGTTTAATATTAGCAGGGTCCTTATGTTATCTAGTGTTTGTCATCCTGTAATAAATCCAGTTTGGTCCTCTTCAATTTATTCTGTCATAAAATTCTGATATCTCTTACGGAAATGTGTCTATAGTTATTACAATATTCTGTGTCTTTAACCTCCTTGGGGATTACAGATATAATTGCTTCATTCCATGAGGGTGGCAATCTACCTTCCCTAAGGCAAGGAGAGGGGTTAGTTCTTCTTTAAAAGTTTGGTACCACTCAGATGAAAAACCGTCACCTCCTAGTGATTTATTTGCCTTAAGCTTGGATATTGCCTTAGATATTTCTTCAGGGGTTACAGGTGCTGTAAGAGCGTTGTTCTGCTGTTGTCCAATAGATGGTAGATCAAGTGAACTAAGAAACTGCCTTTTTTCATCTTCATCTGATGAGGGTGGTTGAGAGTATAATTTATCGTAATATTCTCTAAATGTGTTCTCCATTTCTACCTCATTATGTCTTAGATGTAGAAGAGTCCCTAATCTTATATATCGTGTTAATCACTTGTTTCCTAATTCTCCTTGCCTGCTTAAGTTTTTTTGTTTTGATGAATGTAATGAGATAAATCAGATAACCGAGTCTTCACCTGCATGACAAAATCATTAGTATTAGTTTTTTACCACACATTCTGTCTCCCTTGTTTTTCCCGAGGGAGAAGCTGAATTACATATTTGTAAAGCAGACTTGTATCCTAAAGCAGCACATACACATCTTACATACTGTTGGTATCAGCTCATTGATGACATTTGAAATTCTATAGCTTCTCGATTTAATTTCCAGTGCTTTTGCAGTGACTTGTGTTTGTCTTTTCACTGTTGGCATTAAAAGTACCGTCACAGGAAGAGACGTCCCACTCACAAATCAAGCCAAACAGCGCCGAACTGTACAGTAGATCACTTAAAACTACTTCATAATCCTAAAAACGTGGGTTAATCTCCAACAACTACCAGGGAAACCTCTATATTTAACAGCAGTCTTTTAAAGTGGAGTGGTGTATTTACTGTAGGGACAGCACAGGCGAGCGGCATCACAGACCTGCCGCTGTAGTCTGTGGAGTAGGAGGCTGTGCTCCGGAGACGTGTGGACAGTAATCCAGCCGAAAAAGTGCCGCATTGCAGATAAATTAAAACGACTAAACAATCCTTAAAACGTGGGTTAACAACTGCAGAACTGTGTACATTTGTCCTTTGGTGAGCGGCAGCATCACCAAATCACAGATCACTCAGCTGAAACTCAGCGACAGCAGAGGCTCATTGACCCGGTGAAAAGGCAGCTAAAAATCCCTGGGGCTCCGATATGGTATGTTCTATCATGATAACTTTGTTCCTGGTAAAGCTGATGGTGGATTCAAACAATGGGTGGACAAAGGTTTGGGCAAAATAGCTGATTTGTATGTAGAAGGGAAACTAATGATTTTTGATCAGCTGGTTCATAGATATGCCATCTTTGGAAAACACTACCTTAAGTGTCTACAGTTAAGAAGTTTAATAACATGACAGACCCACAGCTTAGAGGAGCCGTCCCTCTCATATACAGAGAGAATCACTGTAAATAGTGAGGACAGTCGAGGACAAATGTCACTACTCTATACTATGCCGAGATCCAAATCAAAAGACACCTCACACTCAAGATTTAATGCCTGGAGAGATGATCTACGAGTAGATATCACTGAGGATGTGTGGAAAAATACTTGCTTGAAAGCACAAATGCAGACTATTAACATTGCATTGAAAATTATACAGTATAAATGGTTATTCAGAACAGTTGTCACGCCTGTGAAACTTATTCAGTTTAATCCTGACATTCCTGATAATTGTCCTAAATGCAATGATTGGCACACTGTTGCACTGTATGTGGGAATGCCCAAATATTCAGTTGTTTTGGAAGGATACCGTTAACCTGGTCTCACGTACAGCTGCCATAGAGCTCCCTCGAGGCAAAGTTCTGTATACTAGCTATCTATCCTAATCACTTTGTACCAAGCCGCAAAACGGCATCTTTGTGTCTGCTTCAAGCCAGTAAAGTGATCGCATTGAGATGGAAAAGAATGGACAGTCCTACAACTGCAATGTGGCTACGGGAAATGGCTTGCCTTGCTTTGGAGAAATTAACATACATTGTCAGAGGGGAAATCAGTCAATTCAAAGAAATATGGGACACCTTCATGCAATTTGTGGAAAGTGACCAATTGGAATTTAATGTGAGAATCTGGATAAATTAGGACCACCTAATAAGATTAATATTAATTGTTGTAACTGATACCATTAATGAGAGAGCGTTATTCTATCTAGGCTTTTTGATTTAATCGATGGACATTTTTATTTATTTTTTTATTATTGTTTATTTATTTTTATAACTATTTAATTTGTATTTTTGTCTTCCTTTGTTTACCCTGAGTGTTCGATTGTGGGTGGGGGGTGTTCATACATCTTTGTGTCTTTATAAATGTTTGTTTGTTTCATGTGTGCAAAAAACCCAATAAATATATTGATAAAAAAAATGTTGTGTTTTTGTCCAATGGGAATGAGGTATTGTAATGGGACTGCAAAAATAAAACAAATCACTAACCCTTGCCTCTCCCACACACGTGTCTTCTTCATTTAAAGTAAGTTTGAACATATTCTCTGGCTGGTTTTTGTCTGTTTGGGCTGCTGTAGAAACATGTTAATACAAGATCGCAGCCTCGCCATGCAAGGTCCATACTAGGGCTGTTAGAACGAATTTCAGGAATCATAAATTTTTGTGTGTGAAAAACAAAATGCTTTGGTCACGTACGACTCTCGTGTGGAAAGTTCAACAAACTGAAAAATTACAAATAAAGATATCGTCATCTGCAGAATATGCAATGTCGAAATGAAATATCACTCAACATCGAGCAACCTGCGGGGACACCTGCCAAAACTGCACCCTGGCAAACAAGCTGAGTTTAACACCGAGCAGACAAGAATTACGTATTTTTGGCCCCTCCACATCACGGGGTTCACAGCTGCTCGTCAGAATGCTATTACGGACAAACTTTACAAAAGATATGAGACCGATGAACATCTCGCAGGGGTCCGGCTTCAAAGTCTTCATCCAAGAAGTACACGGTTCTTAGCCACGCGGCCATCAGCGACAGCGTTGCCACGGAGGCATATGTGACAGTCATATCATATGTCATTTCATAGACATAGATATCATTCTCAAAAGGACTGAAGCTCAGACGAGATACACTGCCCAAACTCGGGAGAGTAGAACGTTATAATTATTTTTATATTATTTTTTATATTTATTTTTATATAATTATAATTATATTAAAGCCTTTGAAAGGCACCTGCAGGCCGCCAGTGTCCATGCATGGCCCAGTGGACAGAACATGCAACAATCACATATGAAGTTAAAATGTAATAAGAAAAAAATTGAATGTAATTCCAATATTAAAAATAATAAGGAATGGAGGAAAATTGACAGCCCTAGTCCTCATAAAATATTATGAGGTTACATAAGACAAACTAATATTCTTATTATTTTAAAGCCATTTTACACTAAATTTCGTAACTTTGTGCAGTATAGTCAGTTTTTTGCTCCTGAAAGTTACACACTGGACCTTTAAATTGTATTAAATAACCCATGAGTTAAATGGATACAGAGATTCTGGTTTCTGGTTAACCTATTCAAAATAATATCAAGTGTTACAGAGATGGCAACAAAACATTAATGTTACAGTGCAGTAAGTTCTTGTCATGATTTATAGTGTGAATTGGGTCGCAGCGGTTTTTAAACAGGACATAAAATGAGCTACAACATTATGGGGAGTTGACAAAGTTTGATAAACTGAGCTAAACCTGAAGTAAAACGTTGTTGTCGGTGTGTTTACCAGTGAACACTCACTCTCAGTCGCTCCTTGGCGTTCACCATTTCCCTCTTCTTCACCGTTTCGTTGAAGTCCTCGGCGACATAATACGCGCCGTCCTTTGCTCGTTTGAACTTCTCTATGTTGCTGTACACGGGCAGCGCGGACTCGCCCGTCAAGCGCTTCAAAATGTCGCTCATGAACTCCTCCGCTGGGACCTTCATGGTTAGGACTTCAACTTCTACCTCCTCCAGTGTGACCTGGTGTCCTCAACGAGCTGCGACGCCGGCACGACGAGGGCTCTCACACCTGTTCTGCGTCACGCTCTAATTAAGGCCCAAACTCACTGCTACACGTCGTGATACATGTGCACACAGTGACTGTGCCAATAGTTACACCTGTGGCAGCATTAGACTACTGTTTCAAAGTTAAGTACATGTTAAATGATGTAATTGCCTGTGAACGCTTGCTTTGATAATCACTCACCAATCAGTGCAGACCCAAGTCTTTATGGGGCTCCTTAACAGAATCTGATTTCAGGCGGCCCCCCTCAGAGTCACCTGTGCTTTACTATTATTGAGACAAATTTGATTCTATAAATTACATTAGTTACAGCTGTGTTTGTTTAACACCACACGAGTGTTAAGGCCGCATCTCATGGACCCTGGTATACTTGTGCATCAGGATCCTGTAGTATCTGATTTCACCATCGGGTGGAAAGTCTGGACACTGGGAATAGGACGCATTCCTACCAAAGAAGAAGAAGAGAACGATGCTGGAGCGGCTCATCTGCTGAAACATCCGTCGGGCAGGGGAGTCAGGTGTCAGCTGGTTCGAGGGTCACCAGGTCGAGGCTCAGATGACTAACCTTGGCGATTACTGCTTTTGTTGTGGAAATGTTTTTTCAAAACAATAGGATATGATGCAGCTCTGTTTGCTCTGATGTGGCAGAAACAGTTGTCCTGCATTCGGTGTCTTGTCTTCTCCTTCAGTAATTCTTAATACATGTGCAGCTCCTCAGACGGGGAGGGGAATACATTATTCAAAAGGTTTGGTTCGTTTCACTGTGAAAGCAAACTGGGACCTATTAGGTGTGAAAACGACCTTACGGTCTTTGCACTGGACGCTTTGCGGAAATACGAGACAAAAGTGTGGGTAATGCAGCGAATTACGATGAACCCTCCCAAGCACATCAAGCACAATGTGAAAAAAAAACAGATAAATTATGAGGACAAGGGGAAAAAATCACATCATGGACTGTGTCTGTCTGCAACCAGAGCAGGCTTCACACACACACACACACACACACACAGTGAATGTTGGTGAAAACTATTTTCAAGCTTGATTTACACACACACACACACACACACACACGTCATGTAATCGTTTTATACTCAGAGACTCTCTACATTCGGAGCCCGTCTTCTATAGCTATGAAACTCTCTTCCATGAAAAAGTGATCAGAAAAATAGATATTCAAGTAAGTATTCGTAACAAAGCATTTATACTTCATCGCCGCTCATTTCCCTATCACTTTCCACCTCTGTCACTGATCTACATCCTTTTGTCAGGCAGTTAAATGACTGACCCACTTTGGTCTCAGTGATGTCACACAGCCAGTGAGTCAGTGTGGTGAGAAGGACTCCTGCTAATCTGGACTGATTGAGTCTCCTCTGCAGCTCTAATGAGAGAAGTGTGCTTCCAGGGTGAGCTGTTGATTAGCTGATGCAATATTGATCTTGCAAACGTTTGTGTGTGGAGCCACCAGTATATTCCAAAGCTGCTCCGTATGTAGGTTTACATCAGCCTGTTTGTATGTGTGTCTTTGATTCGTAACATCACAGATCTCTGATGTGAACGTTTCATATTTTTCCTTTAAGGGTAAATGGGTCTGGATTCTTAAGTGTTAACGCGTTTAACATTGCGACACTGCCTGAAAGACATGGACAGGAGAGTGTGGTGCTGGGAAAACCTCAAATACACTGGGTACACGTGTAACAGATGCACAGATGTTTTGGACCTGTCCTGGACTACGTGCTACTTTAGAAACATTACGTGAGGCTTGCAGTGCGTTACAGTTATGATAAAATAAGATTCTTAGAAGGTCTTTGCAGGCCTAAAAGTCGATATCAGTATAATTTTTATCAACACTCTCTGCTGCTACTTATATTAATTACAATGTATTGCTCTATCATTGGCTGTATAAACTTGTAACTTGATACAGTTGTTGTGTATCTGCTCCTGGTCTCTCTTCTGTCTCCACCTCATCCCCCCCACCTCTCCTCTGTCCCCCATTTTCCTTTCACCCCAACCGGTCGAGGCAGATGGCCGCACATCTCTGAGCCTGGTTCTGTCCAAGATTTCTTCCTGTTCAGAGGGAGTTTTTTCTCTCCACTGATGCCTAGTGCTTGCTCATTGTGTGAACTGTTGGGGTTCTCTGCTCTCCTTGATGTTGTCTATGTACAGTGCCTTGAGATAATGTATGTTATGATTTGGCGCTATACAAATAAAATTGAATTCTTATTACTATTATAAAAAAATACTGCTAGCAAACATCTTTAGTATTAAATTGTGTTTGAACACATGATATTAATTGGTGGGCCGCATGTAATCGACTGGGTGCCATATATGGACTGTGGGCCGCCAGTTTGACACCACCGTTTTAGAGGAAGCAGATCTTCCCTCACTGTCATAGAGCAATTGCCTCTGATCCCTCATCCGAGACGTTATTATTATGTCAGACGATCATTCGTGTTGCTCATGCTGTTCCTTTCCTCTTGCAAAAAAACTGTTTCATATTTTCAGAAACATTTCTTGTGAGTCTCTAAACAGCGGTCCACTTATTTAAGAGCAGCCTTTGTAAAGGACGATTACACCGCGGCATATTCTTCATGTCCTGTGAAGCACGGCGTGTGCACTGGCATGTGTCTCTGGGTGAGACAGTTAATCCCAAGTGAAGGACAAATGATGAAAGATGTGAGATCGAAAAGAAAGCGTCGCACACAAGTGCATTATATGAATGTGTGAGTGAAGTGGATGAACAGCAAAACCGTAGGGAAAGCCACTTTCAGTGGTCGAATGCCGATAAGAATGTACATTTATGTTTCTTATATCTTGTATTTTTTCAGCACAACCTATAGGCAATCTACTGAATTTTTCTCCCCAATTTTTACCTATTATATAACCTGAACCTGAGCAAAAAGTACCCAATTTTTTTGCTTTAAATCACATTGAATTTGTGAAATTTGGAAAATATATCACAGTTCAAAGTTAGTTGTCTCATTTTTATGATCAAAAAGAGTCTATTTTGTCACTTCTGCACAATTATTGCTACTCCTACTCCCCTTTTTTTTTTTAAAATAAAATATGTGATATAAAATGAATCATAACTTTGACTCAACAACACATAAGAATACAAATAAAACACATGTTGTATAAAGCCTGAATAGGATGTCCTTATAAGGAGTTTTAGGAGTGGAGTGTATTATTCCCACAGCAAATTAGCTGTGGCACAGATCTGTACCACGCAAACTCTAAGGGTTAAACTGAGGGATCCATCCATCCATTTTCTACCGCTTTATCCTTCGCGAGGGTGGAGCTCAGCTGACATAGGGGGATGGGGGGTACACCCTGGACAGTTTGCCAGTCCATGGCAGGGCAACCATTCACTCTCACACCTCTGGGTCAATTTAGAGTGTCCAATTTACCTAATTCCCATATTGCTGGAGAACCCAGAGAAAGCCGACGCACACACGGATGGATGCATGATCGCCCTCTGGTGGTAGCATGTCAGAAACTGTCCTGATTAAAAGTTGTAAAATATCTATTTATTGGTGACAATAAGCGGGTGGGCCACGCAGTTGCCACGGGCCGTGGGTTGAGTAGCACAGCTTTAGAGTAAAACAGACAATTATGCATGGCACATAAGTGGACACCAGTGGGATTGATAGCTGGTGTCGGCCAATAGTTGCTGGGTTAAAGGCGACATCGGTGAACTTCTGTGAACAAAATGTCAACATGATGCCAGAATGAGTCATCCAATTCCTATGGGTGACGTCATGACCGGTTGCCACTTGGTGATGAATAGTTGTTCAACCATTCAAACCGCTTCCACATGCCCAGGAACAGGCTCAGCACCATGGGGGACAGAGCTTCTTGCGCTGCGGCCCCATGTCTGTGGAATGCTCTTCCGGACACCTTGAGGGCACCTCAATCCACAGAGAGTTTTCTTTTATCGCAATTCTTATCCCTGTAGCACTTTGATACTGCCAAAACACCAAAATACCAAAATATGGTGTGACTGGCTAAAACAGGGACTCTCATAGCCTCTCACCAGAAAGGCAGAAGTAAATCAAATGACCATAACAACCAAGGTATGAAGAAGATCATATCTGATTTCACCCCGCATCAAACCTTGAAGCAGATAAGCCACAGCAGCAGAAGGCACTCCTTATGAGTTATCATGTTTTGCTTACCTACTAAAGCTGTTGAGTGTTAATCCTCCCTAAGTGACCAATTATGGAGACTAACTCTGTGCATGACACTGTTGAATAAAACGCTACATCAAAATAGAATGTGAGGACAAAGCACAAACTTTGCTGGAATAAACAAACTGTGTATCATAACAGTAAAGGTCAGTGTGCCAACGTTAAAATACAGTGGTGTAAATAGACAGAACAAAGTCAGCTACAGACTTTTCACATGAGGCAGATTTAAGATCATTTGCGCTCTCCTCATCCTCCTCTTCCTCACATATACTTCACACACTGGTATAGTGAAATAGAGATAAGGTGATTATCATACTTATTATAGTTTAATTAATTATTTTTGTTGTTGTTTGTTTCATTTTCTCCAAAACTAGGATAAGGGATTATAAGACAGGCTATGTTGCTTATCAATTTAGCCACAAATCGGTTGCACTAAAGCAATGGCGCATAAATTACCATGGCAATTTATTTTTTAATCCTGCTGCTCAATCCGTCCAAGACTGATGTTCGTATTTGATTAAAACATTTTTATCGTGATATATTTGTGCAGATGTTGAGATGATTAGAAACAGCTGAGGTTGTAAAGGTTTCATTCAAGTCAGTGACGAGAGCAATTCTATAAAATACTCATTCTATCATCTGTGTTTGTGTCACAATGAAGTCACAATGAAGTTTTTTTTACATGAAATCCAGATGTATCCAACCTCAGTTTACGGTACAGAACAGTATAGAACAATATAAACACAATTACTTTGCTCAAATAAGCTGTGTAATTGTTTATATTGGGCTACTCATAGTGGCATTCAGTCTGTCCACAGTTCAGCCAGTGTTTCATCTCTTCATAAGTTTATATATTAAGGTGTTTTTCACTTGGTGACACCCGTCTTCTCCATTTCTGCATCAATAAAACTTTGATCGATCGATAAATACTTAAAACTTAAATTTTGGAACTTTGGAGAATAATTTTTTACATGCGTAAAAAAGACCCTGTCAGCAGCAACTGGTGTGGCACAAAAGACCAGTTACAATTCCTCAGCTCCACTCTAATCACAAACCCTTAGTATAATACAGTAGAACAGTATTTTAGTTATTTTAATCCAAGTACCACCAGCGGGACCTCACGTACCACTGGTGGTACATGCACCACAGTTTGAGAATGATGTGTATAGGTTGTACATGAGGGAAAGTGGCTGCTTGACCTTTTATTTGCTGGTGACTTTGTCCAGTGTTCCGCTGTACATCCGCCAAAGAAGAGAATCCACGCCGCGTCTTCCCTGTAGCCAATCAGCGCCAAGAACTCGTGATGACGTCAACAAACTGCCAAGTCCAGGAAGCTAGAAGTTTCTTTACAGTGCGACGCCAGCGTTTCGGTCGAGTGTTGTAAGTGTTTTCGCACGATTTGTAGACGGAAAACCGAGCGGTGTGCGAACATATTTACTGTTTTCGTGATTGTAGGCCTTTTTTCTGTTCACTCTTTACAGGTAAAAAGTAGCAGGAGAACGGTTAGGAAGTAAAGTCGTCGCACATCGGTCAACAAACATGTCAGCTTCAGGTCTGCTGGCTAATTACAGCACCGAGCTCTACAATGGCCAGGCGCTTAAAGTGAGTATGTTATAAAACACGGGGTTTGTTTCACGGATGTTTTGAGTGCGTGTACGTCACTGTGAGACTGTGGGGAAACACCACAGGGGCGCGCCCACTCTAACGTGGATGTCCTCACGTCCACTTTCACTCGGTCAGCCTTTGCTCATTTCAGTGCTAATTTTTGTGCTCTGCCAGTAATTATAAGCACTAAAGTGCCCTAGTGAGTCATAAGACGCACACTAAAGTACCCACTAGAGTGGTTAACACATGAGGAAGTGTGTACCTGCTGCCATTCATGTGTGGCCTCTAAAGCCAGCCTATTCAAATGGCGGCCCGGGGGCCATATGTGGCCCAAAAGCAACCTCTTATAGCCCTTTTCCACTGGTTGCATATCCACTGCATATACACACAAAACAATTCAACGTGGGCAGAGTAATCACTACACAGCTGTGTGAAACTGCGTTGACTTTGTTTTACACACAAATGAGTGACCAGTGACTTGTAAAGGAGTTGATTTCAGTGTAACTGAATCATTAGAATCAGTTAATTAAAAATATTTGTTCAGTACTTCCTCCATGACTGGAGCACAGACTCCGTCTGACACAGTCACTGGACTGAAATACAGCAGCAGGGTCTGTGATGCCGCTCACGATCAGCAGAGCTGTCGCTAAATACACCAGACTCCTAATAAATATTGAGATTTGAGACATTTACCCACATTTTAAGATTGTTAAGTATTTTTAACGCTTGGAACCTTGCCAGAGCAGGTACTAAAAAAAGTACCTGCTACCTAAAACATGACTGCTACTACCTCAGATTCTGTTCATGTACAGTTCTTTCATGATTTTTTATGTAATATTGTGTTTCATACATATGCGCTGGTTTTACATTTTAAATTCTGTTTGAAAATGTGGCAGAGCCGAGTTTGTAATTGAATAGCCCTGCTCCAAAGCAAAATATAAATTGAAGAAATGATTGTTTCTAAAGAAGTGTCTTTCTAGTGGAGAAAATAAAGTGGCCTATAAGATGCACTTGAAACTATGTTTCCTGTAATCTTTACATACCAGGTAAAAACTCATTGAGATTGCAATCTCTTTTGGTCTTTTCCAAGGGTGGCCAAGAGGTCAGCAGCACACGATGCAATAAATATCAGATTAGGTATAGAAGACAGGTTACAAACAATAATTTTGACAAAAAACAGTAATGTAATGGTGTACAATGTTAGCATGACACAGTAAGAAATTAAAAATACAAGCACTGGTTTCCCTTTGTCTGCCCTGTAAGAGCAAACAAAATGCTCTTTTTCAAACATTTTTAGTTCAGTCTAGAGTGTGTTCCATGCGACGGAAGCGGAAAAGCTGAATGCAATGGAACAGAAAGATGGAGAACTTCACTAGAAAGTAGACAATAGTGGCTTTTAGTTCTTTGAAGGTGAGTGTACAGATATAGTGTTACTAAGTTGAAAACTGATCCATTTAGCTACCACAAGAAAATAGTGTTTTCTTATCGTTGCCTACTCGGTGTTCACTGAGCAAGTGCTGTAATAAAATAAAATAAAATACCAATAATAATAGACACTGTCAAAACAGAATGGAGAATGAATAGCCTTCATCTGCTATAAAATACTAGGTGTCCTTTTTAGGTATAGTAATGAATTCTTCTCTTCAAAATTGTTTAGGTGGACAAATACCTGCATAATCTCCAACTGTCGGATAAAACCTTGGTGGATTTGTCAAAAACCTTTCGACGAGAGATGGACAAAGGCTTGTGCAGAGACACCAACCCCACAGCTGCTGTCAAAATGCTGCCCACGTTTGTGTGCTCAACTCCAGATGGAACAGGTAAAACCCTATTTCATGTAATATCTGCCAACATGCAATCAGGAACATTGTTTTCCATGGGGGATGTATAGTATACAGCATGCACCAACACACTTTCCTTCCTTCAATGCACATCAAGAGCTGTGACACCATTATTTATCTTTAAAATTAGTTAATAAACAGTGTTGGAGTAACCAGCAACACACTTGAGGTCATCAATATTACTTTGTTGATCATCATATTTAACGTAATGTCAGCACTCAGCAGGAACTCTACAGGCAATAAAACACTGACAGTCACGTTATTTCTGTGATTTTTCAAAAACAATTTCACTCGCACCTCACTAACGTTTCCTCTTGAGCTAATAAGGGTTGATTCTCAGACACCAGCGGAACTCGATACATTCATAACATCAGTTGACACATTTGTCACTCTGTGTTTTGTTTTAATTCTCAATTTCTTTATTTCTAAAACCCCAAGTTCACTCAGAGTGACGATGCCCTATGTTGTTCTTGAACAGCACTGACCCCTTACACTTTGACCATAGTGTGCTGATGGCATCATGTTAGATAGAGGAAAGTAGTAATTCAACATACTTTAAACATATGTTTATAAATTATCGGACAAGCAAATTATTATTCAAAAAATATTCTTCGGTTCCTGATTAAAAAGCTTGCAGACATACAGTACTGTGCAGAAGTCTTAGGCCACCATTAGATTTGTTGTTTTAGCAATGCTATAACAGTTCAAGGAAGTAATAACTTAACATTTATTTGAATACAAAATAAAATGCAGGTCACACAGGGCAGCAGGCATAGGATAGGAAAACAGGCAGATGGTACACACACAAGAGAACACAGACGGCCATGACATTACCACACCTGCACACTGAAAAATGTAGACTGCTGAAGTAAAAAGACTGCAGATGTGTAGTACAAAAATTACACTATGTGCAGTAACTGTAGAGTCAAAATCGGTCATATCCACTTTACTTTGGACAGAACTATATAAAACGTTATTAACAAATCCACATAATTACATTTATTTCTATAAACTTTAACTCAATGAAATCAATGAAAATCACAGCACATGCTTATTTTGGGTCCAAAGCATGTAGTTATCCAGGCCTGACAACAACCGATAATGAAACTCAAAGGAGACGTACTATATTTTGAAGTGTCTGTCAAAAAATATGTCACAAAGAGGAAAAAAACATTTATAAGTCACATAAGTTGCATTATATGGTCTGGTGTGTCATTGCCTGCTTTTCAATGAATGCACGGAAACTGTCGACCTTGGCTTGGAAGTCTGGAGGCAGATTCTGACACATCGTGGTCCGTGGTCTGATTGACAGGTGATTGCGTTGCACGAAGTGAGAGCACCAAGAAGCAAAATCGTTTTCATCTCCTTGGCAACTACATATGCATGGAGACGTAACTGCACCGTTGATAAACCCCTGCCAGCAGCACACAGTTCAAGAACCCACTTGTGGACTCGTTCCTCCAGCTCTGACCATCGCACTTTCAGTCCACGATGGCCAGTCCCTGACAAGTTTTTCACTCACTCCAGACTTTCTTTCTGCTGCTCAATTACCATTTTTGGCTGCATACTTTATAATTTGCAGTTTAAATTCTGCAGTATAGCTTTTTTCTTTTTGGTGGAGTTTAATCTGTGTGCTCTCTGTCTTTATGGTTTAGTCGTGTAATTTTTTCGGTGGTGCAGTAGCAGAGCTCAATTGTCACAAGTGTGGACGGTGCCCTCCTGTGGTCATAGATGACATAGCGTATATTTTGATATATTTTGATCTATAAGTCGCTTTTAATTGTAGGTCGCATGGCCAGCCAAACTACTAAAAAAAGCGCAAATTATAGTCTGGAAAATACGGCAATGGGTATCATGGCCCTGATTTTACGCTGCTCGTCATCTTCAATAAGCACCGGAAAAAACTGTCATTCAAACCACACACAACATTGGTTTCTTCTTTTTTTTTTTTTTTGACGTTTCCACAAAAGTCCTCCTTGTTACTCCAGCCATGGTTGATGTCGAAAACAAATACCCACTCCACCTGTCTTCTCTTCCAGCCCAAAATATGCAGACATCTGGTCATTCGTGTGAAAGAGAAGGATCTTGTGGTGTGAATTGTGCCCCACAGTGCGAAAATTCACTTCCAGTGCGAATGCAACTTTTTCATTATTGAGATTAGGGCAAATGTGACGCATTTTGAAAATACTGTATTAAATAATGTATAGATAATTTGAGTCTGCACGGGCCTAATAAGATCTTGGGAAATGGCATAGAGTTGACTTCTGATTCACTTATTTGTTGATCTTTTTGCATCTTGCTGTTTTATCTTGTTTCTGTTGTGACTATATCGTGGATTTAAGGTGGAGTTTTTGACAACAAGTGACTAACAGTAGTAACTGATATAGCATCTTATGTATTTTATTGTAGAGGAAGGTGAATTTCTATCTCTCGACCTTGGTGGAGCCAACTTCCGTGTCCTCTTGGTCAAAGTCAAGGCTAACGGGAAGCAGAAGGTGGAGATGGAAAACCAGATTTATGACATTCCTGAACACATCATGAGAAGCAGTGGGTCTGAGGTAAGACGCATTGTGACCCTGTCCTTGTTTGTCTCTAAAAACAAATAAATAAAAGTTGTGTGTGTGGAACAACCTTCCATTCAAAACGTGTGTGCAGGTACCTAGAATTGAAGAATTGAAGCTCTTTTGAAGGCAAAGGGTGGTATGACCAAATATTGATTTGATTTTTTTTCTGTTGGCTCATTCTTTGATTTTGCTAATAGAATCTCTGATCGTCTGACACCTGTGCACACTGCTGTAGAGTTGCAGTCATAGTGAAACTTTCATAAATGTGTAGCTGAATGTGTTCAGTATTGGTCATTCTTTAATTTTTTACATTTTTTTACTGTGCCATTCATGAAATTTTAAATGTGTATTGTCAGTGATTACAAAAGTCTTAGAAATGCAGACAACAGAAAAAGTATTGACCTCGGCCTTACATAAAGGCTGTATTTCAGCGGTTTATTCATAAAAGAAATTGTTTTTTTGCTCTATTTTGTAGTTATTCGATCACGTTGCTGATTGTCTGTCTAATTTCATGGAGAAAAGGGGCATAAAGGAGAAGAAGCTTCCCCTCGGCTTTACATTTTCTTTTCCGTGTGTGCAGACTAAGTTGGACGAGGTGAGTGATTTTGAAGATTTCCTCTTTTTATTTGAAATAATGGGCAGACATGGTGTAATCAGCACCATGATTAGTCTATTGTAGACTCATGAAAAGACATGTTAATGAGCTCCAGTGATTCCTTTACCTCGTAGCTGTTTCTTAGTAACTCATTAATCACTCTGGGATTTGCCTGTTGCAGTCACCTTAGCTGTAAAACCTCTTTTTAGGAGAGTACACAGGATTAATTCCTCTTCAATTATAGTTTGTTTGATAATATAATTGTTTTACCCTTTCCTGTCCTTTCTATTTCTTGCCTGTGCGGCACCCTTGACATTAAAGCTTGAAATGCTCTTGCCCCTCTTTATATAACTGAACCTTTTAAGTTGGTATGTACCTGCCTGACGGCTGAGCTCAACTGATCGAGCCTGACTGGTTATTCCAACATGTCAATATGTGACTAAAGGAGCTCAAGATTCCTAACACTGTTCAACTCTCTACCTATTGATCTTGACAAATCACATCCATACTGTCTTTTAAATAATGTTTTCTTTAATATTTGATTTGTCTGTAGAGTATTAGAGAACTTTTTTTCACTTAATCTTTGACCACCTGGTGTGCACACCAAGCTCCTTCTTTTCTTCTGTATGCAGGTTACCTTGGCAACTAGTGGCCAAAAGTATTTTTGCAGGAATAGGACACAGCAGGCTGCTGCCCAATGGCTGTTCTTTTTCGTCATCATTTTATTAGCTCAATAACTACGGCGACAACTATACGTTTTCAAGACTTCATTCCAACCCCCCAACAACCACAACAACAACATATACATCATTCGCTCATGCCGAGTGGGAAATAAAGCACATAACACATCTTAGGGCCAATCATTTGGAAGCCCATTTCTGCTCTCATAAAAAAAAAGATGAAAACATAGGCTTTAGAGGGAAGAATTATGAGAGAGTAGGTCATAGTTATTAGTCTTTGACTTACTATCTCATAATTTCAACTCACTATCTCATAATTATGACTTACTTTCTCATAATTTCAACTCACTATCTCATAATTAGGACTTACTCTCTCATAATTTTAAATTAGCATTTTTTCCTCTCAATCCTAAATTTTCATCTTTTTCTTGCTGGTGGAAATGGGCCGCCATACAATGGTGATGACCAGCCAAGACACTCATTATGCCACCTTCTGACAACAGGAAGCACACCTTTAGTAACAAAATCCTTGTGCTATACTCTGATACAACAAATTATTGCTGCTGGCCTCTCTCTATGGCCACAAAATGACTATAGCGGTTGCTCCACACCCCAACATGCGTGGGGACTTTATTGCTTTTAGTTTGTTTTTAATTTTACTTATTTTATGTGTGGACATGGACTCAAAGAAGCTCAAATGAGTTCACATACATTTGACAACTTTTAAAGGCGACATAGACCGGAAGCTCCAATTAACGCTGCGTTTGTGTGTGTGTGTATCTGCGTCATTACCTCGTTTATGAAACCCTAAGGTTTCAGAACAACAGTTCAGCCACTGCTGAGAAAATAGTGTTGTATTGTTTTCCTGGGCTCTGCGAAGCGGATCGGCACTTCCGTAATTTGATGTCGTTATCAGAAATCCTCACCACTCCTCTCACCACCGTAGCGCCTCCTGGTGCGGGCACTAGTCCGGGCACATCCGGTTGCGTACATTCAACCGCAGAAGAAGAAGAACTACTCTCGTTGTAGCTGCTGAGATGCAGAGCATCCACCGTGCCAGAGGGGGAGCTGTGTATCTGAGAGCTGGCCTATCGATTACGTCACTTCCAGGTACCTGGCCAATCACAGGACAGTGGGAAAGCTCTCGTTGGCTGGCCAATCACAACACAGTCCACGTTCTGGGGGTGTGATTTTGGTCTGAAACAGTGCGGCTGACGAGAGCGTCAGTAAGGAGATATTTTGATCGCCTCGTTTGCAGCGATTAGGAGGATTTTAACCATGAAAACAAGTTATTATATGTAAGTAGACCTCCATAACTAACATATATGTGTGATACAAGCATTCGTTGTCGCCTTTAATAACTTTTGACAACTTTCAATACATTTATGCAATAGAGGAATTAAGTGCTATTATTTGAGATGAATTTCCATGATAGTGTAGTTATTTATACACTGCATCCTCATGAATTTTCTGCTTTATCCTCCACATGAGGGTCACAGGTCACTGGAGCCGATCCTAGCTGACACAGGATGAAAGATGGGTTACACACCTGGACAGGCCTCAGGACTTTGTTTTCATTTAAAATTGTATAACTTCCTAATATGCCTGTTGTCATCCACATTTTCCTGGTATTTTAGACCCCAAAACAGAAAAGTTTGAAAATACTGTTTCCTTTTGGTTCTTATTGGCTACAGCCAGACAATAAACTGTGAACAAAAAGCTACATTTACACTTCCACCGTCTCATAACAGAAATCCTTTTTCTTTAACTGTTGTTGTCTCGTGATAGTAGCTCTTTAAGAAAAGCAACAGCAGAGGAGGGAATGAACTTCCTGTTTACCATAGCATTCACATGCTCAGTTTACCTCAATGATCACATGATAGTTACAGGTGACTTCCAATGCACTGTCATTGTCGTGTGAGTTCAAGTTCTTGGGGCGTTCTATCATATATCCTCGCTTCTGCTGTGAATTCATCTGTGCTCAGTAACCATGGAAACATGTCTCTGAACTAGCCTGCTCCCTACTGTCAATCTTTATTTAACCGTGTCTTAAAGGATGTTCCAAAGGGCAACAAGTTCTCAGGCTTGCGTCTTTTCAATGTCATATTCTTCATTTGAAAATACTTTTTTGGGGTCTACTGAATTGGAAAAGGAAATAGTTTGGAAGTGAATTATTTTGAATCTAGTTCCTTGAGAAAAGACATTAATGCATTATCAAGTAAGGATACCATGTACTCGGGCTGAAATGAAATGGATGTTTTTTTAACATCATTATGTTCCCGATTTGCAGAGTGTTTTGATATCTTGGACCAAAGGCTTCAGATCCAGTGGAGTGGAGGGAAAAGATGTGGTCAGTCTTCTGAGGAAGTCCATCAAAAAGCGAGGAGTAAGTTTTATATACATAGCACATTATAGTTTCATGCAAATTTTTTGACGACTTTGATGCATCTGTTTTTTTAATGGCTACAAAGAAATTAAAATGTAAATGACATACATTGCTTATCAAACCACAAAATATGGCTTTATTGACCTAAAGTGTTCCTGACAAGAAAGACTTGCCAGGAAAAACTTTTTTTTGCTCTTGTTCGGTCGTTCCTGTTTTAGAAGGATGATGATGATGATGAATGATGTGACATTGTCCAGCAAGTTCTCTAAATCTCTAAAACAGTGATTGTTTGTCTATTACCACACTTCTAACTTAGTAAAGTATGTGCTGCTGATATTTATGTTCATCTTCCAAACCTTAGATGTCGAGATAATGCGGCTATGTGCTTCAGTGACTGGTGTTGTTTATTTTATTATATCTATTGTCATTGTAGGACTTTGACATTGATATTGTGACAGTTGTCAATGACACCGTAGGAACCATGATGACCTGTGGCTATGATGATCAATTCTGTGAAATTGGCCTTATTTTGGGTGAGTGAACACAAAAGTGAACTGTTGTGCACTGTTCTTGGGATTAGAGCGCTCATTTATCATGAACCAGCAACATATACAGACAAAATTCAAATGACAAACATCCCGGTTCGTCGGTGCTTGTGCAGAATATTGACCTAAACAGTCCGATAACATGTAGAGTAAGTGACATTTTCACCATTTTGGTGGTAGTTGACATATTGCATATAAACAGAGCTATCGTCCTCTCTCTCTCTCTCTCTCTCTCTCTCGCTCTCTCTCTCTCTCTCTCTCTCTCTCTCTCTCTCTCTCTCTCTCTCTCTCTCTCTCTCTCCTGAGCACCTGCAGCCTAGTTAAGTAGCAGTCCTCTGCCCTCTCTCTGTCTCTCTCTCTCTCCACCTTCCTCTTTATCAGGAGCACCTGCAGCCTCACAGCCAGTCTGCTCCACTTTCTGTTTGTCTTCTTTACTTAATTTCCCTGTCTTTAGGTTTGTGTCAGAGCTTTAGTGTGTGTTTTTCACACAGATAAGACACATTTGTGGGACAAAGACATCCCAGCTACTTAGCAAAACAGAGGCAGTCATGAAGGAGCAGGTGCAGTGACATGAGTGAATGGAAGACCATGATTAAAGGCACTGAGAGTTTTTATATCCACACTGTTTTTGAGGAGGAGTTGAGCAAACTTTTGCCGTGTTTCCACAGGCTCACCTTGCCTCACCTTGGCATGGCTAAGTTGCATTTCCACTAGCATAGTACTTTTTTTAGTACCTGCTCTGGCGAGGTTCCACGCGTGCTTAGGCAATACTATGCGTGACGTCGTCAGACTGTCGGCAAGTGATTGGCCAGAGTGCTCTCACAGGAAGAGATGTCGACACAAGAATCAAGCCGAACAATGCCGAACTGTAGATCAGTTAAATAGACTTAACAATCCTAAAAACGTGGGTTAATCTCCAACAATTACCAGGGAAATGTCTAAAGTCCCAAAATTTAACAGAGTCTGGTGTATTTAGCGACAGCTCTGCTGATCTCAAGCGGCATCACAAACCGTGCCACTGTATTTCAGTCCAGAGACTGTGTCAGACGGAGTTTGTGCTCTAGTCATGGAGGAAGTACTGAACAAATATTTTTAATTAATTGATTCTAATGATTCAGTAACAGTGAAAACAACTGCTTTACAAGTCATGGCAGTAAAACAATGTCATGGCAGTTTCATGCAGCCATGTAGTGATGACTCCGCCCATGTTGAGTAGGTACTATTTTTGTACCTACAAACAAACCTAAATGGTGCCGTGCTGTGGCGAGGCGAGCTGGGACCATAGTGGAAAAGGGCCATATGACTCCTGTGCATCATAAAGCCATAATTTCCGACACGCCTAAAACATTTTGAAAAGACTAGGGGAATTGAACCCCATAATTCTTTACTCCTCACATGTAATTTATGTATTTAATAACCTATAAAATGTGTGAAGACAAGAAATGCTGTATTTGCTTTATAGGACCTTTAATAACATGACCTTGGTTTGACTAACCTTTCTCTATTTGGGTCACTTAGGGTTTTAATTGACTGCCACTGCTGTATGGTGTTTCTCTGCTTAGTCATTCAGGTTTTTCAGATTTGTCAACTGGGCTGAAAAGTATGGCCCAACTCAAACCTGTCAGTAACTTTTAAAAAATGTTTCTTACTGTTAAGATTTGTCAGTCAGTCAGTCATCATCTACCACTTTATCCTCTGCCAGAGGGTCGCGGGGGGTGCTGTGCCAATCTCAGCTACATCGGGCGATAGGCGGGGTACACCCTGGACAGTTCGCCAGTCCATCGCAGGGCCACACACAGATAGAGACAAACAGCCATTCACTCTCACACTCACTCCTATGGTAAATTTAGAGTGTCCAATTTACCTATCCCCACATTGCATGGTTTTTTTTGGACTGTGGGAGGAAGCCGGAGAAGATTTGTAAATATATCAATTGAGCAAAAGCTAGAATGTATTATAAGTTGCTTAAGGTGCTGTAAAATAAGTGTAAACATTTATTTACAAACTAAACAAATGCATGTATTCCTACTGCAGTCTAAAAATTGGTAACACTATTGTGCAGAGATTGTTGTTATTACTGTGGAACTGCTATCACTAAAGTGTCGTTAGCTAGAATTCCACTAAAATTAATTACAAATTGAAAAATTACAAATACATATCTAAACAGCAGGGCTGCTGAAAGATGAGAAGGGAAAACTTGATGATGTCTTCCATCTATTATTGTAGTAATATTTGTGTCTTGCAATAAGTTGAATGTTGTGGTTTTCTCAGTCCATCTCTCCTCTCACCTTCTGTTTCTGCCATTTCTGCTTTTTTTTTGCCCCTGGAGTGATTTCCAAGTAATAATAGTAATTATTATTATTATTACGGTGTTTTTATGAGCAAATCAATGCTGCAAATCTGAAAAAAAAAAATGGAGTTACATTTCATTTGTTAGATTTAATGTTTTTTTATTAGGCATGGCAGTGTGGTTTTATACCAAAATCAATAAACTTGTTTTGTCATTCTTATGTTGAGATGAGAATTGCTGAGTAATTGTAACAACATCCCTCCAGGCACAGGCACCAATGCCTGCTATATGGAACAGATGAGGAACCTGCAGGTGCTGGATGGTGATGAGGGGCGTATGTGTGTTAATATGGAGTGGGGAGCATTTGGAGATGATGGCGCCCTCGAGGACTTGCGCTCTGATTTTGACCGGGAAATAGATGCAGGCTCTCTTAACCCTGGAAAACAACTGTAAGTGTCACTTAATACAACATACTGTAAGTTTCATTGTAGTAGTGGCTCCAGTCAACTTAACTACAGCCAGGCTTGTATTGGGGTTTATTTCCAACTGTTCACATCACCATATTTACCATCTGTTGTCTGACCTACTCATATTTTAAATTACTATAGCTGCTGTTTACTGTTAATGGAAAGTCAGTCTAATTTCATATTCATACTTACAAATACTCTATTCAGTCTTTGTGTTGCATGTCCTTTCAGTGGCTCAAAATATGATCAGGTGGTTATGGCTGGGGTTCACAAAGGGATGGAAGATTCATGGAATCTTGCAACCTTTATGTGACAAAAGTTTGCAAATTGCAGCAGACTCATTTGTTATTACTGTGACTGATTATACGTTTGTTTAAATTTGCAGACAAAGCATGTAACATAGTCTTTCAGGATCAGCCTCAGGGAATCCTTTTAAATTTTGCACAAATTGCCACTCGGGTCAAAGGTCATGGACCTCCACAGGGCTCCAGACTGTGAATTTAGTCATGTATTGCTACTATTTCCAAGTCCTCCGTTTTTTTTTCTGATAGTCGGGATCATAAGGTAACAGAGACTATATAATAAAAAAAATCAACTTCTAATCCAGTACAGGTTTTGCCAGCTTCAGGTAAAATCTGCAGTTGTCTTAAGTAGTCAATTGACATTGATTCCATAATGTGATATTGACATGAACCTCGTAACCTAGCAGATCTCGCTGGTCTCTGAAGTCTTTCATGTGCAACGTCCTCTAGCAGCACTGAATAAGCCATTACACGTTGTGTGATTAGATTGCTTTTATTCCCACCCCATTTGATTGAATCTGAAAAGCTTCAGGTTTGGCAATTAAGCTGATTGAAAATGATAAGAACGTGAATGTGTGAAAATGTAATCTATCCTATTGTTTAATAATTCAAGCATTTATTTTAAATGCTATCCTCCAATAACACACCCACTTAAATAATATATATATATTAGGTGTATATGTATATATATATATATATTTATATATATGTATATATGTGTGTGTGTGTGTATATATATATATATATATATATGTGTATATGTATACATATATGTATATATATGTATATGTATACATACATTTCCCGTCCAGGTGCACAGAGGCCCCTAAATGAAAATGTTAGGAGTGCAAGCAAACCGTAAATTGACTTGCAACGCAAATATTCCCATTTCCTCTCAATTTCACTGTATTAGTGATGAATAATTTGATAATAAATGCAGAGATTACAATGAGCTGTTTTAAAATCACAGTGACTCATTTTAGATGGAATTAGATTTGGGTCAATATTTTCAAATAACACTTGTTTCGAAACAAACAACACTTTTAAAGAAGCAAATAAAATATCAATTTGATATTGTATTTTATTGTTTGAAAATACACTTGATCTTTGCAATCCCTGATTTGTTCTTTGCGCTCTCTGATTCTGACCATGGGCGGGCCTCAGGAAGATGTCTGCTTATTGTCAAATGAGTTTTGGAGTGACTACTTAATGGCCCAGAAGTAGTCACTGAATTGGAGTCGGTGTCTCTCTGGAACTTATAATTGTAAGTATCTAACCTTTGTCAGATTATAAACATTAGATACTTAAAATTATTTTGCCAGATGTTGATGGGGAAAACTTGGGGAAAGAGGTCCAGATGGACAGCTCCAAAACTCAGTAGCCAATCAGCAGGCAGCTTCCTAAGGCAAGTGTATTTTCAAACAATAGAATACAATATTTTTGTTTTATTAGCTTGTTTTAACTTTAACTTTTCACTAATCTTTAGTGCTATTCAGCATAATAACAGAAAACCAGATAAAATGACTGTGTGCTTGAAGTTTAAATAATTGTTGGAAATGTTAACGATTAACTGAATCTAGAAATTGGCAAAATGTGAAAGATAAGTCCAGTTCTCAGTTATTTTATTATAGACTAAATATTTGAATAAATTAATGACGTCACTAACGTCTTATTGTATCTTTTATTTACTGAAGATTTTCATAATTTAGTGTTTCATGATTTTATTTTACCTACAGGGATACATCCCTCATGTGGGTAATGGGAGCACTGGCACTGGTTTTTTTCTCACTTCAAGCACTGATTTTAACAATTAATAGGTGATAAACATTAAGCATCGGGGTTTTTAGGTTTTTTTTTCAGAATAAAAGCCCCCGTGTTGACACCATATCGTATTTCACTTCACTACATCAACAAAACTGCAAATCCAGCTTTGTCTTCTTGTTCTCTCACCAGTTGGTGACACATCGGTTTCTTGTGTTTACAAATTACATGTTGTTTATTTATATTTTTAGGGTTAGGAGTTGTGAGCATTTTCCATGCTCGATCATCACTATAAGCATCAATTAATGGTTAAGGGATAAAAGCTTCCAACAGTAGGCTAACATCTGTTACAGTCTTTATTTTTTTTTTCTAAGCATAATTATTTTAAACATGTTGATTATTACAAGCGGAGCCTGATTATTAAGTACTGAACAAATATTTTTAATTAATTGATTCTAATGATTCAGTAACAGTGAAAACAACTGCTTTACAAGTCACGGCAGTAAAACAATGTCATGGCAGTTTTACATGCAGCCATGTAGTGATGACTCCGCCCATGTTGAGTAGGTACTATTTTTGTACCTACAAACAAACCTAAATGGTGCCGTGCTGTGGCGAGGCGAGCTGGGACCATAGTGGAAAAGGGCCATATGACTCCTGTGCATCATAAAGCCATAATTTCCGACACGCCTAAAACATTTTGAAAAGACTAGTGGAATTGAACCCCATAATTCTTTACTCCTCACATGTAATTTATGTATTTAATAACCTATAAAATGTGTGAAGACAAGAAATGCTGTATTTGCTTAAGATTTGTAAATATATCAATTGAGCAAAAGCTAGAATGTATTATAAGTTGCTTAAGGTGCTGTAAAATAAGTGTAAACATTTATTTACAAACTAAACAAATGCATGTAGTGCTCACGTAAAATAGCTCACGTAAAAAAAATAACTCCCTTAAGAGGTTTTGAATGAATGAAACACTGCAACTACAGAATATCAGACTGTGTCCTGGGTTTTTCATACTTTTCATACGTTTATCCAGTTATGTCCTATTATTATACAACATTGTTTTTTTTTTAGATAACTGGCAAACCTTCTTGGGGAAACCTGGTCTCATGAGGAGAGACGGCGTCCATCCCACTTTGGATGGAGCAGCTCTCTTATCTAGAAGTTTAGGAAAGTTTATTAGAAACCCATGACAATCCAGAGCTGAGACCAGGACACAGAGTTGCAGTCTTTCACGCTTCCCTGTGCTTCTTTTCGAGCAGTCACCAATTAAAAACCCCATAGAGACTGTGTCTGCCCCCCGACCTACTAAAGTAAATAAATCAATATCAAACAGTTAGACATTCTAATTTAATAAAGATTAATACCGACAATAAAATAGAGGGGCAGCCAATGAGTTAAATAAACTCTCCTCAAAATCTGTTTTAATAAATGATCTCATAACTGAAAATTGTATTGATTTATTCTGTGTAACTGAAACTTGGTTACATGAAGAAGATTACATTAGTCTAAATGAGTCAACTCCACCCACTCATGCTAACACCCATATTCCTAGAAGCTCAGGCTAAGGAGGGGATGTAGCAGCCATTTTTAATACTAGATTATTAATCAATCCATTTGCATTAGCATTTAACTCGCTGTTGGAATCAATTGGTTTTATTCAACACGTTAATAAACCAACTCATTGCCTTAGTCACACCCTTGATCTTGTTTTAACTTATGGTATTGATATTGATAACTTAAACATAGTTCCTCAAAACCCTCTCCTTACTGATCATTATTTACTCACATTTGATTGTACAATAATGAATTACAATAACATAAATAAAAATACAGCAACAGTCAGAGACAGAGACAGTGCAACCTTTATTTAACTTGGTGCCATATGTCAGTACATCTGAAGGTACCTGATTTTACTCCCGTCCTCATAGATAACCTTGTTGACCATACAGCGCCCTCACTGCGTACTACATTAGATTGCGTTGCCCCTCTAAAAAAGAAAGTGGTGAATCAGATGAGACGAGCACCGTAGTTTAACTCTGATTCTCGCACTCTTAAACAGGCTTTACGTAGATTAGAAAGGAAAAAAGCCCTACACAAAGCTAGAGCTGCCTATTATTCATCTTTAACTGAAGAAAATAAGAATTGTCACACGTTTCTTTTCAGCACTGTAGCCAGGCTGACACAGAGCCACAGCTCCACTGAACCATCTATTCCTTTAACACTGAGCAGTGACCACTTTATGAACTTTTTGGTGAATAAAATAACATCAATTAGAGAAAAAAATTCATCATCTCCTGTCTGACAAGCACGTCACCTTCATCCTCACATAAATTGGAGTATGAATTGGTCAACTCTCTCACTCTCTGATAATTATTTTTACAGATTCACCTAATTACCAGCTATGGAAGATCAAGTAGAATGAGACTGGACTGGCTATTACACTTAGATGTCAGGGATTTAGGAGCAGAACATGTTCATGTTCGAAAAGGAACTGCAAGATGAAATGTTTTATAGGTAAATGTTTGTGCTTGGATTTGTTTCACTTGTGGGAGTGCTTCTGACATATCCGACCAACAATGCTTTCACGCAATTTTTCAGCAAAGATGCAACTGTGATTATCAGTATAATTCAAACAATGTCATAATTATTGCTAGTCAAATTCAATGACTGCTGATATTCACAGTTAAATGGCATAAGAATCCGTCTACTGTTACAATCTCACAGATTGTTTGTTTGCACCCAAAGCACAGATGACGTTAGATCTTTGTATCTGCTTAGAGAATGATGTGAAGTTCAGCAGCTACCAGGCTTTTATGTTTGACATTCAACTATTTTGGTCCTCTTTATGTGTTGGTTTGCAGGTTTGAGAAGATGATCGGTGGCATGTACTTGGGGGAACTGGTCCGTCTCATCCTGGTAAAGATGGCTCAAGAGCAGCTGCTCTTTCAGGGCAAGACTACAGCCGAGCTCCTCACCACTGAAAGCTTCAACATCAGATACATCTATGACATTGAGAATGAAAAGTGAGGTTTTTTTTGTTTGTTTGATTGAGTAACATACTTTATAAGATACTGTAGCAGACATAAGTGCCAATCTAATATGGGTTCTTAGACTTTGACCTGCCAATTTATTACCTGCATAAAAGAAATGTGCCTTTGCGGTGTAAGCATGTCCATGTAATGGCTCTAAAGTTAAGTTTTCATTACATACATCCGCTCCTATTTTATGTTTACATGGCATGATGTAATCACTCCACAGGCAAGCTTGCTACACTAGCTCAACAAAAATGCTTTAGATTGTGTAAGATGATGTTGTGTTCTCGACCTTCAGTGTGCACAAAAGTTACATAGCCTGTGGGATAAGCTGCACAAACCATCACTCTGTGCTATGATTGTTTATAAGGACTGAGCAAAGTTCTGCCAGAAGGTTTTTCTATCAAAATTTGTGAGTGTAGAACATTTAGCTATTGTTAACAAAAATAATGACACTGGTATTAGTAAAGGGATTGGGGTCACTGTTTACTCAACCACGATTTAGATTGAATGAGCAGGTCCAAATTAGAATAAGCTTCTTTGATTTGTTTTGTTTTGTTTTGTTTTTAGACCTGAACACCACAAAGCCGTTGCTCAAGCACTGACAGATATCCAGCCACTCACTTTCTTAACCACATAATGTGTTAAGGATCATACAAATAATATGCTGATTAATTCTTTTTATTTTTACAGAGATGAGGAAGGACTGGCAAGCGCTGAGAAGGTGCTTAGAAACCTGGGTCTGGACCCGTCAGTAGAGGACTGCATCACTGTGAGGAGGGTGTGTCAACTAGTGTCAACACGGGCTGCACACTTGTGCGCTGCCACTCTTGCGGCAGTGCTACGGCAAATTCGGGACAACAAAGCGGTCGAGAAGCTGCGTACAACTATTGGAGTGGATGGCTCTGTTTACAAAAATCATCCAAAGTAAGTGGTCCTGTGAACACATTACATCTTTGTATCTCATACACTGTACATGCACAACGGCTGTAGGACTCTGTTGTTGCTGCTGTGTAGTAGTTGCAGCACTGAATGCATGTAACTTGATTTAAGAGCTGTGAATAGCTGTGGTTGTTTTGTTTTTCTTCTCTGTAAAGTGTCCTTAGGTTATTTGAAAGGCGCTTATATAAAATGTGTTATTATTATATAGATTCATATTTATCAGTGTATAATTATCAGTGCTTACTTTTTCTTCTGTATATCTCTATGTTTATGTTTGATCCTAAGAATCTGTCAAAACCTGTATTTCATCCTCTTAAAGAACACAATTCTCTTAGTATATAGGTAAGAGGGACAGAATGTTTCCCTCAAACCTTTTTTTTCGTTTATTTCATAAACAGAAAGAAATGTTCTTCCTGTGTGTGCATGGGTTTTCTCCGGGCTCTCCATTTTCCTCCCACTCCAAAAACATGCGGAGGTTAAATGGACAATCGAATTGCCCCTAGGTGTGCGTATGTCAGCTGGGATTGGCACCAGCAGCCCCACAATATACTTTTTATTCTCGTACATGCAGGGCAGGCACATACAAAAATAAAACCAAATAAATTAATCACTAGGGTGAAAAAGATTATGTCATTATGAATGTCTTTTCTCAAACTACACAGTTTGGGTCAGTTTCTCAGGTCAACGCTGCATTTCTAAAAAGCAATTTTGCAACTTAAATTAGCTAGATTTGTGCAACAGAAAAATATTAAATATTATAAATATAGATATTAATATCTGCCCTTTTCCTTTTCCTAGGTTTTCCAGGAAGCTTCACAAGATGGTAAGCCGACTTGTACCGGACTGTGATGTCCGTTTTTTGCTGTCACAGGATGGCAGTGGGAAAGGTGCAGCCATGGTAACGGCAGTAGCTTACCGTCTTGCCGCTCAACAAGCAGAGCGTCAGCGCATCCTTGACACCTTGCATTTGAGCCGTGAGCAGCTGGTGGAGGTGAAGACGAGAATGAGTAAGGAGATGGTGAGAGGCCTGTCAAAGCAAGACCATCAACAGGCAAGCATCAAGATGCTTCCTACTTATGTGCGATCAACACCAGATGGAACAGGTAACTTAAAGTTAGAAAAAGAGACTTTCCGGTTGTAATCATGATTTTTCTTTCACATTGAGTCTTGAGTTTGGCTTCGGAATCTTTGTCTTCATTCCCCGTTATCAGAGCATGGGGACTTTTTGGCCTTGGACCTTGGGGGCTCTACTTTCCGGGTGTTGCTGGTGCAAATACAAAGTGGACAAAGACAAATTGTCGACATGCACCAAAAGATCTACAGTATACCACAGGAGATCATGCAAGGCACGGGAGAAGAGGTGGATTGAAGTGCTTTTGTACTTACACATACATATACAATAATTAGTAGTCATAGCAACTGAATAAACAATAAAGATAAGAATATCTTATGGGTAGAGTTTTTGTAAAATGCTGAAAGACAGTTGTAATTAATACTATTAAGTTTGTTTTGTATGTGGACTTTAAAAATAAATTTAACTTAAGGATCTCATACAGTATTATCTTTTATTAAAATATATTTATTTTGTCAAAACAAAGCTAACCATCAAGACTGAAAGTCTTGCAGAAAATATGCTTTTTTTCTATGCTTTTTTGCTCCAATCTGCCATGTAAACAGCAAACTACTGATCTGATTATGGTACTGTGTGGTCTTATAATGTTTTCATTCTTTATTTCTTGTTTGTCAGCTTTTCAACCATATTGTTGACTGCATCTCAAAGTTCCTGGAGTACATGGGCATGAGAGGAGCTTCCTTACCTCTGGGATTCACATTCTCTTTCCCCTGTCGTCAAAGCAAACTGGACCAGGTACCGCTTTAAATCAATGTTAAGTGTGTAGTGTCACATTGAATCTACCTGTATTAAATTAATGACATTAAGTGTTTCTCTGCATCACAGATACAGCTATACACCTATCATAAGTATTCACCCCCTTGGATGTTTTACCGTTTTATTGCTTTCATAAATCAATCATGGTCATTAAAATTTGGCTTTTTTTACACAAACATTTATTGGAAAAAACTCTTTAATGTCAAACTGAAAACAGATTTCTATGTAATGTAATGAAACAAAAATATATAAAAAAATATAATTGTTTGCATAATTATTCACCCGCTTTTTAATGTAATGGTCTAATTCATTCATGTATTCCTGGGTACCATTACACCATGAAGACAGAAGAACACTCCAAGCAAGTAGGAAAAGGGTTATTGAAAAGTACAATTCAGGGGATGGATAGCAAAAAATTTCCAAGGCATTGAATATGGAAATGGAAGGAATATGGAACGTGTGAATCTGCCTAGATTCACATGTTCTCTTAAACTGAGAGGACCATGCAAGTAGGAGACTACTGAGAGAAGCCACCAAGACCCCTATGACTGCTCTGAAGGAGTTACAAGCTTCAGCTGCTGAGATGGGAGAGACTGTGCATATAGCAACTGCTGCCCAGTTTCTTCACCGGTCAAAGCTTTATGGGAGAGTGGCACTGTTGAAGAAAACTCATATTAGATCTCGACTAGAGTCAAATTGAGCTTTTTGGCCATCAGACAAGATGTTATGTTTTGCGGAAACCAAACACTGCACATCACGAAAAACACACCATCCCCACTGTGAAGCATGGTGGTGGCAGCATCATGCTGTGGGGATATTCCAGCAGCCAGCCCTGGAAGACTTGTAAAGATAGAGGGCAGAATGAATTCTGCAAAATACACCGAAATCCTGGGGGACAAGCTTATTCAGTCTGCAAGAGAACTACAGCTTGGGAGAAGATTTATTTTCCAACAATGATCCAAAGCATACGGCAAAAGCTACACAGGAAGGGTTTATAAAGAACCAGGTATGTTCTGGAGTGGCCGAGTCAAAGCCCAGACCTCAATCCTATAGAGAATTTGTGGCTGGACTTGAAAAGGGCGATACCCGCGCAACCTGACAGAGCTTGAGCAGTTATGCAAAGAAGACCGGAGCAAAATTGCAGTGTGCAGATAAGACACACAAGACTGATTGAGACTTATCCACACAGACTCGGAGCTGTTACTGCAACCAAAGGTGCATCTATTGATTTATGCAATAAAAGGGTAAAACATCCAAGTGGGTGAATACTTATGATAGGCACTGTATATAGTACATTGTCTGTCTTTTTTGGTAGATTTTGACAAACTTGTTGATTGTGTTAGGGCTGCGTTGTGTTGTAAATGTATCAGCGTGGTTCTCTGTCACACAGAGAGGAGTGGTGTGACAGGTATTATAAAGTACATGACATTAAAGTACTTACAATCTTCCTGTTTTTTAAATGTAGATTATTTATAATTGGTTTGGATTATAATTGTATTTTTCTGTATATCAAATACTTATCTGTTGTCTAATTTTCTGTTGTATTGCTTTTATCACAATGACAGTAATGAAATAGTAGTTCCATTGTTGTTTTTATTATTATTATTATTATTATTATTGTGACTAATTGATGTTTGCTGCCAATATTTTATATTCAGCTCTGCTTTTCAGGGTCATGAGCAATGATTTCTTTGTATAATCAGTGAAGCAGCTATTGTTTGCACAGTTGTGCATTTGCAGAGTGTCTGTCCATCTGTGTGTCTGTGTACCCACACAAACAGATCTGTGCGGTCTTTTGTCCAGGGTATTCTTCTGAAGTGGACAAAGGGTTTCAAAGCCAGTGGCTGTGAGGGACAAGATGTTGTCAAGTTACTTAAAGATGCAGTCTCCCGGAAAAAGGTTAGTAATGAACAGTACGTTGCATGCTGTAAACTACGTTCTCTTGAATCTTTACTGAAAAATAACGGCTGTGAATTCTGAGAGTAAAACTGACATACAATGTTATACAATATATGTAGTGTGCAATTGTTGTTTTTGAGAAATGGCTTTATTTTTGAAGAAAAGAGAAAAGATGTTTGGTGATGACCAGATCCGACAGACGATCCATCAGTTGAAAATAAAATGTGAAAGTGACAGCAGAGGGCTGTGAGCGCCCAGTATACAAAGCTGCCACTAGACTAATTTTTTTTCAGCACCAATAAAGAAGGAAATATACTTTGTCATGTCCAGGAATTTCACTTAAACCACGTGGCGGTGGTTAATGACACTGTAGGAACCATGATGGCCTGTGGCTATGAAGATCCCAAATGTGAGGTGGGCCTCATCGTAGGTAAGTCTTCTTTCTCCACCTAATCTCATCTAATCTTTCCATCTCTGTGTACTATTTTAGATGTTAAAACCAATTTACTCTGAGCAAATACTGAGCAGTTGCCTCATTCTTTTGAAGGAACCATAAAATGTTTGGTTTTTTTAGTTTTGAATGAAGCTTGTGATAAAAATGACTGAATGTTGTAATATCTGCCCTCTTGTTTTAGGCACAGGAACCAATGCCTGCTACATGGAAGAGATGCGCAACATTGAACTGATAGAAGGGAATGAAGGTCTCATGTGTGTCAACGTGGAGTGGGGAGCGTTTGGTGAAAATGGGGAACTCGATGACTTCTGCACCCAGTTTGATCGCATTGTCGATGAATGCTCAAACTACCCGGGGAAGCAGAGGTACCACCATGGTCATTTGTGACATAGTACATGTACTGATAGTGATATCACTTACTATGAATAATGCCAGTAAGAGCCACTGTGTTAAAAACGTATCCATTTTTCCCCCCTTTATCTTATTAACTTATAACTAATATACTAATCGACATGTAAAATGTCATGATTCTGTACATGTTTCACTGTAGTTTGTACCATGATTCATGGAAACGACTGCAGGTAGCACACTTTCGATTCACTGTTTTTATGTAATTGAACAGTGTGATACACACAGAGTGAGGTTGAAGCATTATTGCAGTGTGTGCTGGGTGAAGTGAATGGCTTAATCTCACCAATATCATGTTAATCATCATATGAGATGCACTGCAGGTGTCCAGTCAGTGAAAAAACAGCAGAAAGGGACATGGTCTATGCTAACTATAATCCTAGACACAGCAGCTGGTCATTAAAATTGCAGACATTCTCAAAATCCTGCATTTTCTTGGAATCTCTTCTCATCTCCAGCTTCAGATACCAGATTTGAATTGTGCTTGTTATCAGTCACAGAGTTAAACCTCATTCTCCAGAGCCAGGAATCTGTGGCAAAGGCAAAATATGGACCTCACCTCACATTGTCATAAACATCAGCTTTGCATGATGCTAAGAGCAAAAGCAAACATGTGCATTTAGAGTAACCTCAGATGGAGTTTGTTTTATCAAAAGGAACCAGTGCTGTTATTGCTCAAGGAAAAGCACTAAGAAGTATTTTTAGCTGCACATAACCGCATATTTTTGACGATCAATCTAAGGCCATCTGAAATAACATAATTAAGTTAAGGTAGATTGAAAGATTGAAGTTTTTTTATTAAAAGTGAGTGTTCATCAGTTGTTAGTTTTAGTATTTAGTATTGAATGTTATGAAATAGTCTGAAACTGTCTATCTAGAAACTATATTTGTTGCCAGGAAACCTTTTATTTAGTTTTTTTATGTATCTTTTTTGGTGATCAAAAAGAGGAAAAAAAAAGCAAGTTTCTTTTCCTCTTGTTGAGTTGGTGTGTTTTCTTCTGGCAGGTATGAGAAGATGATCAGTGGCATGTACCTGGGAGAGATCGTGAGGAATGTGCTAATTGAGTTCACTACCAGGGGCTTACTGTTCAAAGGCAAAATGTCTGAACGACTCAAGACCCGGGGCATCTTCGAGACGAAATTCTTGTCACAGATTGAAAGGTGTGTGACTTTAACAAACATGGTCAAAGTAACCATGTTTGTACGAGCGGCGGCCATTCTTGGAATCCTATGTTGGGGTTTGTCCAAGAGAATCATGTCACCAAGATCAATCTATAGAAGTCAGGTTTTAGTCGGACTAAGACAATAATTAGGTTTATTTCATACCTGGATAATGCGATTCATAATCCAATGTCTCCTGCATGTATACGCTTAGTCAGACTGGAGTCTTTGACCCAGAAGTAAAAAGAGACTAAGTACAAACTGCAGTACTGTTGCCGGAAATCACACAGTGGCGGCGTCTTTCTTCGTACAAAGCATCAACCACAAGAGCCATGCTCTATCTAATTTGATGATTAACTTGTACATAATGAAATGCCATAATGAAACTAGAGATGCATGGAAAATTTGGCGACTGAAACATATGAGCCGAAAATGGCCAAAAAAGATGTTTTTGGTTTTTGACCAAAAGAAACCGGATGTCATGATGACGCATGCAAAAACCTTGGCCAGCATGCACCTGTCTATTCCTGCTTACAGTCTGTCCAAGATCAGTTTGGAACGCCAATAAAACGGTTCCAACAAGATGCGAGTACACAGAGCAAAACTTGGCTACATGTAGCGCAGATTATGAACTCCCCGCGACATTCACTGGGATCCCCTGCACTTTATCGAGACTGTACTCGATCCTCGTCTGCTAAAAACTGCTAAAGAATTGGCATAATGATTTCTTTCGATATTTAGGTTTCAGTGTTTCCTGATTTTTGGTTTTCAGTTTTGGCCAACAGTTTTCATTTCGGTGCATCCCTGTATGAAACATAACCACAGCATGATCCATTTCACCATTCGCACTACTTTATGGAGAGATACAGCGCCACCTACAGAGGCGGAGTCTGATATACATTCCCAATAAATCAATTTTCTCCTCCGCATGTGTACTCTGACTTCAATCATTGTCTGTTTGCCTGTCTTAGTCGGACAATGGCTGGATTGTGTGAGTGAGAGCTGTCAGAACATCCAACTATTTACCTATTTACCTCTCGACATCTTTCAAAACCTGTCACATGTGTAACCCTTGTCATTTTCTCTCTGACCCCAAAGAGACCGTCTGGCTATGCGACAGATCCGCTCAATTCTGCAGCACCTGGGTCTCACCAGCACCACGTGTGATGACAGCGTAGTGGTGAAAGAGGTTTGCAGCGCCGTGGCGCACCGCGCAGCTCAGCTCTGTGGTGCCGGTTTAGCAGCTGTGGTTGACAAGATACGACAGGACCGCAACTTAAATCATCTCTCCGTTACTGTGGGAGTGGATGGCACCCTTTACAAGACACACCCACAGTAAGAAGAAATTATGTTTTCATATGCTTTTATTCACATAAACATGCCAGCTTTTCTGAGCACATCCACACACTGCACAATGATTTAAGAGCATAAGAGCGTCTTTTGTCATGCAAGGCCATTCATCGACTAATAATAGCACATTAAAGACGTTTTTTTTGAGAGTTTGAGCTCCAGGTCTGAGAAAGGATGTTATAAGTAACATTTTTATCACTGTTCTACACCACAGATATACACAAAACCTTAACATCAGCCCTTAATTAGTGAATAGCCATCATTAAAGTGAGACGCATATTTCCACCTGTGCGGTGGGGATGTGGACATTTTGCTGAATTGAAATACATTAGAACATCATTCTAACCTTTAACAAGAACACTATTTATATTAAGCTTTTGAATTATTCATTTTATACCGCAGAGAGCATTGCTGCATTTCATGAATTTATTCAACTTTAACTGAATGACATTTTTTACATCACTTGCACATCAGGAGAAATTATATTTAATAGACCAAATTGCCTAACTCTACAAAAAGTCAACCCCTTCAGCTGAGTGTTTAGTGAAGAACAACTTTGGCTTCCTTTATACCCAATCTGTGTGTTTTTCCTCATGCTACATGCTACAGCAGCCACATACTTGTATATTTGTAGCATGTATGAAGTGCTTTCTACCAGCCCAGTGGATAATGGCTGTTCAGGCAACCACATTCATTATTAACTCCACTGACAGGAGACGAGGAGCTTTCCTCGTCTCCTGTCAGGAGTCCACACTGATCACTGCTTGTTCATTTCTCTTGATTTGAATGTACCACAGCTGTGTTCAACACTTAACCCTTTCCCCCCTTTTTTCTTCCTCCTTTATCCTGAAGTTTCTCCATCATCATGCAAGAGACTTTACAGGATTTGGCACCGCAGTGTCAGGTGACTTTCCACAAATCCGAGGATGGAAGCGGGAAGGGAGCAGCTCTGATCACAGCAGTGGCCTGTAGAGTCAAGGACAGAGGTGACAATTAAACCCCCAACATATGCTGTGGGTTGTTATTAAAATTAACAACTATGACAGATTTACTGTGCTTTATAGTTACATACACTCCGATCATAGCGCTCTTCTGTAGCTAAACATTCATTTTGATTTGAATTCCTTTTGGTGTGAAGGTTCACTTTAAAGGTGCACTTTAATCGTATGTTCAATTTGAATAATAACTATTTAAGGAAAGGGGGTAAATGAAATCTGGAAGTCAAAAGTTAGTCTGTGTGTTAGTTGCACCTTTTTTGATATGACTGTTACATACCTAATGTTGTTATCATTATTGGATGAAGTCTGTGATCTGAACATCACAAAGTGCCTCTCTTTTTCTACTTGATCTCTGGTAAATCTCACCACTGCTACAACACTGTCATTCGTCAAAGACTGTCACAATAAAATTGCTGTTCACGTCTTATTCACATAATTTCACTGTATCTATTGAGATGAGCCTAAGCACATGCACTAGAGAATAGAGAATATTCCCCTCCAGCATATACTGTAATTGGGTCATTTGTGAGTTAACAGAGCTCTGCCAAGGTCTTAATGACTTTAAAACATTTACTTACTCCACTCAAAGGGGTGTTAGATAAATATTCAATAAAACTAATAATAATAATAATAATAATAAAGTCTTTTTTTAACTCCTGTTCTGATTTTTGCTTGGAAACATTTTACATTTAGAAAAGAAAAAAATAGCTGCCTGAGTGAGTGTAGATCTAATTAATTTCAGTGAATATAGAAAATTCAGCCCAATTAGCAGGAGTGTCTGTGGCTCGAGCCAACGTTACCATGGCTGTACGCAGACCTTGATAATGAGCATTCAGTTTTCTGACGTGCATTTGGCACACGAGGAAATTACAGTAGTTCTAGATTCTCCAAGGTGCCCACAGAGAATACTTAAATAAGATTAAAAAAATGTATAAGTAATCATGTAAAAACACTTGAAGATAATCTACCTCATGATGTTCCTCTCGGGATGTGATCATGTTGTGCCAGACCTGAAGTAGAGTACTCTGCCGTCGCTGCTGTGCCTGAAGTACAGTATTACAGGATCATTGGATAAGATTTAGGGGATTTATCGCGAGGAACAATGCATGTCATCCTCATAATCCTGTTTTTTATCAAGTGTACAGTATGTTCTACCACAAGATTCTTATAAAACCTGCACAAACATTTCATCGAGTGCAATGGGGTTTGGCTGAACTTAAGTCAGTTTCACTAATTATTGCAGTTTACTCTTGCTCCTGTTAAACTGAGAAACCGTCACAAATCTGAAATCAAACACGTGTGTTATGTTGTCATTGAAAGATTTTTTTTTTCTGAGGAAAAATATTATTTTCAAACTGCGTACTTATTTCCCTTATTTTCTGGATGTGTTCCAATAAATTAATGATTGAGAAATGATACTGGTGCAGTGGTAAAACAACACATCTACTGTAATGGTGGCCTAAGACAGTAGGGTTTTTTAATTTATAAATGAGAATCCCGACTGACTGAAACTAAAAAGAAATTACTTAGAAGAAAGCAGTACTAATGCTCCTCCTTTTCCAACATGATTGAAAAATCCCCACAATCCAAGTGTACAAAAGATAGATTTTCCCTCATTCTTCATTGTGGGAGTTTCTTTTTTATCTTCCCAATAAAAGAACTGCTTCTGAAGCTCCTCATTAGAATGTCAGGCTTTTTTTGTTTATAGTATCTGGGTCACAAGGTAACGTTCAACTTCTACGCCTACATAAATACTGTAACTCTGCCAACACAGCCATTTAAGGTCCGCTGTGTAAAAGCAGGTATCACAGCACAAACATTCAGTTGATTGTGATAGTTGTACAGATGTTATTTTACAGTTGAAAGTTAGACTCCACAACAGATGGTTATATTTTTCGTATTTAACCAGCAAAAATAGTTCCAAGGCCAGACTGACTTGACTTTTGCTAGCAGCACAAGTAATGAGCATATCCTGTACACTACACAGGTGATGTGCACTACTTTGACTTTGTTGGGAGCTCATTCCACAATTTAGGAGCTGAAACAGAGGCCGTTTCTCAATATCCATACTTGTGCGTACTTGAGCGTACTTGCGTACTCCCGTACTTGTGAAAACGTCATCAGCCTCAGTCCAAGTGCTGTTCCAATTCTCAAGTAAGCGAACAGCGAGGACGGTTCTCAAACCCGGAAATGTTCTCGCTCCGCCCATTTTTACCAAGTATGCATCGGAGGTGACTTAAGCGTACTTGCGATGGCCATGTATCCCAGAATACATTTCGGCGGAGCATAGCAGCAGATAATAGAAATATAAATCTGAAATAAATATTTTTCTGTGTCCCGGAACAAAGTTTTAACATCATTTGAGGCGAGAAATTAGTCATTTAGAATTCAAACATGTGGTTTGTGTATGAAGATATGACGTATTTATAGTTTGGCAGCGACGTTTGTCGGAGGTGATCAGCTCCGCCTCTGGGGGCGCTCGGCGCTCACTGTGCCCGGCACAGAGCAGCGTTACCTCGGCCTGTCCTGATGAAATGATCCGCTGGCTCAAACGTCGCTGTCATTAGATGCTCGGTGTGATCCATATATTTGTTGTTGACGGGTTATTTTGTTTTTAATGGAAACGTTTTGACCTGACAGTTTGAAGGTTTGTATATTGTTAATGTTTTATTTATTTTAACTTTGAATTTTAGATTTATATTAAAGTCGAGATTTATATTTAAATATAATATGTAAATATTAGATATGTATAGTATAGTATGTAGAGTAGTATATATTTGTACACGTACATATATGTCATACATACATATATACATATATACTACTCTACAATGCTGTAATATATCTATTTTCCACATTGTATTATTTGTATTGTATATTTTAATAGAAATACATTAATAAATGAAGTTAAATATTTAAAATGTAAAAATAATAACAACATATATATGCATTTATTAAAAGTATTTCATATGTTCATTTATCAACACTGTAGGTGGCGGTAATGAGGCTGCAGCACTTGGCGCCAGCCACCATTCAAACAGCAGAACAATACATACATACTTGCATACTTGAGTATTGAGAAACAACCACATACTTGTGTACTCCCGTACTTGGCAAGTATATACTCCCAGCGTACTTCTCAAGTATATACTTCCCAAGTACGCAAGTACATACTTGCTTACTTGAGTATTGAGAAACGGCCAGAGCCTCTAGGACCATGTAGTGGAAACACGGCATTAGCTTCAGTCTTGTTTTTGGAACAAGAGGAGCTGACCCTTGAGAAAACATGAGACTGTAGCAGATCACAAGATAGAGAGGAGCAAGATTATGAAGTAATCCCTCTGATGCACAACATGGGTCAAAAGTGACCGGGCTGGGTTTTTATGTTCTATATCTTTGAAATAGAATAATTTCATCATTTGGTATTCCAGGTATTCCTCAAATAACTTGATTTTGGTCATCATACATACTTATTTCATTTATTGATTTCTTATTTTTTGAATAAAAATTTTTTTTGGCATCTGACCCATATCCATAAATGTATTTTATCATTTACTATTGCAAGTATGTTAGCAAATATCTTTTAATTTGTTAGCATAAATCATGTTTTGTTATGGACAAGCATAGCTTTTTGTATTTCTACACCAAGTTTACACATGCGTGCATTTACTATGGCATTTGGTGGGAAATGTTTGCAAGTAGGAACATGGACAACTACTCACCTGCTGCACATTTCGCATCTCAGCACAGCTCCCTTTGCGCATGTGATAAATGGTAAGTCTTTTTTTTTAAATCTTTCTAACGTTACATAAGAAAATATTTGAACGGAGCATTTGATTTGATCACAGTAGATCTTGAGATTAAGTGCATTACTTGTCCGAAAGTAAAATATCTTCAATACTATTAGCTAGCTAGCTGTTGACATGTTCTATTCTAGTTACCTAAAATAGCTTAGCTAGGTCAGCAGAATAAAGGAGACGCTATAGAGCTCTGGTGCAAGGCACGGGTCCATTATCGCATTTTCGCCAGACATGATCTCCGTTCAAAGTTTGAAGAGTTTTTATTCACGTAACCCCCTCAAAAGTTACTGCAATGACATGTAGTAATAGTAATAACAATAATCTGAAGATAACAATTGCATGAATTTGTGCCATGATGATGATGATGATGACCCAGATTATGTGCCACAGGGTCAAGCTGAAATTGTGGGTGTGTTTATGAATCCAGCTCTCCTAGATGAAGACTCCACTGATGAGTCCACAGGAGAGGAAACTCAGACCCAATCCAATGGATTGAGTGAGTAAAACAAAACTGGAATAAACCCCCCCCCCCCCCGACTCCTGGCAGAACAAGAAGCCATAACATTCTGAAGAACTGCCCGGGATCTACACCTGGATCAACAGCTGTTTCAAAGAAAGATGCCTGGGATATGTTCATCTGTGACAACATCATTGAAGAGGTTCTATAATCTACCAATTTAGAGGAATGAAAAGCAGCTGCAGTACGAGGGAAAGAGTGGAGATAGAAGGATTCAAGGTCTTTATCGCAGGGGGGGGGACAAGAGCTGGGGAGGGGCCTTGTTTCTGGATCCGCTGCAAAATCCAATTTAAAAGGCCACCATGGGGCTCAGAAGATATGAGGATCCCCGCCACGTTATAGGTATAACAGGAGGACAAGGTCTTTGCTCGAAACAGACCACGTGTGTGTGGGACTGTTCTCGGAACAATTGCAGAAGACGGTGCATCCTCACTGACTGTGTCACCATAGGTGAGCAGCTTTTTTGAACAATGTTTATTGAGTTTTCCATTTTTGACAACAAGAAACAAGAAATGCAAAATAAAATGAATAAAGACACATCCAGCATCCCTTAACCAACTAGTTAAAGAAACAAAATAAATAGTATATATGTATATATATATATATATATATCAATACATATATTTTTATATATACGTATATATATGTATATATGTGTGTGTATGTATATACGTGTGTGTGTGTATATATATGTATGTGTGTGTGTGTGTGTGTATATATATATATATATATATATATATATACATATACATACACGCACACAGACAATTACTCAGAGTAATGATAATTGTGTCTGCCTAAATAAATGAATAGAATTAAAGTAAAAAGGAGGGGAACATTCTATTTTAAATTCAATTCAATTCAGTTAAAATAAAATGGGTAGGTATATTCCAGTACATTTCCTATTCCTCATCCTCAGCATGTACTACATGAACTCTAATTCACAGGCTATATTTATCCCACCTCCACTTCATCAAGCATCTGAGATAAATCCTTGTCCCTAATGTATAAGTAATCTTTTGTAAAGGCAGACATAACGACATTTCTTTGAACCACTGTCTGATACTGATGATGTAATTGCTATCAATCTTTTGTCCTGTAACAGGTACATGTTTACAAAAACATGGTTCTACTTAAACTACTTGAACCAACTTCTTTCCAGAATTCGCTTATTCTCAGGCACTTCCATATAAAATGGATAAATGTTCCTTTGTCGTGACTAATGGCAAAAAAGAATAGCAAGTAAACTAGCAGAGTCCTGCATCAACAAAGCAGGTGAAACAAAAAGGACAGGGCAAAAAACAAACTAAAAAAACAAAACAGCAACAGTGCGTAAAATAAAATGAGGCAGTTTTGTGTTGGCCAGCAGAGAAATGGGGATTGTTTTCCAAAATTGTATATTGTTTGCTAACTTATTTAACAGGGCGGGGAAATTGGCCTTGTAAAGATTATTATACTTCTTGGTAATTACTATCCCCAAATAAGTTAAACTTTTTATTTTTTGTTCTTGGTGTATTCTGTATTGTAACCATGTGTATCTGAATGCGAACGGAACGGAAAGTATCAGAAAGAGTTTTATTAGTAAGTATTCTGGCCCGGGTGCTATTGTATAAGAGCTTAGTCCAGGACACAAATTTATCACCACAGTTGAACTTCTGCAAGACCAAAAATAAGTATGCGCATTTGACCCGGTTGAAAGCTTTTTCAGTATCCAAACTGAGGATAATAAGGTCCTTTTGGGGAAGTCTGGGAGAATGCATGATATTTAAAAGATGTCTAAAGTTGTGGAAGGAGTTTCTTTGTGGGATAAACCCAGTTTGGTCCGGGTGAATCATCTCCCACATTAAGTCTTCTGACCAATGTCTTGGCTAGAATTTTTTTATCTGAATTTAATAACGAGATTGGCCTGTAAGAACCCACTTCTTCCAAATCTTTTTTGGGAAGGAGGATGATAATGGCTTCGGTCAGCGTCTGGGGCAGTATTCCATCCTCGTACGACTCGATGTACATTTTACGCAGATAAGGAACCAGCAATCCCCCAAACCTCTTGTAAATCTCATTGCTGAGTCCATCAGGGCCGGGACTTTTACCGTTTTTCATTGAAGCAATGGCTGCTAATAGCTCTTTACATGTGATGTCTGCCCCTAAGGTATCGCGGTCCGCTTGACTCAGTGATGGGCGATCACATTCATCTAGAAACGTCTGCATTGTTTCTCCTACAGAATTAACCTCAGAAGTGTATAGTGTTTCATAAAACTGTCTAAATCTGTCATTAATATCCTTGGGAGAGTAAAGGACACTCCCTGAATCAGACTTTTTATTTTAGCATTCTCCATATCGAATTGGTGGATTTCTTCCTCAAGGTCCAATTTTTTTTTTACCTGTTACCAGTGACTCTGGTATCCACTTCTCAAGAAAAGCACAATTATCTCCCCCCTCTGTCTTCTCTGGTAGGCCAACCAACCTCAGGCTATACGCCTAGACCTTGCCTCATGGTCTGTGCCTTTATCTTGCAGCACTCTCTTCTCTTGTTCAAATTTTCAGACCATAGCTTGGAGTGTTACCACCTCGTCCTCCGTGTCGGAAATGCGGACCTCTGCTCTCATAACACGCTCTGTGCAGACACTTATCTCCTTTCTCACTCCGTCAATTGAACTCATTACTCCATCAAACCTGTCTGAGAAATCATCCTTATCATCCATCCCCTTTGATGGCTTCAAGGATTTCTTTGCTTGCTATCACGTCTCCATCCTCTGCTTCGGCTTCCTCAGATATGGCACTAGCGCTAGTGCTATCAGTAGCTTCCCCGCTAGTCTTAGCCGAGCCAAAGTCCGACATTTTTTACTCACTTTTCGTGGTCGTAAAATAAGTTTCAATCAAAGTTATTTTTCAAAGTATAGTGGAGGGTAGAAAAAATGAGGTCAGGTGAGCAGCTTTTAAAGCAAATAAAGCAAAGTGCATGTGAATCGGTATAATGTCTGTTTCAGTAGGTGAGCGGCAGCATTTTGAACCAGTTGGAGGCAATTAATTATTGCTTTATTTGCATATAAAGGGCATCACAATAGTCTAGGCGAGTGGAAATCAATGCTTGAATGACCTTTTAAGTATTGAATCCCTGAAACTGGTGTATGAAGTAATTGACCACCACAGAGCTCTGTTGACTGAATCCCAAAGCAGAGGGAACTTGGGTAACTAGCCAGGCTGGCCTTGCACGTTTACCTCCGGGCAGGTGGAGGTGCATTGTGGACCAGGCTCATCACCATTTAGTTTGGCCAAATTTCCGGCAGAAAGGCAAAAATCGAACAGTGTTTCAAGATCGTACACCAGTGAGTTCACTTTCCCCACACAAAAAGTGACTGTAAGAGTACGAGAGGCAGACGACAGCCCACGCACACTGGCACCATCTTTCCTTCCAAAGACAAAAATGGACCAAACAAAACCAAATACGTAGAAAAGAACCAATTAAAACTGAAACTCATGATGTCCAATTTGCAGCCTACTGTCAATCAAATTTGTTATCCGCCGCCGCCTCTGTCTCCCCCTTTCTCTCCAGCGTTCGCCTCGGCATGCAATCAGCAGCACCTGCTCCCAACCTAATCATCAACTCTACTTAGTAGTTCCTGGTTCTCCAGCCTCTCGTCACCAGATTGTTACAGACCTCTGCTCTGAATGGGAAACGTCACAGCTGGCAGTTCTTTAGTGTCTAATTATTTCCTTGTCGTCTGCTCGTGTTACTCTCTTAGCTCAGAACTACCTCCCGCGTGCATGCTGCCACTGACCGCTTCCCTCCTCTGCTGTCTGAATCAGATCTCGCCTTCTCCTCCTGTCCCTGCTTTGCTCATCTGTTAAACCATTCTTCAAAAACTGTTACACTACCTCCGTGCGGCCTGCTCTTGGGTCCAGCACCACCACAGCACCCATTTCCTTATCATTTCGACACGATTTGTTGTCCATTTTCAAAGGAGCATGAATTATTGAATAGAAATGGTTGTAACATAAGTATGAGTCCTTTAGCTAGCCCAAAGAACCTGAGGCCCACGTTGAAATTAAAAGAAAATGGGACCAAATTTCTTCTCAGTTAATAAATTGAATAAAAAGTGCAAACAGAGCTTTAAGCCGTCCTCTTTCTCTTCCTGTCTTACCTAGCACAACAAACACAACAATGGCACACATTTAAAGGTAAAAATAAATAGGCACAATTTAAAGCTACAGTTTAAGTAAAAGAAAACAGTACAGAGTCTTCAGAATAAGGTAAATTGGAAATGATGCTGGGCTGTAAATGAATGTGTGATGAATCCGGCAGATCTGCTGTACTGTGCTCTCTGCTCAGTTATCTTGGGCTCTCTTGTAGATATGTTTCCTCAAAGGATCTGTGTTTTGAGGGCTTTCAAACGCTCTGTTTTCTGTATAAATTTAACCTAATTTTGAGCAAACCATGTCTTCCCACATCGTAAAAAATCGATTTGAATGGTTCATTTGAGTGACGCTGTGTTCAGTCTGTAGCCACGGCCATCGGGAGAAAAGAAAAACAGGGCTCCACAAAGGTTATTACACTTTCTCATTCATTTATCAGAAGTTGGTCCAGATAGAACCATAACTTGGACGGTGGTCCGCTATTTGGAAATATAATCTGCATTTAAATGTAGTTTAAAAATGTTCTAGTGACGGTAGTGAACGGTCAAGTGACGCATTTCCCATAGACTCTCGTTATAAATGGTGCATGTGCAGTAGACCCCCCACCAACATAAAAGATAGGAAAACACTTGGGCACTGAACACTGTGCTCAATGACCGCCCACTGCTCCGGATATGGAAATCATATAAATATAAATATCTTAACTACCCAGACATGCTCTTGGGTGCAGCTGCAAATCTGGCAGCGTCTCCACAGCAGGTGAAGCAGGTGATGACGACTCAATCATGTCTTTGTAGAACATGTACATAAACTTCTCTACAGGACATTTGTGATAGTCAAACCGGTTTGAACACGATACTCATCACACCCCCGCCTCATCCCTGATTTAATTTTTAACTGTCTTCTTTATTGTGAACCTGCTGCACCAAACATCTCTAAATTCTCAGCTAAGTAACTAAACTAGACGTCTTTGTTTCATTTTGTGCATTAATATTGATCTTGCCTCATGTTGAGTCATTATTTCCTTATTATTTCCAACTGAGTATGAAGTGAAAATGTGCCGAGGCCTTTGGGTGAATTGTTTATTAGGCGACATCACACATCGTGCATGTATAACAATGCAGCCAATAAGACACATTCATCATGAGCACAGAACAGTTATTGTCCCAAAAACACATTTATGCAAACATTAAACTAAAAGACAAGATAGCATTCAGTTAGTAAGACTGTTCAGTAAAACAGCGAGGGCTAAACACCATACCTGCCTTTTACACCTGAAGCTCAGTTACACACAGTTTGTATGAGGTAGCGACAAAAATGACATTCTTTTTTCTGTCATAGCATAGAATAAAATAGAATAAAACTTCAAAATGTCACAGCGGCAGGAAATATACAACTCGGATACAAAAACAAGACACACAAGAAGGTTGCGACTTAACAATAGTATAATAAATAAATAAATATAAGAATTTAAGAATCCCATTTGTTGATAGATAACGCACCATGAGTTCTTTTGATGAATACTGCATACTTTTCTCTTTTTTTTAATTAAAAAAAGCAAACATGAACAAATACAGTCAATGCAAGTCAAACGGGAAAAACACAAGTTTCAGAATTACAACATGAGACGAGCGAGAGCTCAACAACAGATGCGAGAGCGTTCAGCGCCGTTCTCCTGAGACGTCGTCAGCTTATGACATCAGTCACGTGTTCAAATGAATTATTGTAACAGCAGAAAATATACATGCAGCTCACTGTACATGTGCAACAAGATTGTTAGGGTTTTTTAATGAGTTATTAACACATGGTCAATAACACTGATCCTGAGATCCATCTCATAAATTCTATCCCTGCTTCAGTTACTGATATCTTCAGAATATGTGTGCTATAATCTTATCATTAAAAGCCTTTTCCAGGTGAAAACTTCAGTTTGTGAAACACACACTGTTGCCTTGTTTGGCAAGTTTGTGTCACTTAGGTAACAACAATGAACCCTTTAACACCTAACCTCCTATTTTAACAATAACCATAAAATTGTCCTGTGTTTAAGCCCATTTTTCCAGAATAACTATAAATATCTGGCAACTTAAAATAGTGTATTGACAATTTAAAATAAAGAAAAACTAAAGGTTTTTTTGCAGGAAAAACACTGTAGTTGTACACAAACACCAGCTTTGAACAGTATAAAACATATTTAAAGCAACATTTGTTTGAGTTTTTGTCTACCACAAATTTGCTGTTTCTGGAAAATATGTCGTTATTAAATGTATCATAAACTTGCCGCGTAACAATGTGAAAAATATTGTTTTTTGCGATTTTCACGTCATAAGGTGTAACGCATCACGTACATTTACCACAAATTTGCCGTGTTATAACGTGAACGACATCACATTTTTACGGAAAATGTGTCGTAGCATGAAGCACCTCACATTTTTTACCATAAACTTGCCACATTATAACGTGAAAAGTATTGTTTTCTACGATGTTATAACGCGTAATACGCAAGTATTTACCCCAAATTTGCCAGGTTACAATGTGTCGTAGCGTGAAACATATCACGTTTCTACTTGCAATTGTTACCTTTTCACCATAACACTGTTGCTTTTGCAATTTTTTACATTATAATGTAAAAGTGTCACGTTTTTACACATTTGCTGTAGTAAGTAATGTGAACAGCATCATGATTTTTGTATGTGAACGTATCACATTTTTTACAATAAACTTTTCACGTTGATAAGAATGACTTTTTTTTAAATACATCACAGTATGTGTTTTATTCTGTAATAATAATACTAACATGCTTTCATGTTCCTTCTGTTGCTTCATATGTGCTGTGTGCGCTGCCTTTCACTCTTCACTCACATCTTTGCTGCTTCATAAATTTCTGTAAGGAACGACGCGTTTACTCATAATCATTTTCAGAATGCACTAAGCTGACACAAGCACTTAAACAGCAAAACAAGCTCCTCATGTTAAGAACACTGAGGTTAATGTAGTGCACCTATATAGTGTCTTTCAACGTATCCGAGGACACGACAACAAGGACAAGGACAACGTCAGTTGCTCACAAACACAAACTAATTCAACTACTTTGTCAAAAAGATGCTCTTTAAATTCCATCTGACAACAACAGCACACACACAGTTACTTGGCGTCTATTTTATATTGTGAAGTAAAGGGAGTTTGGAGTGTGTGTGTGTGTACAATAATGGGGAAAAACAGTATTCATGGCAACTTTATCTTAGTTAAGTTGCAACATGCAAATTCAGTTTTGTAATTGTTGTCATGGACAACAGATTGCAAACACTAGTCCTAACGCTGGCATATGTACAGAAATGTTCATTAACCCTTAGTTAACTCCTTATATGGACATCCTGGGTGTGTGTGTTTATAGATCTTCTTATGTGTTGTTGAGTCAAAGTAATGATTCATTTTTAGTCGCGATATAAATTTAGCAGAAGTCACAAAATAAGACGTTTTTTTTTCTTTTCTTTTTGTTCATGAAAACTAATAGAGAATTTTTCACAAAAAAACTAAAGATTAGAAACATTGATTCGAGTAAACTGCCCGAACACGTCCCTTATTGTTATTATAGTAGTGGCTTCAGTCACATATGGTGTTTTGTCCACTTGCTCGACTCGCCTCGACATGGCACAGTTAATTTGCTTTTCCATCAGTAATAGTACCTGGTACGTTTTTTAGTACCTGCTGTGGTGTGGTTCCATTTATGTGACGCATTTCCAAATTTGACAAATTCAATCGGATTTGAAACATTTTCAGTACTCGCTCAGGTATTTAACTCGTGAAAATTACGGGGTTTTTTTTTTAAATCAGATTGTGCTTCGAAAAAAGGATATAAGACACTCTATGTTGCACATTCTTATCGCCTCTGTATAAACTGTACGTTTAAACATAGCAGCTGAAATATAATGCATTGTCCAAATAAACCAACAAACACATAAATAAACATTGACACAGGTTACAACAATCCACCAGCAATAAAAAGGTAGCACAAGAAAACAAAGACCCCAAAAATGACCACTTGAACAAAACTTTATGTAAAATCAATACCCCTTTGATTATATTTAATCATGTGGTTGTGGTTTATGTAGACTGAGCTGTAAAAAAGGACATATTCTACTTTTGTGGATATATAAAGTGTATTTGTATACTGTGGGAAAATTATCCTAAACACAATTCACCATGAGGACCAAACAATAATGACATTTACTCCTGATAAGTTGATAAGAAACAACAGGAAATGAAAAATAAAGCTTCTTCTTTTTTTTTTTTTTGGTACGCTAGTTAAACGTGGTTTTAGTAAGATAGATATGGCTGTATCCTGAATGCCTGTGTTTCCGCTCATGAAAGTGTAGAGTACATCCAGCTACTGAGAAAGAAGTTGGGACACACGTGGCGTCGAGAAGGTCATCGGTTCAAATCCCGGTTTGATTTGCATGTTCTCGCTCTTTCTCTGTGTTGTCTCAGGTGATTAGCTTATAACTGTGTGCGATGACCCTGCCTTTTTCACTCTCTGTCAGATAGGATTGGCTCCAGCCCCCCCCCCCTGTGACCTTTCTGACCCCCGTGATCCCTCCTGTGGAGGAGAAAGCGGGAGAAAAATGACAGCAGGTAACCACCTGTCAGGCCAACTGACACGGAGCTGCAAAGGTTAGGTCTTTAATAATAATGACTTCCTGACAGTTAACCGTGCACTGTCAGTGTCTTCCACCCCAAAACCCATGTGGTTTCTTCCTTATTTTTATATATTATATTTATTTGTGCTTGTAGATCATCTTTAAAATCAGAAATGACCCAAAAAAGGTTTTTGTTTATGTTCTTTTCTGTGTTTTATCTTAATATGTAACAGACGATGATGTTAGCGGGTTCGTTCTTCTCAAGAAGTGAGTGAGTAAATATTTACAAGCTAACTCGTGCTAAACTCTCGACGCGATGAAAACGACTCTGACGATAAAGTTGTTCTTACTTGAAAAAGACGATCAGATTATGAAAATGATGACATCTTTCTGTATTTCAGTCGTAACGACAACAGTGTTGAGTTTGTTTACCCTGAAGCTAACTGTTAAAAATAAAGTTAGCATGCTTCACATATATATATATATATATATATATATATAGAGAGAGAGAGTTTATTTAAAGGAATAGTTCAGGGTTTGTTTGTTTTAAAAATTAAGTTTGATTGTTTTTTACGACAGAGCCAAACTGAAGAGAAGGAAAAAAAATTGTAATATTATGAGAATAAAGTCATAACATTAAAAAAAACATAATATTATGAGAATAAAATCCTAATATTATGAGAATACAGTCGTAATATTATAAGAATAAAGTCGTAATATAAAAAAACCATAATATTATGAGAATACAGTTGTAATATTATGACAATAAAGTCATAATATAAAAAAAACATAATATTATGAGAATAAAATCCTAATATTATGAGAATACAGTCGTAATATTACGAGAATAAAGTCATAATATTAAAAAAAACATAAAATTATGAGAATAAAATCGGAATATTATTAGAATAAAGTCGTAATAAAAAACCCATATTATGAGAATAAAGTTGTTACATTACGAGAATAAAGTCGTAATATTACGAGAATAAAGTCATAATATTAAAAAAAACATAATATTATGAGAATACAGTTGTAATATTATGAGAATAAAATCATAATATTATGAGAATAAAGTCGTAATAAAAAAACCCTATTATGAGAATGAAGTTGTTACATTACGAGAATAAAGTCGTAATATTACGAGAATAAAGTCATAATATTAAAAAAGCCATATTATAAGAATAAAGTTGTTACATTACGAGAATAAAGTCGTAATATTACGAGAATAAAGTCATAATATTAAAAAAGCCATATTATAAGAATAAAGTTGTGAAATTACGAGAATAAAGTCGTAATACTAAAAAATACATAATATTATGAGAATAAGATTGTAATATTATGAGAAAAAGTCGTAATATTTAACTCGGTTTCTTTCAAAATCTTGTCCTGATCCTCATGCTGATGATAATGTGATATTTCTTTATTTGTGAAGCCCAAATCAAAATGTAACTTCAGGTAGCGCTCCACGTGTTCCTCATCTCGATGCAGGTTGCAGCTGATCATCTGAGATTCTGACTCTCGTAATATTTGGCCCTGATACTCCGTCATCATATTGTCACGTTCTTTTCACCTGCTTTATATAAACGGACATCTCTCAGAACAAGGCACTTTGAAAGTATCACTGTTCTCTAAAGCAGACATGTGGCGAGCTGGGCTTTATGATTCCACATCAGTCTCCACGTCAAACCAAACGCTTGGAAATGAGCTGCTTTTACAAAGTGATGTTTCAGGCTCTGTTATCATCGCGTTTATAAGAAGAATCAGAATTCATTTATATAGGATATATGGATATATGGCCTGTGCTCCTTTCTATTGTAATGTTATGCAGTTTCCTTGGTAACTCTGAAAGAAGTCATTCATTATTATCTTGTCTTGTGTGTCATATAGAGCCAGTGTCACACAAAGCACATAATAACAGTAAGAAATTACAACTATCATGACTTAATAGGCATTCTGTATGGAATTTCTTTATGGCAAACATACTGCGAATCTACAGGTTATATATGTGTATATATGTATGCAGTTGCACGGTGTTGACCAGAACACTTACAGGTAGTGAATGGCTTTTCATGGGGATTTAACTTCTGCCAGGTTATTATGTTGAGCTCTATTTCTGTTCTTCCTGCGTGTGAAATCCAGCTATTGGGGCCCATCACTGGCATATTCAATGCTGCTTTTTAAATCCACATTAAAATAATATATACAATACAGATTGGGAGGAGATTTGCCCTCAGGTGCATGAGAAGTATCTTACAGTTATTATTATGAATGAATACTGAATATGCACATTATGAGAGCTTACTCTCAAGAGCTTCTAGACCTTACCTCGACCGCTGCCTCGCAAACAAGACGACATTTGTATTCATGTCTCTCACCTGCTCTGGCATAAGGTAATTACCTGTTATCCATGGGATTATAATACGATTTAAAACAGCTTTGTTTCATTGTGACCACCCATGGGAATTTGCCGTGGGAATAATACACTTACATGGACATCCTGCGGGTGTGTGATCACATTTTTAGTCGCGATATAAAGTAGCAATAATTGTGCAGAAGTCACAAAATTAGACCGGTTCTCTTTTGTTTTTGTTCATAAAAACGAGCCAAGTGAACTTTGAACTGTGGCGTATTTCCACATTTCACAAATTCAATCCGATTTTGAATATTTTGAGTGCTTTCTGCTCAGTTGTGTTTATATAATTGGTGAAAATTGCCTAGGTTGTGCTGAAAAAAGGATATAAGTCACTCTATGTTGCATGTTCTTATCGCCTCTGACTGGATTAGTTATCCCACGCCTGATACACTGAAACTGCCAGTGAAGTCGGCCTCTCTGGATCGTTACTGTGACTCTCTTTCTTAGGCAAAGGAGCCATTTCTATCCCTTGGTTTGAAAGATTTCTCTCTGGTTGAACCATGGCACAGCCCACCCGCGCACGCCTGTTCATATTCTCCGTTTCTTTGAGCTTGTCGTCGTTATGGACTCGGTTGGTCAGCCCCAGGACGAGGTGATTGTGGTGGTTCGTGGCTTCTCTTAAGGCCGTTCCCCCGCACGGTGCCAGCACAGTCCCCTCTTGCCTGCCGCGTCTGGACATCCTCCTCCACAGCTGCACCTGCGTGAGGCAACAGGAGTGCCTGGACTTGTAAACCGCCTGGAAGCCTCTCCTAAAGTTCTCGTTGTAGTAGCCGTAGATGATGGGGTTGATGCTGGAGTTGGAGAACGCCAGCCAATGAGCAAAGGGAAAGATGTAACTGGTCAGAAGATCAAGCAGGTCCCTGTCCAAGCCTGCGTAGTCCGCCATGATCATGAGGGTCCAGAGGGGCAACCAGGACAGCATGAAGAGCAGAGCCACCAGAGTGAGCATCTTTATCGCCCGGATCTTTTTCTGCGATATCATCGGCTGACCACCCCTCCTGCCTCCCACCTGGACAGTATTATCCAGCGGTGGGTTTCTGTTTGCCACCACAGTTGAGCACAGTTTGACTCCGATGCTTCCGTACATCACGGTGATGATGGTGAGGGGCAGCAGGTAGATGTGCGCAAACAGAACTGCGGTGTATATCTTTCTCATCTGTGGGTTTTCAAAGTCTTCATAGCACGTGTAAACGGGCATCGTGTGGTTGAAGTCGCCGCCGTACACCATGTAGTGGTAAGGATACTTCTCCACAGTCAGTGCCACAGCAGCAGGGCACATGATCGCCACGGCCAACACCCAGATCAAGACGATGGCTGCCTTGGCGACAAGCACAGTTGGCTTGGGTTGGAGTGGGTACATGATGCAGCGAAACCTGTCAGAGAAGTGTTTACATTAACCTGAGTGAGATTGAACCGTATAGAAAATCAGCTGCCTCTCTGGTACTTGATTTTTAGCGATGAAGGCAGGCGTGAATTAAAAATGTGTGTGTGCCCTGAGGTAAAATCACTGATTTTCTCTGGTGTGGGGATTGAGTCGTTCACAACGAGACAGAAATATCCATTTGCTTACAGAAAAGACTCTAAGTCAAACTTTGACAAAAAAGGGGCTGAAAGTGTAACTAAACCCCTAAATGACTTTTTTAAGTGAAAGCCAGTGTACATGTGTATCGACTCACGTTATCTGTTGATCCAGGTGTGAATCCTCACAGTTTAAAGTACTGAATTTATACATATTGTGGTAAATCTACTAATCTCACACATTCTTTCACTGGCTATTTCAGGCACTGGCTCACTCTGACATCACTCTCTTGTCCAATCGGCGAAAGGCTCATTGCCCCAGACTCCTCCCTGTTTTTTTTTCTGTTGTCGTTCTTCCTTCACCATGTTTGTGTGAGCAGCACCTGGTTGCAGTCAGATTTCCCAACCAGACCACGCCCCTGACTACTCTGCACTCTCAGCCCACTTTTTTGGCATTTTTTAAATCAGGCATTGGGCGGAGTAAACTATAGATGACGGGGTTTAGTGCTGCTTAGTGCAGCGCGAGCGTGTACAAACCTTTCCACAGCAATGGCCACCAGGGTGAAGACTGACGCAGACACAGACACGCCCTGCACAAAGCCGCTCATCTTGCACACCATGTTTGAAAACGGCCAGCCTGGGGAAAAAAAAAGACAAATGTTTCCAAAAAAGTTATAGATTATAATCATTCTGAACAACAAAGTCTTGAGATATTGTGTCATGCACACATGATGCACTGAAAAAAAAGAGCTTGTCAATTTAAACTCTTGTCATCAAGGATTCAAAGTTGCTTTACTGTCATTCTGACCAAGAGAAAACACCAACATGCAGTCCTCAGGTCTCTGTGAATGTGTAGTCTGTTAGAAATAGATGGCTATAAAAATTACATTTACGTTTAAAATGTTAAAGATGAATGTGAGCAGTGTAAAAATCTAAATGAACAAAAGTTGAATGACACGGAAGAGTATTAGGAAAGAAAATAAATAAAACAGCATGAATTCATGTTTGTTTGGGGTTTTTTACAGTCAGCACACAGTAATTCTGTTGTTGTGTAATGCATTGGTTTTTCATCTTATCAAACACATGAACTTGTCGAGTCTATAAGCTCCACACTCTTCAGATCTCACGTCGCTCAGCATCAGCACACGGGAAGACAGACGGAGGCGACAACAACAACACTGTTCGATTCTATTAAGGTCAACACTTGCAGCCCTCGTTGTTCACAGAGCTCAGCCTGGTTCACACAAAAACATAATTAATGAATTATCTGAAAATGCTCTTGTTGGAGAACATTACAAAAAGAGAGAGAGCCTTGGCGTGAGTGAAAGAATGAAAACACAATGTGAATATGATCATTTGCCACTACTTTCACTCTTTCAGCTGTGCTTATTTAAAGGCGACATAGACCGGAAGCTCCAATTAACGCTGCATTTGTGTGTGTGTATCTGCGTCATTACCTCGTTTATGAAACCCTAAAGTTTCAGAACAAACAGTTCAGCCACTGCTGAGAAAATAGTGTTGTATTGCGTTCCTGGGCTCTGCAAAGCGGATCGGCACTTCCCTATGCTGATGATGTCATCAGAAAACCTCACCACTCCTCTCACCACCGTAGCGCCTCCTGGTGCGGGCACTAGTCCGGGCACATCCGGTTGCGTACATTCAACCGCAGAAGAAGAAGAACTACTCTCGTTGTAGCTGCTGAGATGCAGAGCATCCACCGTGCCAGAGGGGGAGCTGTCCTGGCCAATCACAGGACAGTGGGAAAGCTCTCGTTGGCTGGCCAATCACAACACAGTCCACGTTCTGGGGGTGGGATTTTGGTCTGAAACAGCGCGGCTGACGAGAGCGTCAGTGAGGAGATATTTTGATCGGCTCGTTTGCAGCGATTAGGACGTTTTTAACCGTGAAAACAAGTTAACATATGTAAGTAGACCTCCATAACTTACATATATGTGTGATACAAGCATTCGATGTCACCTTTAAACGGATCATTTGTACAGTCGACAAGATTGTAACTATTACTCAAAATGCTGTTGTGGCTGATACGTGGTGTGGATAATGTTAAAGAAACAACATGTTCTTTACCACGGTAAAGAAAAGGCATGTTTGTATTAGTGAGGACAACATATTTAATCCATTCTCCCAGCAGCTGAGACACGTCCAGAAGCTTATAAAAGATTATTGCACAGGTGATGAAGTGGGATCAACACAGTGCCTCACATGTGTGGAGGGAGTGTGCAGTTGGCATCCACCAACGCTTACTGTATTTTTATGGATTACTGTAGCGGAGGAAGGTGTTGCGTACAGTGTAGAGACACGTCGATGGCGGATACTGTCGGATATCTGTCTAAACATGGACAGTATCATGTCATGGAAAACAAATGTAATAAAAGTAGGGTTATGAGTGCAGCAGTGAGAAATGAGTCATTATTGCACTTCATGATTAGTCCCAGCGGTACACACGCGGGGAACATTTTTAATTGGGGAAAAATGGGCAAAAGCACTTAACTCACGGGACATTTTATGGTTTAACTTTTATTGTTTATGGTTCAAATGGGCAAGAAAAATAAAAGTCCAGACAGACATATTGAGGCTCGGGTGTTAAAGGGTTAAGATCATATGACTTTGTTTTTAAATGTCTCGATGTCTGATCAGCTGCTCTTTTCTGTGGCAGCTCCAAAGCTGAGAGCTGCCCTGACCCTTAAGTAATTAAAAAAAAATCTCTGAAGTCTGATGTATTGTTTGCTTTGTTCTCATCTCTCCTTGTTACCCCTTCTCTCGTTTTTTATTCTCTCTCTCCACTGTTTCCTGGTGTTGTGGCTTCTCTCTATTTTCAAGACTTGCTAAGAAAAAAGATAAAGTTTATTGCTGTTATTGATTCGTTTTGTCATGCTTGGAGAGTGTTGGGAGCAAAAACAACACGAGCCATTACAATACAATTTTAGTAAGTATGAATCCAGAGAGAGAAACTAAGTATCTGAAGTGTTGTTTTATTCTCGGGAGAATCCACGGGTTGCAAGAAAAGTCTGTGAGTATATTATACCTTTTATATGAGAAACATGACCTGAACTTTATATCTTTATGTCTTTATGCATATATATAAATTATATTTATTGTGAATTGCAGAGATGAAGACTCACCTGTGATGAGGTTGTCCACCAGTGTCGTAGGGATGCAGAAGATGCCCACCAGTAAGTCACTGATGGCCAGGTTGAGGATGAAGAGGTTGGTGACTGTGCGCATGCGATGGTTCTCCAGTACGATCAGACAAACCAGGATGTTCCCGATCATACACAGCAAGAAGATGAAGAAGTAGGCCAGGATGTAGCTGGCGGCCACGTACAGAGAGTGCTGATAGTAGGGGGACAATGTAATGTTGGTGACGTTGGTGAGGCTGTCTAGGCTGACGTTCATCAGGGGTTCTGCAGCGGCAGATCCCTCCAACCCCAATCCTTCCTCCGCAATCTTGTCGCGTGTCTCCATGGCGCGAATGAAGCGACACTGTGAAACAGATCGGAAGAGATCGTAAAGGTTTGAGTTTGGAGTAAAAACAAACAGAAACAAGTTTATTCCCTTGTCCGAAATGTTAGTTTGAGCAGGACTGTCTCATTTGACCTGAGCCAATCCCCTAGTATGACTCTTTGTGAAAAGTGGACGTAGTCTTCCATGTGTTGTTATGTTTTATAGCCACCAGGGGGCGACTCTGCTTTTTGCAAAGAGAAGTCTAAGGGACAAATGAGCCAACTTGTCACTTGATTTGTAACTCATCAATCTTTAATTTTAGGTCTTCTTCGTTATAACGAGAAAACATCACGTTATTTCGAGATTGTATGTGTGGCAGCAATACGCCTCCGTAACTAAGTGATTATACAGTAAATATAAGGAGGGGGACTTCCGGTTATGACGCACTGCTAGGCAGACGTGTGACAGAAAGCTCCCTTAAAATTCTAAATAAGCAAGTCGGATACCACCTTAGAACATAGAGCTTCATTTCTATTTGCCTCTAAACTTCTACCTGACTAAAATGTCAGGAAAACCGCGAGCGAAACCGCTGAAATCTTCAACTAAATCGCAAGACGACTCGAATTCGACCACGCTAGCTAGCTTCGCTGCTAGCAATGACGAACCAGACAGCCCTGGGACAGTTCTGGCCGCGATCCAGACAATGAAAGATGACTTTGTGTCGAGATTTGAGGGGATACTGGGTGCTATTCAGGGAGTGCAAGGTGATTTAAAGGCTATGGCGGGCCGAATGTCAGAAGCTGAAGACAGAATCAACAACAATGAGGAAGATGTTGCTACTATGTAATCGTACACCACCGCTTTGAAAGCAGCTATGGAGGAGCTAGCGCTAAAAGTGGACGATTTGGAAAACCGACGCGCCGCTCTAATCTCCGCCTGGTGGGACTTCCCGAGTCAACTGAAGGAGTGGATATGTGTGCTTTTTTGGAAAAGTGGATCCCCGAAACACTCGGTGGATACAACTTTCCCGGGCCACTGCTAATCGAGAGGGCACATCGAGTTGGCAGGCTGAACAAGGAAAGTGTTCAGTCAGCCAATACGCGACCCAGAGTGGTGGTGATGAAGTTCCTAAATTATGCAGACAAGGTGCGAGTAATGACCGCTGCCAGGCGCAAAGGGAAAATATCTGTCGACCACAAGAATGTCATGTTTTTTCCTGACATCTCTGCTGACCTACTCAAGCGCAGAAAGTTGTTTTTCAGCAAAGAGGGAACTGGGTTCACTCTCTATCGGTGAGCTGCGCTACGGAATAATTCACCCTAATACATCATTCACTGCTATTTCGTCTTGTTAATGTCATTGAAGACAGGTTTGGGAGATACCTTGTTGTCCAATGTGAAATCTTTTCAGTGAGGTTAAACCTTGTAAATGTATATGGACCAAATGAGGACAACCCTTCTTTTTTCAGAAATCTTTTTTTAACTCTTGCTGACTTAACTGGCTATTTTATCATTGGTGGGGATTTCAATTGTGCTCTACAGCCCAAGGTAGACAGATCTACTGGGGTAGATTCCTCTCATACACAGACTAGGAAAGAACTGTTGCAATGCATTCAAGAGTTCAATCTATTTGATGTATGGAGGAGAGATCATCCTAACCAGTTAACTTTTTCGTGTTATTCAGCCACCTGCCAAACATTCTCCAGAATAGATTATTTTCTGGTCTCTGCTTCCTTGGCTTCTATGGTTTCCAAAAGCTGGTATGACAGTATCATAATTTCAGATCATGCCTCAGTTTCATTAAGTTTGAATTTAATGCAACGCCTAAATTACACCAAAAGGTGGCGTCTCCAGTCTTTTTGGCTCAGGACCCCAGATTTTGTGGAGTTTATTGGGGCACAAATTGAAGACTATTTTAAAAACAACACGACTCAAACTTCAGCTGCTATACGTTGGGAAGCATTCAAAGCCTTTTTGAGAGGCCAAATGATAAGTTTCACTCGTTCAAAACATAACATTTGGAGGTTAGAAATGGATGAGTTAGAAAAGAGGATAAAAGAAATGGAAACAGACCATTTTAAAAATCCTTCCCAACAAAAAATGAAATCACTTACTTAACTTAGAGCAAGATATATTGTTTTGTCAATAAATAAAGCAACTAAAAGCTGGCTGAAATCTAAACAATCATATTACGAGCAAGGGGAAAAAGCTAGAAGGCTCTTAGCCTGGCAAATTAAATCTGTCTGAAACTGAGAGAGCAATAAATTCTATACAGCTAGATGATGGCCTTGAAACTACTGACCCAGAGAAGATTAATGAAGCCTTTTTGGGGTTCTACCAAAATCTGTACAGTACGGATTATACGGATTCAGTTTTACAAAAACAAAAAGAATTTTTGGACTCTGTAAACATTATGCCTCCAGATGAGAATTCCCTGGCATACCTAGACTTTGATATAATTCCTGAAGAGCTGTCTGCAGCCATTGGTAGTATGAAAGGGGGTAAGACCCCTGGACCAGATGGGATACCCATTGAAATCTATAAAAAGTTCCAAGGAAAATTATTATTACCCCTAATAAATCACTACCCCCCTCTCTAAATATGGCAGCAATCACTTTGTTGTTAAAACCAGGAAAGAGTTCCACTCAATGTGGCTCTTATAGACCAATCTCACTTCTCAATAATGATCTTAAAATACTTTGTAAGGTTCTAGCTAAACGCTTAGAAACACTCCTACCATCAATGGTACACCCTGACCAGAACGGCTTTATTCTTGGACGACAGGGCTTCCATAATATACGTAGAGTGCTTAACATCGTTTTTGAAAACTCTGGATGTAATGACACTGCCATTCTGTCACTGGATGCCGAAAAAGGCATTTGACAAGGTGGAATGGCACTACTTATTTGAGGTTCTTCAAAGATTTGGCATTAAAGGGAAATTTCTCTGCTGGATTAAACTTCTATATGCTGATCCCCAGGCTGTAGTATTAACAAATGGGTTATCATCTGTACCATTTAAATTATACAGGGGAACAAGACAGGGCTGCCCCCTCTTCCCCTTATTATTGACCTTAGCAATTGAACCATTGGCCATGGCAGTCCGTAAGAGTATTGATTACAAAGGCATAAGAATAGGAAATGCTGAACATCGCATAGCTTTGTTTACATTACATTACATTACATGTCATTTAGCAGACGCTTTTATCCAAAGCGACTTACAATAAGTGCATTTAAACATTTGGGTACAAATAAGAGCTAGAAATAAGTAAGAGCTTCAAGTAAATGAAACTATGAAGTGCTAGTCATAAGTGCGATTAAATTTTTTTTTTGTCGTCGTCGTTATCGTCTTAGTTGAGGTAGAGTCGGAAGAAATGTGTTTTTAGTCGGCGGCGGAAGATGTGGAGGCTTTCTGCTGTCCGGATGTAGATGGGGAGCTCGTTCCACCATTTGGGAGCGAGGACAGTGAACAGTCTCGAGTTCTGTAAATGCCTCTGCGATCCTCTCAGTGAGGGGGGAGCGAGCCGGTTTGCCGATGCAGAGCGAAGTGGGCGGGCTGGGGTGTAGGTTTTGATCATGTCCTGGATGTAGGCTGGACCAGATCCGTTTGTAGCATGGAACGAAAGCACTAGAGTCTTGAAGCGGATGCGAGCAGCTACAGGAAGCCAGTGAAGGGAGCGGAGGAGAGGTGTAGTGTGGGAGAATTTAGGTAAATTGAAGACCAGTCGAGCTGCTGCATTCTGGATGAGTTGCAGGGGTCGTATGGCACACGCAGGGAGACCAGCCAGGAGGGAGTTGCAGTAATCCAAGCGTGAGATGACAAGAGCCTGGACCAGAACCTGTGCCGCCTTCTGGGTTAGAAGAGGCCGTATCCTTCTGATGTTGTGCAACATGTATCTGCAAGATCGAGCTGTTGCAGCAATGTTGGCAGTGAGGGAGAGATGGTCATCAAGTGTCACACCCAGGTTCCTTGCGGTATGAGACGGAGTTACCACAGAGTTGTCGAGGGTGATGGTTAGGTCTGTGGTGGGAGAGCCCTTTCCTGGGAGAAAAAGAAACTCAGTCTTGTTGAGATTGTTTGCTGACGATATTATTTTGCTTTGCTCCAATCTGAAGCAGACTCTACCCACTATACTTGACCTTACAGAAAATGTTGGTACATTTGCAGGTTACAAAATAAACTACTCCAAATCAGTAATACTCTTCCTAGATGAAAAGGAGAGACAGGCTCCTCCGATTCATACTTCTTTTCTGGTTTCACAAGAAGGTGTCTCTTACTTAGGTTTCAATATTACCCCTACTATCGACAGAATTGTACCAAGCAATTATAACACCTTGACAGATAAGGTTACACACCTTATTAATAGGTGGACGAATCTACCCATCTCCATGATTGGGCGCATAAATGTTCTGAAGATGGCAATTTTACCAAAGTTTTCATATCTTTTTCAATGTATTCCTTTAGCTCCTCCATCCTCGTTTTTTCACTTACTTAAAAAGCTTTTTACAAACTTTATATGGAACAACAAATGCCCCAGATTAAGGCTTTCCCTACTATACTTACCATATGAAAGGGGAGGTTTACAGGTACCTAATCTTGAGTGGTATTACCAAGCTGCCCAAATTAGGGCAGGAATGTTTTATTTTGAGAAGAGTCATCCCCCAGCATGGGTTTCCATAGAGTCACACTCAATTGATATTCCTCTATGTCTTTACATAAATTCTGCAAACAAAACTAAACTAATTAAAAAGACCAAAAATCCCTTTCTAAAGAATACTTTAAAGGTTTGGCATAACTCATTGGCATACCTGGGAGAAAATATAACTTTATCTCAGTTTACTCCGATTTATGGCAATGATGACTTCCAACCTGGTAGAGCAGACCCAGGGTTTAAAGCCTGGGCTGCTCAGGGATTAGCCAAAGTAGCTGACCTTTACAATGAAAATTCGATTTTTAGTTTATTTGAGGAATTTAGAATTAGGTATGGGATTCCTGCAAAACTTTTTTTTAAATATTTGCAACTTCGAAGCTTTATCTTGTCCAGACAAAATAATAGTTTGACAATTCCCCTCAGATCCACTTTGGAAGATTATACTTTAACATTTTTACACTCCAGAGGACAGGTTTCCTCACTATACAAGCTCTTTGAAAGCAAGTCTAAAGAATCGTCACTAAACACACTTAAAGCATGGAGGGCAGATCTGCAGGATAACTTAACAGAGGAGGAGTGGTCAGAAGCATGTTCTCTAGCTCAAAAGCAATCAATAAATACAAACTCCGAATTATTACAATATAAATGGATAAGTAGGCTTTATATAACACCATCTAAGTTGCACCACTTTAATCCCAACATACCTGATACCTGCCTCAAATGCAAAGACCAAAAGGGGACATTGTTTCACTGTATGTGGGAATGCCCACAGATACTTACATTCTGGAGAAAAATCTTATATTTAGCAAAACAAATCATTGTTTATGTTTGTTGTTTGCCACGGAAATGTACGAAGGTATGGAAGCCCATTTCCGCCAGTGTGATGGAAAAAAAAGGATCCTGTAATTCATTATTATGACTTAGTATCTCAAAAATAATGACTTAGTATCTCAAAATAATGACTTAGTATCTCAAAATAATGACTTAGTATCTCAAAATAATGAGATAGTATCTCAAAATAATGACTTAGTATCTCAAAATAATGACTTAGTATCTCAAAATAATGACTTAGTATTTTCAAAACAATGAGATAGTATCTCAAAATTATGAGATAGTATCTCAAAATAATGACTAAGTATCTCAAAATAATGACTTAGTATTTCAAAATAATGAGATAGTATCTCAAAATAATGACTTAGTATCTCAAAATAATGACTTAGTATCTCAAAATAATGAGATAGTATCTCAAAATAATGACTTAGTATCTCAAAATAATGAGATAGTATCTCAAAATAATGACTTGGTATCTCAAAATAATGACTTGGTATCTCAAAATAATTCAAGATTCAAGATTCAAGATTCTTTATTGTTATTATGCAAGCATAACAAAATTTCCTACTAATGACTTAGTATTTAAAAATAATGAGATAGTATCTCAAAATAATGACTTAGTATCTCAAAATAATGACTTAGTATTTCAAAATAATGAGATAGTATCTCAAAATAATGACTTAGTATCTCAAAATAATGAGATAGTATCTCATAATAATGAGATAGTATCTCATAATAATGACTTAGTATCTCAAAATAATGACTTAGTACCTCAAAATAATGACTTAGTATCTCAAAATAATGACTTAGTATCTCAATATACTGAGATAATATCTCAAAATACTGAGATACTATCTCAAAATAATGAGATACTAAGTCATTATTTTTGAGATAGTATCTCAGTATATTGAGATACTAAGTCATTATTTTTGAGAAAGTGTCTGAATAAATAATTAGATACTCTGCAGTTTTGTTTTTTTTGCCTGCTTTTTCCCTGCTTTTTCAGGATGCTTTTGTTGACTATCTATGTAACATTTTAGTGGGAAAATATCAAACCTGGGAAAACTGTAGAAAAACTCTTTCCCTTTTGAGACAGAAGTGCAAACATGACGTTAAAGAGTTAAAGGAAATGTATTGTAAAGGTCAAGTTTAATGATCCTGAGGAAAAAGCTGAGCCAGGAAGGAATTAGCAAACAGCTGGAAGATACAGAAAACAAACTTGTGAAAGCTGAGGCCGTGTCTTTGATTTCTGCCCCATAGGTCTGGAGGACTAAGCCAGGTCTGCGGACGTGCTTGTTGAGGTGATTGGGAGAGGAATTGCTGGTGAAAAGGGCAACAGGACAGATCTCCCATAGCCAAGAGCAGAACACAAACAGTGAGGAGGAAAAGAAAGGAAAAGCCTTGCACTGTGTGACAGATTCAGCAACAAATAGATGTGCATTCAAGCAATGAAGCGATTGAAAGATTGGTGGTGTGTCAATAGGATGTGGAAGACACTGAATATAGAGCAGAATAAGAGGGGAGTGGTGATAAATGTGTCAATCCCAAGCGGCAGCAACATCAAGACAAAAAGATAGCAAAAAAATTCACAGGTCATCATTGTCGACCAATTCATTTGCTTGAGCGAGTTTTAATTATATGGAATATTAATTTGTGGCCACTAAATCTCAGCTGACATAGGGCGAAAGGTATTGTGTTATATTTGTGCCACATTCTTGAAGGAACAATGGGAGATTTTCAGCACAGAAATTATACGTGAGCTTGTGAGCCAGCAGTCTCAGGAGCTCAATCTGAGGAAAAAATGAACAAACAATAAACCCAATAAAAGACTAGATTCACTTGGATGAACCAGCTCAACCCAATTAACGACATAACAAATGTTTAACTTGCATAACCTTATGTTACACAGTGTAAACAAAAACAAATAAAAAAAACCCTTTTATTATGAATGAATGAACATACGGTCTCAAATACGACCTTTCAAAATTGCCGGCAGAGAAAACATAAACAGGCTTATGTATGAAATTCATTTACAAAGAAAGCAATTTTGTCGAGGAAGAAAAGAGCTGCAGTATGAAGCCAAGAAGGATGAACACAGGGAACAACATGCCACAGACAAATATTCACCACATTAGTCTGTGGTCAGTTTTTCCAAAGTCTGAACGATACAAAGAGCTAAGCATCTACATGATTGCCAAAAGTGCAATTATCAGAACGTAATGGTCAATTAATGTAAGGCAACCTCAAAGCAGCAAGGGAAAGACAAGTATACTGGGAAGAAAAAGTAAATGGACTTGCTGTGAACTCCACCTGACAGTCTCTGAGACACTGATTCATGGGTTACTTAGGTTTGATAATGGATTGCAACGGTTTCGCTGTGCGTCAACACTAATCTGAGAATTCTGCAAATTCCTTTTCACGTCACCTTGCAAAGGCCATTCGTAGGAAAGCACAAATGAAAGCACAGAAACGAGCTGCCGGAAGGTTTTCAGTCAACTTCATGAAATAAAAACCTCAATCGCTGGCTGTCGAGGTGGTGTCCAGAAAACAACATTGGGTTTTTAGATAACTGGCAAAACGTCGGGGGGAAACCTGGTCTCATGAGGAGAGATGGCGTCCATCCCACTTTGGATGGAGCAGCTAGGACATTTTATCAGAAACCCATGACAATCCAGAGCTGAGACCAGGACACAGAGTTGCAGTCTCTCACGCTTCTCTGTGCTTCTTTATGAGCAGTCACCAATTAAAAACCCCATAGAGACTGTGTCTGTCCCTCGACCTACTAAAGTAAAAACTAAAGTAAATAAATCAATAACAAACAGAAGAGGAGTTAGACATTCTGACTTAATAAAGATTAATACCAACAATAAAACAGAGTCAAATAATACCACTTTTAAATGTGGACTATTAAATATAAGGTCTCTCTCCTCAAAATCTGTTTTAATAAATGATCTAATTTCTGATAATTGTATTGATTTATTCTGTGTGACGGAAACTTGGTTCCATGAAGAAGATTACGTTAGTCTAAATGAGTCAACTCCACCCACTCATGCTAACACCCATATTCCTAGAAGCTCAGGCCGAGGAGGAGGTGTAGCAGCCATTTTTAATACTAGATTATTAATCAATCCCAAACCCAAACCAGGATATTCATCGTTTGGAAGCCTTATTCTTAATCTAGCTCATCCTAGTTGGAAAACACAGAAACCAATTATGATAGTCACAGTTTATCGTCCACCTGCACCTTATTAGTTCCTATCAGAGTTCTCTGAATTATTATCTAAGAAATACAGCTACAGTCAGAGACAGTGCAACCTTTATTTAACTCGGTGCCATATGTCAGTACATCTGAAGGTACCTGTCATGGTTTAACTCCAATACTCGTGCTCTTAAACAGACGTTACGTAGATTAGAAAGAAAATGGCGTTCCAATAACCTAGAGGAATTTTAGATAGCCTGGAAAGATGGTTTTGTAGCTTACAAAAAAGCCCTACACAAAGCTAGAGCTGCCTATTATTCTTCTCTAATTGAAGAAAATAAGAATAATCATAGATTTCTTTTCAGCACTGTAGCCAGGCTGACGCAGAGCCACAGCTCCACTGAACCATCTATTCCTTTAACACTGAGCAGTGATGACTTTATGAACTTTTTTGTGAATAAAATAACATCAATTAGAGAAAAAAAATTATCATCTCCTCCCTCGTAGTGGTACTGACTCATCTTCTAGCACAAGAGCTTTAGAAGCACCAGGTGCACAGTTAGACAGTTTCTCCCCTATAGATCTCCCTGAGTTAACATAATTAGTTTTATCATCCAAGCCCTCAACCTGTCAGTTAGATCCTATCCCCGCCAAGCTGTCTGAAGATTTGTTTCCTTTAATTAAGAGCTCTATATTGACTCAAATAATCTATCCTTCTCCTTATTAACTGGATATGTGCCCCAAACGTTTAAAATAGCAGTTATTAAACCCTTTCTCAAAAAAGCGACCCATGACCCAGATATTTTAGCTAATTACCGACCTATATCTAATCTTTCCTTTGTTTCTCAAATCTTAGAAAAGGCAGTTGCTAATCAATTATGTGAATATTTGCGCATTAATGGCCTGTTTGAAGATTTTCAGTCAGGTTTTAGATTAAACCATAGCACAGAAACAGTTAGTAATGATCTTCTCTTGGCTTCAGATAATGGTCTAGTTTCTTTACTTGTCCTGTTAGATCTTAGTGCTTCATTTGACACCTCTTCTTCTTTTCCTTCAGCTGCTCCCTTCAGGGGTTGCCACAGCGAATCAACCTCCTCCATCTCACCCTGTTCTCTGTATCCATCTCTCTCACACCAACTAACTTCATGTCCTCTTTCACTACATCCATAAACCTTCTCTTTGGTCTTCCTCTGGACCTCCTGCCTGGCAGTTCCAACCCCAGCATCCTTCTGCCAATATACTCACTATCCCTCCTCTGTACATGACCAAACCATCTCATTCTGGCCTCTCTGACCTTATCTCCAAAACCTCTAACGTGCTGCTCCTCTGATTGACTCATTCCTGATCCTATCCATCTTCGTCACTCCCAAAGAGAACCTCAACATCTTCATCTCTGCTACCTCCAGCTCTGCTTCCTGTCTTTTCCTCAGTGCCACTGTCTCTAGACCATACAGCATCGCTGGTCTCACCACTGTCTTGTATATCTTTCCTTTCACTCTGGCTGATACTCTTTTATCACACATTACCCCGTCCCAATATTCAAAGTCCCTACTCTCAGTCCCAGACTCTTGCCTTTCCTCTTTTCTCTCTCTTTCTGAACCCGCCTTCCTCCACTCCTCTTTCGACTTCAACCCACAGTAGCCCAATTTCCACTGTTACCCTGTAGGTTATCGGCACCAATGGCGGTCGTTGTTAACCCGGGCCTCGACCGATCCGGTATGGAAGTCATAGGTTTGATTCGCATAATTGGTTTTGGCACAAGTTTTACGCCGGATGCCCTTCCTGACGCAACCCTCAAAAAGACACTGGCTTGTGACCTCCTAAGCCTGCATTAGTGCTGCATTTGACACCATTGATCATAATATTCTACTGCAGAGATTGGAGCAGACTCTTGGTATCACAGGTGCTGCCCTCTGCTGGTTTAAATCATACTTATCTGATAGATTCCAGTTTGTTCATGTTAACGATAAAGCCTCACTCCAAACAAAAGTTAATTGTGGAGTTCCACAAGGCTCAGAGCCTATACTTTTTACCTTATACTGTATATGCTTCCCCTAGGGAACATTATTAGAAAGCACAACATACACTTTCATTGTTATGCAGATGACACACAGCTATATTTATCAATGAGGCCGGATGAAATAAATCAGGTTGTTCAACTCCAGGAATGTCTCAGAGACATTAAGTCCTGGATGACCTGTAACTTTCTACTTTTAAACTCAGACAAAACTGAGGTCATTATACTCGGCCCTAAACACCTCAGAGAAAAGCTTTCCGATCACATTGTCACTTTAGATGACATCACCTTGGCTTCCAGTTCCACTGTGAGGAACCTTGGAGTTACTTTTAAACCAGGAAATGTCATTTGATTCCACCTGCGGAACATTATGAAAATTAGAAACATTCTGTTTTTACAGGATGCTGAAAAACTAGTTCATGCTTTTGTTACATCTAGATTAGATTACTGTAACTCCTTATTATCAGGATGTTCCAACAAGTCTGTTAGAACCCTTCAGTTAATTCAAAATGCTGCAGCACGAGTTCTGACAGGAGCTAGAAAGAGAGACCATATAACTCCAGTGTTAGCTTCTCTACACTGGCTCCCCATACAGTTTAGAATTCAATTTGAAATCCTCCTCCTCACGTACAAAGCACTTAATGGTCAGGCCCCTTTATACCTGAAAGACCTAGTCTTACCTTATCACCCTAACAGACCACTTAGGTCACAAAATACAGGTTTCCTTGTGGTTTCCAGAGTCTGTAAGAGCAGAATGGGAGGCAGAGCCTTTAGTTACCAGGCTCCTCTCCTGTGGAACCAGCTTCCAATGACAGTTCGGGAGGCGGAGCCTCTCTCTGTATTTAAAGTTAGACTTAAAACTTTCCTTTTTGATAAAGCTTATAGTTAGAGCTGGTTCAGGGAAACCTGGACCATCTCTTAATTATGCTGCTATAGACCTAGACTGCTGGGGGATTTTCCTGTGGTGCACGCACATTCACTCTCTCTCACTCTGTATCCTCATCTTGCAGGTTGCGGGATCAAGATCCAGTTTTCGAGGCTACCCATATTATACATATCATCACCATTATTATTGTGCTATAATTAATAGTCGATATCATTGACTGTATAAACTTGTAGCTTGATACTTCTCTACCTCATCTCCCTCTTGTCCTTTCTCTCCCCCCTTTCTGTCCCCCACCTCTCCTCTGTCCCCCATTTTCCTTTCACCCCAACCGGTCGAGGCAGATGAACGCACATCTCTGAGCCTGGTCCTTGATGTTGTCTATGTACAGTGCCTTGAGATAATGTATGTTATGATTTGGTGCTATACAAATAAAATTGAACTGAATTTAATTTTCTCCATATTCATACTACATTGTGACAGCAATCAGCAGTGGAACTGTAACTGCTGGCTTTATGTTTCTGCTCAGATCAACATAATAAAGCACATATGTCAGAGTCAAGGCCCGCGGGCCGGATCCGGCCCGTGAACGAGTTGTCTCTGGCCCGCGGGATGATATTTAATTACTATTAAAACCGGCCCGCAGTATTATGTGCCCGCAGCACCATAATAGTTCAAATCCCAAGATGCACTGCGAGTGAATTGCCGCGTACCGAGTGCCCGCAAGCGAGCGCGATCCCGCGTCTTCTCTTCATGAGCATCAGCACAGTCACAGTGGCGGACTAAACATCGCCGTCAATTTTCATCTCCCTCTCCCCCAAAATGGCAAAAAGAAAGGTAGACGCTGAACACAGGGGGTTTCAAGACAGGTGGGAGGCAGAATACATGTTCACCGAAGTAAAGGAAAGCCTGTGTGTCTTGTGTGTGGAGACAGCGTGTCTGTTATGAAAGAATATAACTTAAGAAGGCACTATGAAACATCAATGAAACACACAGACGCACAGAAAGACAAATACAAGAATATGAACACAGAACAAAGGCTACAGAAGGTAGAAGAGTTAAATAGAAATCTTTGAGCTTTGAAGGAAAATTACATTTTGCTGTTTACCTGTTAAAAAAAAGAAGAAAAAACGTTTTCAATTTGTTACTGAAAGAGCCTTGAGAAAATATTGCAACTGATTTTATTTATGTTATGCTTAATTAAATTTAATTTAATTTAATTTAATTTAATTTAATTTAATTTAATTTAATTTAATTTAATTTAATTTAATTTAATTTAATTTAATTTAATGTTAAGTGCAATGTAGGCTGTGTTATTGGTATTGGTTCAATATGTGCAATAATTGCGAGTTTTTACATTACATTACATTACATGTCATTTAGCAGACGCTTTTATCCAAAGCGACTTACAATAAGTGCATTTAAACATTTGGGTACAAATAAGTGCTAGAAGTAAGTAAGAGCTTCAAGTAAATCAAACTATGAAGTGCTAGTCATAAGTGCGATATTTTTTTTTTTTGTCGTCGTCGTTATCGTCTTAGTCGAGGTAGAGTCGGAAGAAATGTGTTTTTAGTCGGCGGCGGAAGATGTGGAGGCTTTCCGCTGTCCGGATGTCGATGGGGAGCTCGTTCCACCATTTGGGAGCGAGGACAGTGAACAGTCTGGAGTTCTGTAAATGCCTCTGCGATCCTCTCAGTGAGGGGGCAGCGAGCCGGTTTGCCGATGCAGAGCGAAGTGGGCGGGCTGGGGTGTAGGTTTTGATCATGTCCTGGATGTAGGCTCGACCGGATCCGTTTGTAGCATGGAACGCAAGCACTAGAGTCTTGAAGCGGATGCGAGCAGCTACAGGAAGCCAGTGAAGGGAGCGGAGGAGAGGTGTAGTGTGGGAGAATTTTGGTAAGTTGAAGACCAGTCGAGCTGCTGCATTCTGGATGAGTTGCAGGGGTCGTATGGCACACGCAGGGAGACCAGCCAGGAGGGAGTTGCAGTAATCCAAGCGTGAGATGACAAGAGCCTGGACCAGAACCTGTGCCGCCTTCTGGGTTAGAAGAGGCCGTATCCTTCTGATGTTGTACAACATGTATCTGCAAGATCGAGCTGTTGCAGCAATGTTGGCAGTGAGGGAGAGATGGTCATCAAGTGTCACACCCAGGTTCCTTGCGGTATGAGACGGAGTTACCACAGAGTTGTCGAGGGTGATGGTTAGGTCTGTGGTGGGAGAGCCCTTTCCTGGGATAAAAAGAAACTCAGTCTTGTTGAGATTGAGTTTCAGGTGATGGTCAGACATCCACTGAGAGATGTCGGTCAGACAAGCGGAGATCCGTTCTGCTACATTTGTGTCGGAGCTGGGAAAAGAGAGGATGAGTTGGGTGTCGTCGGCGTAGCTGTGATAGGAAAAACCATGAGAGAGAATAACAGAACCAAGAGAGTTGGTGTATAGAGAGAAGAGGAGAGGGCCCAAGACAGAACCCTGAGGGACCCCAGTAGCTAGAGGACAGGGTTCCGACACAGATCCTCTCCAGGTTACTCTGTATGTTCGGTTTTGAAGATAGGACGAGAGTAGGGTAAGTGCAGATCCTGAGACACCTAGTTCTTGAAGGGAGGAAATAAGGATCTGGTGGTTAACTGTGTCAAACGCTGCAGAGAGGTCCAAGAGGATGAGCACAGAGGAGAGAGAGGCAGCCCTGGCAGTGTGGAGTTGCTCAGTGACAGCAAGGAGTGCAGTTTCGGTCGAGTGACCTGCTTTAAAACCAGACTGAAGAGGATCAAGAAGGTTGTTCCGGTGAAGGTAGGAGGAGAGTTGATTAAAGATAGCACGCTCCAGAGTTTTGGAGAGAAAAGGAAGAAGAGAGACAGGTCTGTAGTTATTTACTTCAGACGGGTCAAGGGTGGGTTTTTTAAGGAGGGGGGTCACTCTGGCCTCTTTAAGAGAGTCCGGAAAGCAACCAGATGATAGAGATGTGTTAATGAGGTGGGTGAGGAAAGGCAGAAGATCAGAAGCAATTGACTGAAGAAGGTGAGAGGGGATAGGGTCAAGGGGGCAGGAGGTGGGGCGGGCAGAGGTTATTAGGGAAAGAACTTGATCCTGAGATAGAGGGGTGAAAGAGGATAGAGAAGGAGCTGAATTTGTGGTTGGTAGAGAGGTGAGATCAGGAGGTGGGGTTGAGAAAGAAGAGCGAATGTCATCTACTTTCTTTGTGAAGTAGTTGACAAAGTGAATTGGTAGAAGGGAGGAGGGAGGAGGGGGGGTGGGGGGATCAAGGAGGTTAGAGAAGATCGAGAAAAGTTTTTTGGGGTTAGAGAAAGAGGATTGAATTTTAATTCAATATTTAATATATTATTTTTTTATATTATATTAAATATATTATATTTAATAATATTTAAGTTTTAATAAACATTGAACCAGCCCGGCCCTCCACTTGTACCATTTTTTTTATTTTGGCCCCCCGTGTATTTGACTTTGACATGACTGTAATAAAGCAACCTTTCCTTCTATAACTCTATATGTTATATGCTTTCAATAGCCTGCCCCCTAATCGACAAACACTAGAACATGTGCTCTCTGGAAAAAGGATGCTCTCTCTTATTCTCTCACTACACCAGTAGGTCTAGTGTCATAATGAATGTTGAGTGTAGGTCACATGAAACAATTGACTCTTTCACCTATAGAAGCAGTTTATTTACAAAAAATAAAATAAAATATATATATATGTACGGACACTCAAAACGGATTAAAGTACTGGATTGTGTCATGAAAATTTAAAATGTATAATTTATTTATTTGTTTATAATTCCCATTTATTATGTCCAACTTATGCTCTGAGTGTCGGGCAAAAGGACAATAGACCTTCTGCTATAGTGAGGAAAAAAAGAAATAAAATAAGAGACAGAACTTTTTGAAAGCACTTCCATTTCATTTCCCCTTACGTCCCACTGAGAGCAGAGAGCCTACTTTGGACATAATGAAAGGACATTATACACCCTTGGACCTGGAGAAATATACAGTATGTGACTGAAAATCCTGCTCACAATTACACATGATTGAGTCCTTAGAACACGGAGCTGCTTTGTTCCGTGATTATATTCATATTAGAATGTGCAACATAGAGTGTCTTATATAATTTTTTCCAACACAACCTAGGCAATCTGATAAAAAATGATTTTCATTTTCACCAACGATATAAACACACCTGAGCAAAGGGTACTGGAAATGTTTAAAATCGGATTGAATTTGTGAAATTTGGGACACAGTTCGAAGTTCACTTGGCTCGTTTTTATGAACAAAAAGAAACAGAAAACACGGTCTGATTTTGGGACTTCTGCACAATTATTGCTATTTTATGTCACGCCTAGAAATGCGATGTAAAATGAATAATAACTTTGACACAACAACAAATAAGAAGACGAAAAATAAATATTTATTTCCATATAATGAGATCTGTGGCGTGTGAGCAGTAAGGGTTAATGATATGAGACAATGAATTTTCTGAACAGGCACATTATAATGTGTGATTATTCCAGGTGTAGCAGCATATATATATACTGTATATATACAGTATATACTGTATATATGAAGAATACACACAGTACTGAGTAAAAAGTCTGATGCCACTATTAGATTTGTTGTTTTAGGAGAGCTATAATGACTCTATAGTGTAATGATTCTCCATCACTTTATTGGAACACATCCAGAAAATAAAGAAAATACGTATGCAGTTGTATTTTTTCTTCTACAGGTGAAAGAGTCAATTGTATAGTGTGACCTACACTTACAACTGAACAATAGCACGACCCTGGACCCTGAACAAAGGGCCGCCCTCGGTCCAGGCATAAACCTTTTATCTGGACCCACTTTTGATAAAATAATGAGAACATTTTATAATTTTTGGGGAGCATTGTTTTTCTTTTCTCCCAACGGCCGCGGCTACAGCTAATCCAAATAATGCAACAATTGTTGACCATGATCACAGCGTCACTCAAATGAGCCCATCAAATCGATTGTTTACTGGAAGAGACGCGTGAGAAGACACTCAAAATTAAGGAAAGCTGATATAGAAAACAGAGTGTTTGAAATCCCTCAAAAAACACAGATCCTTTGAGGAAACATGTAAAACAGCAGTGCAAAGTGAAGAGCGCCTGAGATAACTGAGCTGAGAGCACATCACACATTCATTTACAGACCAGCAGCATGCACAGTTCCAATTGACTTTATTCTGAAGACTTGCTACTGTTTTCTTTTACGTGAGAAGTAGCTTTAAATTGTGCCTATTTACTTTTACGTTGAAATGTGTGCCATTGTTGTGTTCGTTGTGTTAGGAAAGGAAAAAAATACAAACAGACACAGAGCCTCATTTTGGACGACGCACTAAACTATGACATTTGAATACAAAAAAAACAGATGGCATGGTGGAGTAGTGGTTAGATGCAGTCAATAAAACAGCTGGTGCTATGTGATGGGTTTGATTCCCAGTCTCGTGACTGTCTAGGTGTATTTTGTCGTCCGAGTTGACTGATTTTGGACGACATACTATACTATGACTTTTTTGAGAGATTTTGGAAGACATACTATACTATGACTTTTTTGAGAGATTTTGGAAGACATACTATACTATGACTTTTTTGGGTGATTTTGGACGACATACTATACTATGATTTTTTTGACAGATTTTGGACGACATGCTATACTATGACTTTTTTTCCTCATTTTGGACGACGCACTAAACTATGACATTTGAATACAAAAAATCAGGTGGCATGGTGGAGTAGGGGTTAGATGGAGTCAACAATAATACAGCTGGAACTATGTGATGGGTTTGATTTGCAATCTCGTTCCAGATTTTGGACGACATGCTATACTATGACTTTTTTGTCTCATTTTGGACGACATGCTATACTATGACTTTTTTGTGTAATTTTGAACGACATACTACACTATGACTTTTTTGACAGATTTTGGACGACATGCTTTACTATGACTTTTTAAAATAATTTTGAACGACATACTATACTATGACTTTTTTGACAGATTTTGGACGACATGCTATACTATGACTTTTTTGAATAATTTTGGACGACATACTATACTATGACTTTTTTGACATATTTTGGACGACGTGCTATACTATGACTTTTTTGAATGATTTTGGACGACATGCTATACTATGACTTTTTTGTCTCATTTTGGACGACATACTATACTACGACTTTTTTGTCTCATTTTGGACAACATACTTTACTATGACTTTTTGGCAGATTTTGGACGACATGCTATACTATGACTTTTTTGAATGATTTTGGACGACATGCTATACTATGACTTTTTTGTCTCATTTTGGACGACATACTATACTACGACTTTTTTGTCTCATTTTGGACAACATACTTTACTATGACTTTTTGGCAGATTCTGGACGACATGCTATACTATGACTTTTTTGACATATTTTGGACGACATACTATACTATGACATTTTTGACAAATTTTGGACGACATGCTATACTATGACTTTTTTGTCTCATTTTGGACGACATACTATACTACGACTTTTTTGTCTCATTTTGGACGACATACTATACTATGACTTTTTTGACAGATTCTGGACGACATGCTATACTATGACTTTTTTGACAGATTCTGGACGACATGCTATACTATGACTTTTTTGAGTGATTTTGGACAACATACTATACTATGATTTTTTTTTAAAGATTTTGGAAGACATGCTATACTATAACTTTTTTGTGTAATTTTGAAAGACATACTATACTATGACTTTTTTGACAGATTTTGGACGACGTGCTATACTATGACTTTTTTGAATAATTTTGGACGACTTTTTTTACTATGACTTTTTTGTCTCATTTTGGACGACATACTATACTATGACTTTTTTGTCTCATTTTGGACGACATCCTATACTATGACTTTTTTGAGTGATTTTGAACGACATACTATACTATGACATTTTTCACAGATTTTGGACTACGCAATGAACTATGACATTTGAATACACAAAAACAGGTGGCATGGTGGAGTAGTGGTTAGATGGGGTCAACAATAATACAGATGAAACTATGTGATGGGTTCGATTCCCAATCTCGTGACACATTTTGGACGACATACTATACTATGACTTTTTTGTGTGATTTTGAACGATATACTATACTATGACTTTTTTGTCTCATTTTGGACGACGTACTATACTATGACTTTTTTGTGTAATTTTGAACGGCATACTATACTATGACTTTTTTGAATGATTTTGGACGACATGCTATACTATGACTTTTTTGGGTGATTTTGGACAACATACTATACTATGATTTTTTTTAAAGATTTTGGAAGACATACTATACTATGACTTTTTTGAATGATTTTGAACGATATACTATACTATGACTTTTTTGTCTCATTTTGGACGACATACTATACTATGACTTTTTTGACAGATTTTGGACGACGCAATGAACTATGACATTTGAATACAGAAAAACAGGTGGGATGGTGGAGTAGTGGTTAGATGGGGTCAACAATAATACAGATGAAACTATGTGATGGGTTCGATTCCCAATCTCGTGACACATTTTGGACGACATACTATACTATGACTTTTTTGTCTCATTTTGGACGACATACTATACTATGACTTTTTTGTCTCATTTTGGACGACATCCTATACTATGACTTTTTTGACAGATTTTGGACGACGCAATGAACTATGACATTTGAATACAGAAAAACAGGTGGCATGGTGGAGTAGTGGTTAGATGGGGTCAACAATAATACAGATGAAACTATGTGATGGGTTTGATTCCCAATCTCGTGACACATTTTGGACGACATACTATACTATGACTTTTTTGTGTGATTTTGAACGATATACTATACTATGACTTTTTTGTCTCATTTTGGACGACGTACTATACTATGACTTTTTTGTGTAATTTTGAACGGCATACTATACTATGACTTTTTTGAATGATTTTGGACGACATGCTATACTATGACTTTTTTGGGTGATTTTGGACAACATACTATACTATGATTTTTTTTAAAGATTTTGGAAGACATACTATACTATGACTTTTTTGAATGATTTTGAACGATATACTATACTATGACTTTTTTGTCTCATTTTGGACGACATACTATACTATGACTTTTTTGACAGATTTTGGACGACGCAATGAACTATGACATTTGAATACAGAAAAACAGGTGGGATGGTGGAGTAGTGGTTAGATGGGGTCAACAATAATACAGATGAAACTATGTGATGGGTTCGATTCCCAATCTCGTGACACATTTTGGACGACATACTATACTATGACTTTTTTGTGTGATTTTGAACGATATACTATACTATGACTTTTTTGTCTCATTTTGGACGACGTACTATACTATGACTTTTTTGTGTCATTTTGAACGACATACTATACTATGACTTTTTTGACTGATTTTGGACGACGCAATGAACTATGACATTTGAATACAGAAAAACAGGTGGCATGGTGGAGTAGTGGTTTGATGGGGTCAACAATAATACAGATGAAACTATGTGATGGGTTCGATTCCCAATCTCGTGACACATTTTGGACGACATACTATACTTTGACTTTTTTGTGTGATTTTGAACGATATACTATACTATGACTTTTTTGTCTCATTTTGGACGACGTACTATACTATGACTTTTTTGTGTCATTTTGAACGACATACTATACTATGACTTTTTTGACTGATTTTGGACGACATACTATACTATGACTTTTTTTGAGTGATTTAGGACGACCTTCTTCTTACACAGAAGGCATATTGACTTTATCTTTATTAATGGTGCCGTCAGGGCTTTTTGAAATGTAAATGTCCCGTTCATTGGGCCAAGAACTCTCACATGCTCCTCCATTGTCACGTCTCGTCTCTGTAATCATTGCTCCTCACCCTGCCCTCCAAACACAGTGACAGCCAATGTCCACTTCAGGGTGCGACTGACCATTGTTTTCCACCCCCAGCAACTCAAGCACAAGGAGCCAAACACATAAAAATGGATTTTATAAAAAAGCAACTCGTGACACAAAAGATAAAAAATTAGATTACCGCGATTAAAAAAATAACACGCTAAATATGACTGTAATTAATTCATCTCAATTAACGCGATAATTTGACACCCCTAAATATACTATGACTTTCTTGTCACATCTTGTCTTTGTGGCCCTTTAAGATTTGGGTTACATACATACTATACTATACTACGACTTTTTTGTCTCATTTTGGACGACATACTATACTATGACTTTTTGGCAGATTCTGGACGACATGCTATACTATGACTTTTTTGACATATTTTGGACGACATACTATACTATGACATTTTTGACAAATTTTGGACGACATGCTATACTATGACTTTTTTGTCTCATTTTGGACGACATACTATACTACGACTTTTTTGTCTCATTTTGGATGACATACTATACTATGACTTTTTTGACAGATTCTGGACGACATGCTATACTATGACTTTTTTGACAGATTCTGGACGACATGCTATACTATGACTTTTTGAGTGATTTTGGACAACATACTATACTATGAGTTTTTTTTAAAGATTTTGGAAGACATGCTATACTATAACTTTTTTGTGTAATTTTGAAAGACATACTATACTATGACTTTTTTGACAGATTTTGGACGACATACTATACTATGACTTTTTTGTGTGATTTTGAACGATATACTATACTATGACTTTTTTGTCTCATTTTGGACGACGTACTTTACTATGACTTTTTTGTGTAATTCTGAACGGCATACTATACTATGACTTTTTTGAATGATTTTGGACGACATGCTATACTATGACTTTTTTGGGTGATTTTGGACAACATACTATACTATGATTTTTTTTAAGATTTTGGAAGACATACTATACTATGACTTTTTTGAATGATATTGAACGACATACTATACTATGACTTTTTTGTGTGATTTTGAACGATATACTATACTATGACTTTTTTGTCTCATTTTGGACGACGTACTATACTATGACTTTTTTGTGTCATTTTGAACGACATACTATACTATGACTTTTTTGTCTCATTTTGGACGACGTACTATACTATGACTTTTTTGTGTCATTTTGAACGACATACTATACTATGACTTTTTTGACTGATTTTGGACGACATACTATACTATGACTTTTTTTGAGTGATTTAGGACGACCTTCTTCTTACACAGAAGGCATATTGACTTTATCTTTATTAATGGTGCCGTCAGGGCTTTTTGAAATGTAAATGTCCCGTTCATTGGGCCAAGAACTCTCACATGCTCCTCCATTTTCACGTCTCCTCTCTGTAATCATTGCTCCTCACTCTGCCCTCCAAACACAGTGACAGCCAATGTCCACTTCAGGGTGCGACTGACCATTGTTTTCCACCCCCAGCAACTCAAGCACAAGGAGCCCAACACATAAAAATGGATTTTATAAAAAAACAACTCGTGACACAAAAGATAAAAAATTAGATTACCGCGATTAAAAAAATAACACGCTAAATATGACTGTAATTAATTCATCTCAATTAACGCGATAATTTGACACCCCTAAATATACTATGACTTTCTTGTCACATCTTGTCTTTGTGGCCCTTTAAGATTTGTATTTGAGTTACCCTGCACTACAGTGTTGAGTTTGTTTCAGAATCTCGTACAACACATCAAAAACCCAAACTATTCCCATCCCATTTTAACATATTTTCTTTGCTCATCGAACGACTCCTGTCTTTGCTGATACGAGTCAACAAAAAAATGATTCATATACTGTAATTCATATTATTTGAAACACCCTGTTTCCAAACAAAAGAAGATAATTGTGACCTTCTACACAGCTGCTGCTGCAGTGGGGCTTCTGATTGATGTGGTGTTTTCGTTTGATACAAACATGAACGGCATCCATTTTTAGTAACAACATTATCAAGGGGGTTCTGCTGGACTGGATATCATCTGTAATGGCACACATGAGGGAATAGACAAGAAATGCCAATCTCTGCAGAGAGCAAATATCTCCCAGCACAAACGAAAACAAAAGCCCCCTGTTGCTAATTGGCAGCGCTGTGAAGCTCAGTCTGAACCACTTTGGTTCCCCTATGGAAAATGTAAGTTTCAGGTGAAAATATATAAAGGTCATGCACATGGGACGCACACATATTTATTCTCATAATATTAAGATTTTGTTCTCATTTTTCTTTCTTTTTTTGGCGGAACTGTACATTTAAATTAGAGTTGTATAAATGAAATCATTTTTAAATAATAACCCTTGTGCTCCACAATCCCTGATTAAACCTCTCATTTTGGAATTGAATTGATAGCTTATTCCAGAGCCGAGTGTCCTTGGGTTCTCTGAAGTGCACTCCTAATGTTTCTCTTCCTCATAATCTAACGTTCTAGTTATCATAAACTAGACCAGGTGTGTCAAAGTACTGGCTCACGGACCGCATGTGGCCCACCCCAATCAAATACATGCAACTTTAGAAGCCTGTTTGGTGTTTTAATTACAGTTTTCCACATTATTATTGAATGAATCTTACATTTATTTGTCTGTTTTTGATATTAATAGATTTATTTTGCCAGGTTTTTTTATTGTGAATTACAGGTCAATTGAGTTTGACACGTCAATATTTTGTTTTGAAAACAAGAAAGAAAACTAATTGTGAGGTTTTACCTGTTTGCTTTTTGATTACGCAATCTATATAAAACATGTGTAACGCAAAGAGAGGAAGCACTGAGTTTTGAAAGTTTAAAGAGTTCCACCTCCTTGACCAAACCAAGGAGGCAAGTAAAACTTTGACATGTTGGAAAAAAGTGTTTTGATGGAATCAAGGGTATAGTTTGAGAAAGTTGTGGCATCAATTTCACATTATTTTAGTGAACTGAAGCTGTGTCTATGTACAGAAATGCCATCTTTCTCTCCCTAGTTTGTTTCTTTCCTTCCTTCCTTCCCTCTCTCTCTCTCTCTGTATCCTCATCTTGCAGGTTGCGGGATCAAGATCCAGTTTTCGAGGCTATCCATATCATCCCCATTATTATTGTGCTTTAATTAAAAGTCGATATCATTGACTGTATAAACTTGTAACTTGATACAGTTGTTGTGTATCTGCTCCTGGTCTCTCTCTCTCTCTTCTGTCTCTACCTCATCTCCCTCTTGTCCTTTCTCTCCCCCCTTTCTATCCCCCACCTCTCCTCTGTCCCCCATTTTCCTTTCACCCCAACCGGTCGAGGCAGATGACCGCACATCTCTGAGCCTGGTTCTGTCAGAGATTTCTTCCTGTTCAGAGGGAGTTTTTTCTCTCCACTGATGCCTAGTGTTTGCTCATTGTGCTCTCCTTGATGTTGTCTATGTACAGTACCTTGAGATAATGTATGTTATGATTGGGCACTATACAAATAAAATTGAATTGAATTGAATTGAATTTCCACTTAAGTCGCTTCAGTTGTGAGTGTGTACTGGTGGATTTTCTCACAGAGCACGACAAAGGTTTCCATGGTGACCGTCTTCTTTATTGTCTCGTTTGGTTGAAAACCAGTCCAGTTTTATAAGGTGGATGATACAATAGTGGACCTTTGTGCTCACGCCGTGATGAAAGGTACGTGCTGTCTTTTATAGTAGCAATCCAACGAGAGTTCATTTAAAAATAAGTCACTGGAGAACTTTCACTGTTTGATACCAGTAATTAAAACAAGACTGCAAGTTTTGTGGCTGCAACCTTGTCTCTTTTTCATCTGATTAAAGCGTAAAATGCTTTGTTAGGGACATGAATTTAGTTTTAGGCATAAAACTTTGTTTGAAAGCTAGAAAAAGATCCTCTTAGCAGTGTTACAATACAGCATACATCTACAAAAAAACAGTGCAACCACTCACTCCCTATCCCTCCCTCATTTTTTAATGAAGGCTGCACTGGAATCAGCGTACACAGACACAGACACTGCCCAGATTCCAGCGACTGTTTGTTTCGTGTACATGAAAGAGGCGAATGTGTGCAAACTGTGTCTGACAATTCTGAAAAACAAGTCCTCTACATCTGTATTTCAAGGGTAGAATATAATAGTTCCACAGACAAAGCACAGCAGGACAAAAAACAACATCACATCATCACATTAAGAGTTGTCATACATTTCTAAGTCCATGTCTGAAAATAAACGCAATGGTAAACACTGTACGTGAATGAGCCTGCAGTGCAAATCACCTCAATATGTGTCCCACATAATAATTATATAATAACATAATTGACACTGTCAGTGAGGTGCATGTAAAGTGACTGTATTGTCTTCAGGCACACACGTAGGTGTCGTTCTTACTGATAGAGCTGACACAACAGCCTCTACAGTATAGCAGGGGTGGGCATATAAATACAATATAAAATACTTCTAAGGGCTGGACCAATGGGCTGAACTCAATTCTGTTCAATATTCATTGTATCTCTTCCGTCAAAGCAGTAAATTGTGTCATGTCGGTGTAAATTGGGCAGCACAGAAACGCACAATAAACGAAATGAACCCTTAGAAGACAGAGCATTTCGATTACCGTGCTAAAACGTACATTACAGTTCATACAGAGGCTATGACAACGTGCAATATAGAGTGTCTTAGACCATTTTCTCAAATGTTTTTTTTTCATTTTCACCAACTAGATAAACACACAGTATCTACAGCCTTGTCATTTACATCCCCCCCCCCCCTCATTTCTAATAACGCCAGAGGGTCATATTATACCCACTTCTGCTCTTTAGACATTGTGCAGTGCATAGAATCGATGTGCTGATTAGTAATCACAGCGGTAGCTCGAGCAGGTGAACACCTGAAGGCAGAGACAGACTGAAAGTCAGCTCTCTGTCAGGAGAACCTCCCTCAGGAGCTCGGAAATGTCAACCAATGGAAGCAAAAGGCAAGCTTGACACTTTACGTCGTGATTAGTAAGACATTCTTGCAGACAGGTTAAGTGTTGTTTTTATGGCTGAGGGTTAGTATCAGTATTTATCGTCACCCCAGCATCAATTCTGGATTATTGCATTCGCACAAAGTCGGGGATTCTGCAGATTTATAGTCAGTTGTGTGCTGACAGTGCTGCCCACTGCTCCTGTGTCTGGCTTATGTGTGTTCTGGTGTGAAAAAAAAAAAGGATGGGTTTAATGCAGAGGCCAAATTCACTATTTGGAGTGAAAAAGAAGTGGAAGTCTTTGTGTGTGGGGGAATTACAGCCAAAAATCCAAACCTCCAACGTGGAAACAAAGCCACGTTGGAGTTTGTGCAACTCACTTATGCACAAACTGTGACAATGACAGCATGTGCTCTGGACACAAAAGTCACAACTTGAACTAATTGGATGTAGCAGAAGGGCTGAGTGTGGGGCCTGGGTATTTATATATAAATAAACAGCTACTGCCACTGCACGACAACAACCTCAAACAAACAGCCAATGTCATTAAGAAACCGTGTTCAGTGTAATGAAGAACAAGAAGTCCTGGAAATAATGGTCTCACCCGCACAGAGCTCTGATCTCAACATCCTCGAGTGTGTCTGGGATTGTCTGATGAAGGATTTAAGACCGAAGATCTGTGACAATTGCACTGTCGTCCTCTCGTCACAGAGGCAGCTGTCTCTACACTCTCATTACGTGTCGGGCCTAATGTTTAAGTTTGTGCTTACTGGGAAAGTCTGTCACAACACTGGGGAACTAGACTGTGTGTCCTTATTTAACCCTTAAGTGCTTAAGGACATTAGCTGTCAGTGCGATTTCACCTAGATATTTAACACAGCTTGTTGATATCATAATTAAATAATGTCTCATATTTTATTGTCAATATGACAATAGTGACTGACTGTAACGGAAAATAAGTCAAAACTCTGTAGTGTGTGATCTGTGGCTAGTTCCCGCCTCCTCAGCACGAGCTGACAGCACATCTAACATCTGGGTTCATGTGTTAGGAGCTGTATGATGGAAAAGTGCCATATGCTCTTCTTCTTCTCACCTGTCCATTCTCGTTTTCACCCTCCTCTCCTTCACTAAATCCCTTCCCTTCCCCCTCCTTTCTCTCCTCTCTCCTTCCCCAACAGGTTGAGGCAGATGTTTGTACTGAGTCTGGTGAGTTCATGTTCAAAGGGAGCTTTGTTTTCTCTCCTCTCTGAACGTCATGATCGTGACGTCTTGACCTCACCTCATGTAAAGCACTTTGAGTTGATTGAATTTGAAGAACCTTGTGGGTTTTTCTCACAATCATTTTGATTGTTTTCACCTGGGTTGAAAGAAAATATATATACTGTATGTTGTTTTGCAAGCTTTTGCGAGATAAACACGTTTTCAGGATTTATACGTTTTTTAAACTTTTTTTTACTAACTATTAATCGATTACTAAATTAATCGACAACTATTTTGATCATCGATTAATCGGTTCGAAGCTTTTTTCATGATTAGAACAAGATTTGAAATTGTTTAAGCTTCTTAAATGTGAGTATTTTCTTCGTTTCTTATGTAATAACAAAGAAATCATTCAAAGTGAATCATTTTGGTTTGTGGACGAGAGAAGACATTTGAGAACATCGTCATTTCCAGGTTGGACGAACGCCGATCAACATTTTTGAAGGTTTAATTAATCGAGAAAATAATCGACAGATTAATTGATCATGAAAATAATGGTTAGTTGCAGCTCTACCGCAGACACATAGACACGAACCAGTGAGTCAGTGATGGAATCTCTGTGTCCCCCGCACTGACAAAAGAAAATATAGATACTGCATGTATGTACAGTATCTATATATGTGTACCACAGATCAACCGTATCCCAACAGGTTCATTCAGACTCTCCTACTGAGACCAAACGCACCAACTGCTCTTCCAAGGTGAGTGACAAGGTGATTGAGCGATGACACCAAGTTCTAACACAATCAAATCCATACTTCTCGCCAACGTGACAGGGAAGGAGACAACGTTGTGATTTATACTGCAATCCATGGGAGACAGCCTTTTATTCTCACACAATAACTCACCTGGAAATCCCAGGTGACAAAGTCAACCTCATTATCGTTTCCCACGTTCACTGGAACTGCAAACGGCACGGCAAGTCGTGACCCGTCCGTCCACTGTCTACTACCCCTGTATCCTCCACACACAAGGTTATTATAGTTAACGAAAACTAGCGAAATAACGGAAAATAAAATTGAAAAAAACATTTTCGTTAACTGAAAGAAAAAGAAAACCACCCAAAAAATAGTAAATGTGAATTAGTAGTATAGGGGGCAGTCAGAAATGTGAAGGGGGCGTCATGTGTACACATCATGCTCCAGCACTTTTTTTTTCTGGGCTTATAGTCACGATGCTTTCTTCATTGAAAGGGGTCTATGTGTCCAACCCCAACCTGGAGAAGTGGATTGCACTTTGTCAGGCCTCGACCTTCAGACCTGTCCAACTTGGGTGTCCCACCTGAAGACTAAGCCCCTGCTGGTATAGCTCTTAAGGTCACTGAGGCACGCAAACCCCCTGACCACAATAAGGTGGCAATCCCTCAGGGGGGGAAACTGAAAAATAAAATAAAATAAAATAAAATAAAATAAAATAAAATAAAATAAAATAAAATAAAATAAAATAAAATAAAATAAAATAAAATAAAATAAACAAATAAAATAAAATAAAATAAAATAAAATAAAATAAAATAAAATAAAATAAAATAAAATACAATAAAATAAAATAAAACATCCTTCATCCAGATTTGATCAACCAACAACATAACATTTATCTTAACTGGATGGCCTTATTCTCAAATAAATTTGAACCTAAAATAGGACTTCACACACTATAGTCAATATTTACAAAACTGAAAGGTAGTCTTATGAATAATAATAAAACATCTTCTTAAACTTATTTATAAAACACAACAGACATACAGCTGAACTATTTTTTTTTTGGCAACTTAACAGCTCAAAAAACTAATTTCTCTCCACTCCTCTCTCATTTCTCTCACTCCTCTCCACTCCTCTTTTTTCTCCTCTCCACTCCACTCAACAACAGCAGTCTCCTGTTTCCCTTTGCAAAAACTCTCACAAATTCATCCATGTCCAAGTTATTTGTTATGGACTTCTCATGGGCCAAAATCACCAGATTCCTCTTTCTCTTGTGTAACATGGTGCGACGATAGGGGGTTACAACCCGTGACCATGTTCCTTCTCCACATTGTTGTGGAGAATGTTCTCCACATCCCGTGACAATGTGGAGAAGGAACATGGTCACATGAAGGAGAGGAGGGTGGTCACTCTTAAGTGACCTTAAGAGCTATACCAGCAGGGGCTTAGTCTTCAGGTGGGACACCCAAGTTGGACAGGTCTGAAGGTAGAGGCCTGACAAAGTGCAATCCACTTCTCCAGGTTGGGTTTGGACACATAGACCCCTTTCAATGAAGAAAGCATTGTGACTATAAGCCCAGAAAAAAAAGGTGCTGGAGCATGATGTGTACACATGATGCCCCCTTCACATTTCTGACTGCCCCCTCATATATGCCTGCCTAGAACCGGCCCTGATAAGAACCCAAAAAAATCGAGTATAGTCGAGCCGAGCCGTGCAAGAACTGTGTTGTGGAAAAGCCATGTGTATTCAGAGACTTTTACAAAACTCTAGACACCTCAGATCATAACCCAAACTCTGCTGATATCCAAACATGTATTGATTTTATAAAACTACTACATCCCACACGAGAAGCCAGTGCTCTTGATGAACCTCTATCTTCACATAATGTGCTGTTACTCACCTTTCCTCCCTAACTATAAAAACATTCTCACAATCTTCAGTAAACTGTTTAAATGTTATTACTCTGAATGAGATTAAATATTCTATTTATTTCAGTGAAAGATGATTTAATCTGCGGGACCAGTCTATGCATATCTCTTTCAGAATTAATGGCAACAATTTAAATCTCTGTCCTTCCAGGGATCAATTATTTATCTTCACTCATTCCTAATTATGCTGATCATACATGCTTTAAATCCCTTAATTCTGCAGTTTCACAGTTCTTGTGGAATTTTTGATATATATCACCATGCCAACCAGCTCAAATCCCTTAGAAAATGGTTCACTCGCTCTTTAGAAACAGAGCGAGCTTTATGCATTGACTTTTATTTATCCAACCTTCCTTTTTTTTTTTTGAAAATAATAATAATAACCACAACAAACAAACAAACACGAGCCTGAAGGAGTCTCTCTTTCACATCAGTCAGTCTGCTCAGCTTTGTTCATAATCCAGAAGTTTGGCAAAGGAAAAAAATCCATTACTGGAATTAAAAGTTAAAGTTCCAGTTAAAAATCAGCAATCCAACCCAAACACAATAAATCCATCACTAAACTGACTCCAATAGAAAAAAAAACCTTTAACATCTCAGGACCAGGTAGAGTCTTTTCAAAAGCACACCTTCATACTTCTACTAATCTCAAAATAGGAACCAGACCTCTCATCTAGCTACCATTATCCACCCACATCAAATTCAAATCACTGATGCTGGCTTATAAAGTGCTTCATTGGTCTGCTCCTGCCTACTTACATGCTCTCCTAAAGGCTTGTGTTACCCCTCGGCTGCTCCGTCGTCTGGCGGTGCAAACACTCCACACTCCACACAAGACAATCCAGACTCTTTTCATGTGTCGTTCCACGCTGGTGGAATGATCTGCCGAGCGCTACCAGAACAGGGCGTTCCTGTCTGTCTTCAAGAAGCTCTTGAGGACCCAATTCTTCCTAGAGCATCTTCTGTCCTAGCACTTACCTTAGCCCCTCTCCTGCTCATCTCCTTCTGCACTTGGATCCACTTCTGCACTCTCAGTCCACTGTTCCTATCTATCTATCTATCTATCTATCTAATGGAGTTCTTTCCAAGACTTCTACTATGTAACTTATTCCTCTTTGGATAAAAGGACAGTCTCAGAGTCTTATCTCACTGCTAATAAAATGCACTTGAAACCTATTTGCATGCCATTTGGAACATGTTACCCATTCAGACACAAAACTACAAAAGAATAGCATAATATCCAGTATTCTCCTCACAGCCTTGAAGTCGATGAAGTTAAAACCTGAAAGTCACTACTGGAATGCAGGATATCCTTTATTGTCAAGGACAAATGAGCTCTTCTCAGACATCTGTGTAACCAGAAATGCATCAGAATTTAAAGTCACATACTCCAGCTTTATATTCACAGAAATATGTTATTAGATAACTTCTATGGTAAATATCAACTGACATGGCCTCATGACGAGGCCTTGAACAAGAAAGGTTTGAAGAAAGTTGTATAAATCACTTTTTCATGTCAGATACAAAAACCTTGTCTATCTACCAAAGTCAGTTTGACAGTCTTTTACTACTTTCATCCTCAGAACACAGAGCATTTAAGCTGCTTCTTTTCTTTTTTTTTTATTGAATATTACCTTGATCATGGTTTTGCGCACCACTCCACAAGGCCGCAACATTCCTGTGGCCAAAATTCAACCAGTTGCAGGTGCTGCCCACTGACCAAATGTCAAATGTACAACAGTATGTGAAGTTCCGCCTGTTAGCTGACCCAGATGACGCAAGCCCGGAGACGGTTGCTGCGTCCCGCTCCCACTGCAAATAAAACACTGCGCTTCGATCAATGGGAAAATGTATTTCAGGCCGCGTCGGGTTCGGGTGGTAATTTTCAGGCCCGTTGAAAACTCTAGACCATTACATGACAAACAAAGCATGGCGGGCACATCATCAGAAATTGAACCACTGCAACAGGTGTAGCTTTGTTAGCGCACAGGGGGTATTGATCCACTGCTGCTTCTCACTTACACTTCAAATATGAAACTGACCCCAGGCTGTATTCATTTTCTGAGGAAGGGTTGATTTGCAGCTTTGTGAGGCCATGTCATAATCACACAATAGAATAACAATATCTATTATTCTTTCATCTTCTACTGCTTTGTCCTCCACATGATGGTCGCGGGGTTACTGACACATTCCCAGCTGACATAGGGCATAATATGCAAGTCTCAAGGCTTAACCTTAGAGTCTCAAGTCTTAACCTTCAAGCCTCAAGGCTTAATCTTCGAGTCTCAAGTCTTAACCTTCGAGTCTCAAGTCTTAATCTTCGAGTCTCAAGTCTTAACCTTTAAGTCTCAAGTCTTAATCTTCGAGTCTCAAGTCTTAACCTTTAAGTCTCAAGTCTTCACCTTTGAGTCTCAAGTCTTAACCTTTAAATCTGAAGTCAACCTTCAAGTCTCAAGTCTTACCTTCAAGTCTCAGTCTTAACCTTCAAGTCTCAAATCTTAACCTTCGAGTCTCAAGTCTTAACCTTCGAGTCTCATGTCTTAACCTTCAAGTCTCATGTCTTAACCTTCAAGTCTCAAGTCTTAACCTTCAAGTCTCAAGTCTTAACCTTCGAGTCTCATGTCTTAACCTTCGAGTCTCATGTCTTAACTTTCAAGTCTCATGTCTTAACCTTCAAGTTTCAGTCTTAACCTTCAAGTCTCATGTCTTAACCTTCAAGTCTCAAGTCTTAACCTTCAAGTCTCAGTCTTAACCTTCGAGTCTCAAGTCTTAACCTTCAAGTCTCAAGTCTTACCTTCAAGTCTCAAGTCTTAACCTTCAAGTCTCAAGTCTTAACCTTCAAGTCTCATGTCTGAACCTTCAAGTCTCAGTCTTAACCTTCAAGTCTCATGTCTTAACCTTCAAGTCTCAAGTCTTAACCTTCAAGTCTCAAGTCTTACCTTCAAGTCTCAAGTCTTACCTTCAAGTCTCAAGTCTTAACCTTCAAGTCTCAAGTCTTAACCTTCAAGTCTATTATTTTCATTTTATTGATGTTAATTATACATATAATTAACATCAATAAAATGAAAATAAATAGAACTACAGACGCACGTTTCGCGCACCAGCTTTTCACCCACTAAGACATTAACTAACGTTATCTTAAAATAGCGACTAAGTGACTTCGTGTCTTACCTTGCCAGCTTTTATAAGCAGACACCCAATGTTTTCCATGTTTCAAAATTGAGGAAATGTAAACATACAAGTCATTTCAAGTCATTTTACTCAAGCCTTTGACCAGCGTTAATCAAGCAAGTCTGAAGTCCACATGTGCAACTTAAGTCAGATTTCATTGTTGGGTAAGTTGGCAAAATGTCATGACCAAATTCTAATTTTGAGTTATTTTAATATAGACTGAATATTTAAATAAATAGATGTCCTGTGATATCTTTTATTTCCTGAAGATTTTCATGATCTGTTGTTTGATGATATAGTAACAGAGACACATGATTCACTGGCACCTATGTTGCCCTGTGTCTCTTGTTTACACATGAAGGCACTTACTTCTCCAAAATCAGTGGTTCAAAGAATACTGCGGAGGCTGCCCCCACATCAATTGCTCCTTTGTCTGTGTAATAATTAACATGGTAAGTGGTTAATGATTTCCCTCAGCTGTGTGTGGTTGTTCTCAGCACACTGCTGGCCGTGTTGGCCGATCAAAGAAGAATGCTTCAATATTACAAAACAAGCAGCCCTTTCACTGATTCACTGATGCTCATATGACATGACACATGCAACGCAAACAGTAAATGTTCACAAATACCAAGGCAACAATCCCACATGTGTGCACATGGCACGATATCGCTGTCTTGTGTCCAAAACCGATATCACCAAATTGATATTACTCCGATTCCATTACCATTTACGAAGCAACACATTTGAGTCACTGCAAACACGAAAGTTTCCAACTGTTTAACAAATATTGTTGTCAAACAGCCCAAACATGACTCAGCTAAAAGGCTTTTGCTGATTTTTATTTACATTTCTGCAGTTCCTGTGCATAGTGAAGCGTGCGATATAAGGGATTTGTATCAATATCTTCTCTGTTAGATAAGATACACCAGTCAAAATCAAAGGATTAGATATCGGAAAAGATTCAACACAGTCAAAAAAAAAAAATACGATTTTACATTTCTATCTCTCCCAATATCCAATCCAGTATCGGACCGATACCGACCGATACCGATCGACCACCAACAGAAGCAAACACAGCTGTAAACCGGAAACAAAGACACTGCTCTCCTCAGGGTGGTGCTATACAATCCCCCAGTAAAGATGGGGGAAAAACTATTATTATTATTAACTTATTATGTCCTCATGTTCATGGTGGAGTTTAGCCATGTATGAAAACCAGTAATATGTCATTTTTATTCTCATTTGCCTGCACTGATACTAATGATGTTGACTCATTTATTTTATGCCCCTCGAGAAAGGTTGAAGGACTCTCTCCTGTCTCTCCTGTTCTCAGAAACTTGTGAAGTATTTTGCTTTTGTCTTTAATATTCAGTTCATGTATGGGTTTGTCACAGACAGATATTTGGCACATTTATATCAATTGAGGTTAAGCAATTTTGTGACTCCTTTGTTATTCTTTCATCAGATGGAGATGTTTGTCTGTTATTGTGTTGTTTCACATGCTTTTTCTATGTTAAAATAAAATGCAAAACCTATTAAATACAATTTTCAAAAACAGTTATTATTGTTGTTGTTGTTGTTATTATTATTATTGTGATAATTATTATTATTATTATTATTATTATTATAACGACACAGAAAGTCTATGTCTTTGTGAAATGTGTTGTTAAAATGTTGTTTAAAGTTCAAATTTCACCGTCAACTTTAGTTTCTTTAAAAAGAAGAAGAAACATCTGTGAGACGAAGACAAGGCGAAGACGGCAGCAGCAGATGTGGCGTGAATCCGTGTCCACTCAGAAGAATGTGTGTAGAAGAAGAAAGAAACAAGAAAATAACTCACATCTGTCTCAGACGAACCCGCAGTGCCGTGGCTTGTCCTCCGTGTCTCCGTGGCTTGTCCTCCGTGTCTCTGCCCAAGTTTGGGTTGAGTGTGAAAGACAAGAGCGCGAGGCGCGTCTTCAGTGTCACCCAGCGTCAGTGAAGGAAAGCGACTGCGAGCGCGCGCTCCATCCATCATCCATCACCACCGGGACTTCCCTCTAGGGACCATCAATAAATTACAGTCCGTCACAGTACGTTTTGTTCCTACCAAGATGAAAACATAAAATCACTATGAAATGTCACATAAAGATGTTTAAGACGTTTCAAGGCTGACAGATTGTTTCAGCCTGAGTGGAAACAATTTTCAACTGAGTGAGAAAATTCAGGGGGTAAAATGTCACCTAAAACATGTTTTACTCTTGAGGACTGGCCTCAATTAACTCTTAGAACATAGAGCATTTCAGCTACTTTTTTTTTTTTTACATTTTTTTTTTTCTGATGAAAAAAAAGGAGTTAATTTTCACCAAATCGGATTGAATTTGGCTCGTTTTTAGGGACAAAAACAAAAGAAAAACGGTCTAACTTTGTGACTTCTACACAATTATTGCTGCTTTAAATCACAACTAAAAATGTAATATAAAATGAATCATAACTTTGACTCAACAACACATAACGAAAAAAAAAATGCATTTTTTTTTTAAGCCTGAATATATGAATACGGAGTTGTGTATTATTCCCACAGCAAATTACCATGGGTGCACCTGCGGCACAGATCTAAGGGTTAAATGTAAAGCAAATTATAACCAGATGGGGGCACTGTCATGTCAAATAAATGTTTTTTTAGTAACCATAAACCCAAGGGAATGATTGCTACGCGCAGTAGTAAATAGATAGTTATGGCACGACACGGCACGATTAAGGTTGCATCTCCACTTCAAAAAAAGTGCCTGTTAAGTAGTTTTAAGTGGTCTACAGTTTGGCGCTGTTCGGCTTGATTTGTGTGTGGGACGTGGGACTTCCTGTGACGGCACTCAGGCCGGCGGTCTGACCAATCATCACATAGTACCTACTCAGCCTGCTTTTGGAACCTCGAGTTGAGGTACTGAAAATAGTACCAGGTACTATGCTAGTAGAAACACTACTTAAACCGTGCCGTGGCGTGGCGAGGAGAGTAAAGCCGGAGGAAATGTGCCATTAGAGTAAGAGATTTCTTCCTCTTAAAAGGGATTCTTTTTTTCCCTCCACTGATGTCATGTGTATTTTTAAAAGTAGAAAGTGGTCTAGTACTTAATGTCTTTGAGGCCATTTGATTTGTTTCATCCAGCCTCTTTGATAAATATAGCTGTGTGTCATAATGTCAGAAATTACAGCACATTTATCCGCTGATTCACCGCTGTTTCTAGGCAGGAGAGTTCTGGCACATTTACACTTACTGAGGTTTAATAGTGTACGAATCTCCATGCCAACTTCAGCATCATTGCAGACTCGTTTACTTAACCCTTAGTGCTAAAAAAAAAAATGCTTCTTATGTATTGTTTCAAAGTTATGATTCATTTTATATCATATTTTTATATCATTTTTCTTTTCTTATTGTTCTTAAAAACGAGCCAAGTGAACGTATTTCCAAATTTCACAAATTCGGTCCGATTTTAAACATTTTGAGTACTTTTTGCTCAGGTGTGTTTATATAGTTGGTGAAAATGTGTTCTTTTTTTCATCAGATTGTCTAGGTTGTGCTGAAAAGAAGGATATAAAACACTCTATATTGCACATTCCCATACCCTCTGTATATACTGTATGTTTAAACATAGTAATGTTCTAAGGGTTAAATATCTTGTGTATTATATTCAGTCTGCGATGTACTGGCCAACTGTCCAGGGTGTACCTATGTCAGCTGAGATTGGCACAGCACCCCTGTGACCCTCCGGTGGAGGATAAAGCGGTAGATAATGGATGGATGGATGGCTTTGAAGTGGGATTTAATGAGCGTTCCCTGCTGTAAATTATGTCAATTTTGTAAATTATGCTCCATTTTCGAGGAAAAAAGTTAAAAAAAGCACCGCACGTGTGTGTTATAGGAGTTCAGTAGGAGGGTGGTCGCATGTCGCGGCCACCACACGTGTGCACCTGAAATGCTTCTTTTCACATTGATTTCCGTGTCCATGGCTTCACTTACTGTTATATTGTACCAGCAGAACCGGAGACCTACGAGCTTAACACCACCTGCAAGGGCATGACAATGCAATAAGGCATGGTTATTGCAAAAAGGAATATCTTAACGCTTTGTGGAACAAACAAGACTTTGTTGAATATGGAGAGGGTTTGACTTTGATAAGCTTTGATAAAAATGTGGCAACCATTTGCGGCCTATTTGTCAAGAGCGACCTTGGGAGTTTGAATATGTGTGTGTGTCTGTTTCTGTGGATGTGCTGCATGAAAACATTTCCCCTTTGCTAAGTGTGTTTAATGTGAATAGAGTCTGGATTGTCTTGAGCAGGGTGTTGCTTTTGCAGTAGTCAAGGCGGGAGATCCTGTACTAGGAGCTGGAGCCTGTTGAGTTAGGTAAGGTCTGATTTCACTTATATTGAATAGTGCAAAGCAACATGACCAGGCGACAGATGTTCTGTAAAGGTCATCAATAATGACACCCAAGTTTCTTGCTGTCTTGGAAGGAGCCAGAGAGAGGGAGTCAATACTATTGCAGATGCTATGATGTTGGCTTGGCAAGAGCAGCAGTTCAGTTTTGGAGAGGTTTAGCTAATCTTAGTTTACCCCTTTTGAATGATCCATTGTGGTCCAGAGGTAGAGGCGGTGGAACACATTCCCAGCTAAGAGGACAATATTATCTATCCATTATCCGAGACTCCACTTTCTGAGAATCCTCAAAAGGAAGAACACCAACCAGAGATAGCTGGTTTCCTTCTACCGCTCCAGCATGGAGAGCATCCTCACCTACTGCCTCTGTGCGTGGTTTTCCACAGCTGCATGCTGGCTAACAGGGCAGAGCTCCAGAGGGTCACCAAAATGGCTGAGAAGGTCATCGGATGTTCCCTATACCCACACTGGAGGACCTCCAACACCATCCTAAAGGACTCACTCCACCCTGGTCATTGGCTGTTTGAGTGGTACAGGGCCAGCAAACCCAGGACTGAAAAATAAGCCCCTGTCAAACCGCTGGTAGAGCTGTGAATGCCACTTGTAATTGTACATAAGGGTCATTAACACTAACCTGAATTCTAATATCAGGTCTCACCAGATAAAAGCAGCTTTTTCCACACACAGCTTTAGAGCAGCGAGCCCCAGCATCATGGCAACGTTGCCCCTTCCTTGGTCCATGAGGCTGAGCAGCAGGTGGTCAGACACATGGTTCCTCTCAGGGTTCTGTGCTCAATCTGCACCTAAAAATACTGCAGACAAATGAACAGTAGTAGGTCTCAATAAAATGAGTGAATCAGTTAAATCAATTCACTTGATTCACAATTATTTGCTCCATATAATGGTAAATAACAGTGCTCACATGCACGTGCACCCTTGGTAAATTGTCATGGGAATAATACACCACTCCTTATATGGACGTCCTGGATGTGTGTTTATCGTGTTGTGTGTCACATATTCTCATGTTTTTTTTCCCGTCGCCTTATGTGATGTTGAGTCAACGTTATGATTCATTTTATATCGCAGATTGCCTAGGTTGTGCTGGAAAAAAGGATATAAGACACAATATATTGCACATTCTTATAGCCGGAATGAACTGTACGTTTAAACATAGAAGTGGACAAAAGCATCTGAAATGGCCGACTTCCTGTTGAGTCGAGGTCATGGTCCCAATGCGATTTTTTGTGCGTCTTGGGCCAAACGATGTTCCCACCATATTTCGTGAAAATTCGGCGGAACTAAATTTCGGCCCACTCCATAGGTGTTTGACCTGAGGGGGCGCTGTGAAGAATGGCACAAATGCAAAACGTTCATTGGTTGCAGCTTGACCAGAAAACGCAGCCAAGTACGGTTTCACTTCAATGTTTTTATTTATTGTGTGACATAAAACAATATTGTGGGCTGTTTACCACATACACTATGTATTCACATAAAACACCATACAGCTACAAATAGAGAGAGAGGCTGAACAAAAACACTTTTTTACATACTGCATCTTTGACATGAAAAATAAAGAACCTCGAACAATCCCAAAACTCAAAAAGGAATGTAGCTGCCAGTTGTGTTAGTTCTTTTTTTTCTCTTTTCTTTTTTTTTTGTATGGGCCAGGGTCCAAGTCTCAAATTTAGAGTGTTAATCAAATGAAGTGTTGATAGACTTTTAAAAGTGGGCCATACACAGTAAGATGCATGTGTATATCTATGTGTGTGTGTGTGTGTGTAAGAGAGAGAGAAAATATACAAAGAGAAAGAGAGGGGTCGAGTAAAGGAAGTGCATGACCAGGAGGAGGAAGAGGGAGGCAGCACACGACTGCTATTCTTGTATTGTTCAAATATCTTAGCATTCAGTTAACGTGAACATATACAACAAACTCAAAACATCGTTTCCACACACTTTGGTACTTGCGCTGCACCAAATGTCAACCCCCAGATAACAGTCCTTACATAATATGACTCTATATCTCGTCCTATTTTTAAATGACTTCAAGTACAACATGGAATGAATATTAATAGAGAGGTTGATTGACCGTTGGAGCGCCCCCTACCCTCAAAAAAAGAGATGTCAATTAGTAGCGTTTGTAACAAGACTTTTGCTAAAGTCAGCACCAGGGCAGCAGAACTGCTGTGATCAAAAGCAAAGTTCTCTGGACATTCAGGGAACACAGGAAGGAAATATTTGTGGTCGTCATTGATCAGATTTGTGAACACACAGTGAATTCAAGGTATAGCATCATAACAGCACCAGCTAACCAACCCCTCCCCCCTCGCCTTGAGAGGACGCTCCTGGCGCGAGCACCGCCTATCAGAAATATACAGTTATTAAGTTAGAAGATATCATGTATCCTCAGCACCCTTTATTATGCAAGTGTGTATGTGTGTGTGTAATAAGGGCCATGCATCGTGATTAAAGAGTAAAGCATATCCTGTCTGCACCACACATAATATATGTATGCAATTATCTTCACACGCATCAAACACAATGCTTTCACACAGGTAGGGGGCGGGCGCGATGATTTGTATGCTAAGTGCATACTTAGTATGTTACTGAGAACTGGATTAGATAACAGCTCCATGTAAAGTCGGACTCAATCGTCTGTCACAACTGACAAAAACACAGTGGTCGTTTTATGACGTGCCAAAAACTGATTGACTTTCCACAGTGTGTTCCAACACGTGGCTCTGCTGCTGGTTTCGCACAAAACTAACTGGTGTTACATTGTGGGGTAGAAGAGAAGATTGAGTGTTTTGCTCCCATCTGTCCGAAGACTTAAAGAAAACCAGTTTGTGGAAAATGACATGTTGGGTCATGAGCTAATCTTAACTTAAGCTTAAGCATAGATGTCACCTACGGCACCACCGGAGCTAAGCTAACCAGCTGCTGGCACCAGCTTCACATGTACGATACAGACATGACAAGAGCTTCAATCTTCTCCGCTCAGGCGGCGCATCTTCATGAATGATGTCCTACAACAACACACACATCGGCTCAAACGAAAGGTGACATTTGTGTTCGTCAGTGACGGGAGAGTTTCTGCTGTAAAATGTATAGAAAAAAAATAGAACTGTCTCTTTTGGTCAGACAGGTGTGGCCTCATGTTAGATGAGGATTTGTCAGTGACATGCTGACGTGGGATACAGTACTAAACAACAGTGTTACAAAGCACACAATTACACTCAACACATTGGGTTCAAGTGTTGTTTACTGTTGTTAGGGCTCTCAGAGACTTCAAAATACCCCCCATTTATGGTTCAGTTACTATCCTCACCAGTTAAATAATCTTACCTAAATATTTTAATATTTACATTTTTTTTTCATCTCTCTCTTGAGGAAAACAAAACAAAAACAAAAAAACAAAAAAAAACCTAAGCTTCAAGTTGTCAATATTCGGCTCTTTCTTTTTGTCATTAAAATCAAGATTGAAAGTGCTTTTATAAAACATTTCTTCTGTATGTACAATTTGTATTAGCTATATAAAAAAAAAAAGAAGATGAAAAACAAAATAAAACATTAAAGACAATCATTATTATCACCATGTAGTAATAAATAACAGTGAAGAGGGGAAGGTTCAAACGAGTGAGGAGATCTAGAAACGGGACATATGCATGATTCTTTGCCCTCAGTAGCAAGTTGTAATTGTGACCAGTGTCTCTACAGCGTGAGGTAGAGAGCTGGAGACCCTCTGGAGAGGCAACAGGGTCTTTCACAGATGATGATGATGATGATGACACACACAGCATCCAAGAGTTGGCATGTGTTAAGTTTTGTCAGCCGCTCATGTTCATTTCCATTTCCATCACAATGAAAACGAGTGATTTCACGGGGCTTTGTCAAATAAGTCTCTCTCTTTGGTTCTTTCTCTTTTACAGGCTCATGCATTACGTCATTCTCTCTCTCTCTCTCACACACACACACACTCACTCTCTCTCTCTCTCTCTCTCTCACACACACACACACACACACACACACAGAGTGAGAGATCCAGTGACTGAATGCATTTGATGCCAACTCCTAGAAGCTACAGTAACCTCTCTTCATCTCTCGGGACCGTGTTGAATGACTGTGCTTTCTCCGCCGTGTACAGTGTACTTTACGTGTGAGATAAAAACCTGCGATTAACTGCAAAAAAAAACACACACTCAAAAGGAACCAGTTCTTAGACCCAGTGACAAGAGCTGCAGCCACAAGGCAGGTGGACACGCTGATTGGCTGGTTCTGTGGTGCCTGCAGAAGGACACGCGTCACTCAGCACCGTGCAGAGGAAGGGGCTGGCCCTTCACAGGAAATCAAGTGTCATAGGAGAGCACCAGAGTGAGTCTACAAGCACCAAAAGCACTGTTCCCCTCTGCTCTGACCCAGGGTGGACGTGAATCACATTTGTGCCTCAGTGGGTCAAAGATCAGCTTTACCTTGAGCTGCTTCGCTGAGGCCAGGCAGGGTGTGAGAGCCCCCTCTACAGGCCATAGATGGTCAAGGCAGCAATGCAAGGCTCGACTGGTTTCTGAGGGAATCACAAGTGCTTCTAGATTTGTTTTGAATACACCAATAAGAAACGGCAGCCACTGCTGCCCTCTAGAGTTTACATTGGGAAGTGCTCAAACCTACATGAACGTGATTGGAAGATTAAGAGTGCCACCTGTTGTATCTCTGTGGTAATTGCTGATCTGTGTCAAATGGCATTTGCAATGTGATTCATTTTGTGGAATCTCTTCCACACAGGAGACCGTTCTGTATATGTTTGCATGATATGTTTCCAAATAATCCCAAACATGGTGTTGTTGTTACTCCACCTGGGTCAAAACATCATAGCGGAGGACCTTGCAAATCCTATTTGATCCAGATCTGAGCTGGAGCACCAGAACAAGTACAGCATCAAGAGCCATGAGGAGTGGAGGAATGAAAAATGATCAGAGCTAAAAGTTGAGCACCATTTGAAAGCTCGGGGGTGAAGAAGAAGAGGCGGAGGAGGAGTACATCATCTGAAGCCAAGACGAGCAGTAACGTGGGGTCAGAGGGTGGCGTTTGTTTCTACCATTTGCACCAGAATGATTGCACTTGTTTCACTTGAGTCATAAAGTCTCTGCAAATGAACCAAACTCTTCTGTTGTTCTGTGTGGAGTTTTAAAGAAGCAGAGTTCAGTTTTGCTGATGATTTTCCTCCCACTAGAGTTCACTATTTATAATAATAGAAAAGTAGACTTGTGTCTTTAAAACTTTAGCCAAATGATCCTTTAAATGATGCCTAAATACAATAACATTAAAGCTATATATCATAATATTGTCAGTATGAAGAAAGATATCTAAGGCAAGCCTGCTCATAGGCAGTCATGCCATGTGATCACTGTAATATTGATTTGCTGTCTCGTCAGTCAGATAATGGCTCCGCCTCCTCCTCTAAGCACACGCTTGACAAGAACAAAGAAAAGCAAACAGAAAAATAGGGCAAACATTTTCCAAACATGGAAAACGACATTGAGTCCGACTGATTCAGACTGATTGGTTAAAAAAAACAAAAAAACACATCATTAATAACATTAATGAAAACAGTAATAATAAAAACAAACAAGTCTTCATTATAATAATACCTGTAATGACAACATTGACAGTAACAATAGCAATCATAATAATATTGATAATAATAGCAATAATTAGAACCATTAAAATTCTATAAACAAGAAAAAGCAACAGAGTTCCTCTCCAGGGAAGAGAGAGGAAGAGCACCACAGGCAGTGTGTCTGACGCCCAAACCACTGCCTGACATGAGGTAAAAAACAATAAAAATGTCCCCTCCTCCATGTAGACTGCGGAGGGGGCAGGATGGAGAGACGCCAGACTGCGAGACAGCGGACAGACATTCATCGTGTTCATCGCTCTCTCCAGCCTGCACTTCACTGCACCGCTCTGTAGCTGTCAGTCCATGTTTGTCTGTCTGACCTCAGACAAAGTGGCTGTAGGGCCCAGTGAGGCGGGTGAAGGCATAAGGAGACACAGTAACCGTGGAGGTGGTATGGAAAGTGGGGGCTAATCGCGTCACTGGCCCCTCCCTCTTGTCTTTAGATTGTCCAGGTCCTGGACTGGCACCTGCTGTCGTAGCACCCCACTTGCGTTTCTTCCCGAGTGCCTTGATTTCTTCCTGGGAAAGACCTAGCAGAGCTGCTTCCTGCTGCCTCTGCAGCGCCCGCTCTGCCAGGATCTTCATTTTGGCCTCCCACAATGCCAGGCCGTGCATGGGCTGGCTGAGGTTCTTGTGCTGGTAGAAGACCAGTGAGATGCGCGTGGGGTGGGAGCGATCGGGCTTTCTGAGCGGCGTGGTTGCATGTAGTTCGCGACGGGCACATTCAATCAGAATGGAGCCGTGAGCTGGTGCTACAGCTACTCCCCCAATATTGGGATCTAGAAAGTTGTGCTCACTGTCAGACCACAGCTCTTCATCATCGTCTTCCCGACCCTTGTTGCTCTCCATATCACTGTCCACTCCCCTTGAATCCCACACCTGATCTGGCTGCTGCAGGGCATCAGGGAAGAGGCGGCCCTCTGGAGCAGGGGACGGGGTACTGCCTGCCACTGATCCTCCACAAGACTTCCAAGCCTTCTCCTGGAGACCAAGAGGAGTGGAACACCGGCTTTCCCCGGTTTTGGACCAGATTTTGTCAGGGTAAGCTCCTGCAGGATTGCTGTGCTTCAAACCAGGGCTATAAGCAGCAGGCCCCATGGCCCATGCATTTGGTTGAGGACTAGGAGCAGGACTGGGCCAGGGCCTCGGGGTGCCCGGGCCTGGGGTTCTTGCCTGTGGCGTTACTGAGCCTGAGTGAGAGGTGCCAGGCTGTGGTGTCACAGGGGTGTTTGGGCGTGAGGTGGTAGAACGCTGGGGGCCTTGATACATGTTACCTGGGAGTGATGTGCCCGGGTGAGGGGACTGAGATGGAGAGAGTGGTACCTGCAGAGATGTTGCAGCAGAAACCATCGCATTTAAGCCAGGGTAGCACGGTGACTGCTGGAGGAAAGAGGGGTGCTGGTGAAACTGCTGTTTTTCCAGATCTAACGACGACACTTCAGGACTTTGTTTATGGTTTAGATGGCTTTCCCAGTTTGTGGGGACCATACTTCCATTAAGCTTGTGTCCTGGCCAAGCAGCAGGCTGGATGTTGCTAGGTGTGTGAGCCCTTCCCTGGTTTGGAACTGTGCCTTCAAAGACTGGCACATCCATCGGCTCCTGCTTGATTATTGGAGTGCCTCTGTTGGAGGACTCAGAGGAGACGGAGGAAGGACGGCTCTGGTTGTACTCTGGTTGTACAGGCTGGCTATAAGCGCTAAGGTGTGACTGGTTGGTATGCTCTAGGTGGCTCGGGTAGGACTGGGCTAGTTTAGCCTGAAGGCTCTGAATATCAGGCTTCCTGTCTTCTTGGACAACCTTACCACATGCTTTGGGCGAAGAGCTATTTCGACCCTCGTAGGTCCTCAGTTTGGGGCGGAAAAGTGCATTGGGAGGGTAGTTGTAGTATCCATAGTGCACTGGGGGCAGATTGGACGGATGATGGTAACCATTTAGGGGATCTGGTATAGAAGGCTGGCCAGTGTGGGGTAGGCCTCCCCTTGCATAGTAGGGAGGTTGTGGATAAATGTTGTTGAATAGGTCTGCTGCCTGCACAGGGTAACCATCCACTGAGCCGTTGAAGGGCTCCCTCTTCACACTGGGCCTCATCTCTTGTTTTATAACTGCTGAAATGTTTGAAACAAATAAAAGACAAATTAAAGACTCAGCTTATTTAAGACATTTAGTTGTTTATTTCTCCTGTGGTCCTTTATATTCTGTTTGCAGGTTAGTGTGAATGCATTTCAGGCTACATGAGAAGTAAAGAGGTTGAACACAAAACAAAAACCCACCTCCATTGCCTTGGGGTCGAGGTGAACTGCAGACCTCAGCCTTCACCACTGGTTTTTCTGGAGTTTCCCCTGACTGCTGCAAGATTTTATTTTTCTTCTTCTCTGAGGCAGCCTTCTTAGCCTCTAAACGACGCTGGCGGCAAGACTTGGCAGGTTCAGGCAACGTGCGCACTTCACGGCGGAAAGCTTGAAGCACCTGGAGGGCCCCCGTCTTCATCTTGAGGCGCTGGGCCTCCTCACTACCAAACTCATCAGTTGTAGAGAGCTTGTACAGAGGCAGCACATGAAGCTGCTCATCGTCAGGGATCTCCCCCACCTTACGGTTGTCTTCCTTAGTTAAAGTGCACACCTAAAGCAGGGAAACAGGGAAAAAATGATGAAATATAAATTAAAACTTAAACATTATAGCCTGTATTCACTTGAAATGATCGCACAAAACACATTTCAGATTATCCTGGGGGTTCTTACCACTGTGCAACCATTACTGAGGTTGTGCTGGTCCTTATGAGCGTGGGCGCAGAAATCCATGCAAGCAGTGACTCCTGAGAACGGCCGGCCCTCCTCTAAACCCAGTCTGCAATCTGAAGCTAAGGACTCTGTCTGGCACTGTGGACGACGACAGAAACAAGAGGGAATTCTCACTTTAATGCGGGACATCGCAGGTAAAACGTAGGACAATCTAGAACAGCACAGCTATAGTTAGTGGCAACATGAATTTAGTATACAAACCTGGTTAGTGTACGCCTGTGGGGCCAGCTGTTTGTATACAGGAGCCACCTTGGTTGCCAGAATCTGAAAGTTATCCCTGAGTTTGTCCTCCTGCCAAGAAAAAAAATGGACCCCACATCAGTTGTTGCTAAGGAATCAAACTGTAAATGAAAAACATTTATTCCAAATGACTTTACCTCTTCAGGGTGATCTCCTTGTAGCCTGAACTTGCGTGGCATTTTGCTTCGAGCGTACTTGCAGCCGTTAAAGTACATGCTCCAGGAGCAGCCGAAGGAGAAGGAAGCACCGTTTTTTTCAGAATCTTTGCCTTGACATGCACAGGTACGACTGCAGGGGGAGACAGAGGGCACGCAAATGATGCTTGTACATTGTGTGTGTGGACACTGTGTGTCATCTGGAGCAGGAAATTTGGGCATTTCTTTTGAAGCATTAATAAAACACCATATTATAATAGTCCACACGCGACGTTATTATTATTATTCACATTATTCAGTGAGACCTTTGGCTAATACAGTTTTAATTACATGTGCAAACAGCTGGTGACGGATTTGGGTGTTTCACGTATGCATGTACAACAGACATTATCTCAAACATAGTAAGGCTGAGTCCTTGCAATATTATGGAAGAAAGGAGGAAATCTCTGACAGAACCAGACTCATAGATGTGCAGCATCTGTCTCGGCCAGTTGGGGTGAAAAGGAAAAAAGGGGGACAAAAATGACTTTTTAGGTAATGGACTCCCATCTTACAGGACAGTGGGCCTCATTTATCAAACGTGCGTACACTTAAAAAGTGGGTGTTAGTCTATATGCCGATGTGTCCTTGGGCAAGACATTTAACCCCTCGTTGCTCCTGACGGCTTTGTAGGCAGCGTGTGACAGATGAGTGATAGAAAATGCGCCGCACATAGATGCACTGTATGAAAGTGTGAATGGCAAAACTGTAGTGTAAAGTAGAAAATACAGTAAAAATACATGTATAAATACAGACCATATTTGGCATAGCATACGATCAAATCTCAGACCAGGTGTAAGCCAGTTTGAAATCACTGTGGACTTGCAGTGCACTGTGTGACTGTGTTTGTAAAGTGCTGGTAGGTTTTGTTTTTATGTGCAAAGATTCTTCCGATTTATTTTCTTCCAATACCCGCTTATTTTTTTGTTTCCACAAAGCATCTTTTCAATTTTCATTTCAACAAAATCAAAACAAAACTTAAAACCTAACCTAGGGGATCGCAAATAACCCAGCATGAAGCTCTTATATTCAGCCTCAGGCAGAATATAAGAGATGAAATACAAGCTTCCAGTGGTTGGGGGGAAAATCTCAGAAATAAAAAAAGAGACATAGCTCTTAAAGTGTGGATAACTGTTATTAGATCATAATAACACAATATCTGTTCACACACAGGTTCACAAACGTACTCAACTGTAAGGGGTGGGGTAGCTCAGTGGTTAAGACCGGTACCCCCTGTGCAGAGACAAGTTCAAATCGCTTTGGGAAAAAGTGTCTGCTAAATTACATGTAATGTAAGTTTGTATCTAAGTTTTCAGATATTGCAGGCAAAATGTTGGAAAACGATGACGATTATAAACATTGTAATATATGACATTACAATGTGACATATATTCAACACTTAAAATATATATCTTAAGGGGAGGGATTGTTTTTAACGACAGAGGAGACGTCATAATTCATGCAGGTGACAGTGGAGCAGGTACACTGTTTTTGGTGGCGATTGTGAGGTCTTATCAAGCAACAAAAGCTTTAATATAAGACGACTTGTGCAACATCACAAATGGATAAATGAAATATTCAAATCGCTGTTGACCGCTGAATTCTCTCCACATTGTTGACTTCTGACTTCCCTTTCCGAAGCTTCTCTCCTCGGTCGTGTTCCACATCTCAGTGTCGTGAACTCAAGGGGGCGAGGTCTCGAAACCGTGAATATATGGGGGCGTGGTTGCATGTTCTCCCCGTCTGGGTGTGGGTTTTCTGCGGGTTCTCTGGATGGATGTTCAGGGGTTCACCAGGATTGGGTGGCATACACACGTTTCATGAATCATGAGTTTACGCCTAAATCCGCACGAGTTTCTACGCAAGTTTGATAAATGAGGACCGGCGTCTGTGAACTCAGGCACATTCCTTGGCGACACTGGTCTTCCTCACACACCTGATAAAGATTACTTGAGATAAAAAAAAAAGTGGAGCACTTGACCAAAACTACCAGGAACACAAACACACACACACGCTGGCTACTCACTCGTCGTTCAGGCCGCAGCGTCGGCTGGTGGGGTTGCCATATTTGGTGATGGTGGTGCTGAGCTCATTGTACAGCGTGTCAGCCAGTGCCCTCTGGACTCCTTCCCAGGCCATAATGAGGATGATGATGACAGCGTTTTCACAGCGGTGACCCGCCCGCTCACGCACCAGACAAAGCAGCTTCTCTGTCTCATTCTCTCGACGAATCACCTGGTGGGAAACAGAGCTTGGCGTTATTTCAGCATCGTCTCTGACATCCGGCAGTGAGGTGAACACCCTGTGTCTCTGTGGCGATGGAAGCATTAAATTGTGTTTTTTTGAATTTGTTAGTGATATTAATCGATTACTAAATTAATCGACAACTATTTTGATCATCGATTCATCGGTTTGAAGCTTTTTTTCATGATTAAAACAAGATTTCCGATTGTTTAAGCTTCTTAAATGTGAATATTTTCTTTATTTCTTTGCTCATTAAATCATTAAAAGTTAAACATTTTGGTTTGTGGACAAAACAAGACATTTTAAAACTAGTGCTGTCAAGAGATTAAAAAAATTGAGCGATTAATTAATTATGATCTGTACTTAGAAAAGCCCTCAACTTGAGGTATTTTCATATAAATTCATTATCACATTATTGTGGCAGATCAAAAGATTGATATATAACAAAACAGTGGCTTTATAATTTATTGTTTTAACAAACTTGAACAGATGCAGCTATTATATTCCGCTGTGTTCTTTTCTCAAACTCCAAATAATTAGAAAATACAAATTAAAAATAAAACATCAGGTCCATATAAAGTAGTCTGCCAGTCGCAGACTTGCTCATACGTGGGGTGTTTGAGCAAAGATGAAGATGCTTGAGCAAACATAGATCTTCTAATTGGCAGTAACGGCCACTTTTAACTGTTAGGAAACTAGTTTCACGTGAAACTCTCCTCTTCATGTCACCTGCGTGTGTGTGATAGTGCTTACCCATTTCGCAATAGGACATCCTCGTGAGCTCTTTCCCTCTCTGCCTGTGAACACCGCCTTCTCAATCCGGACGGCTTCCCCTTTCTCTCCAAACCTAGACAGGAGACAAACGTTAGTTTGTTAGGAGCTGGGTTGACTGAGGACTGAAGGACTGAGATGAAAAAAACAGCCTTACAATCAAACACATGAATGGCTTCTTGAGAGTCTTTAATAAAGTTTGAACTGAATAATAATATACTGAGAAACTGACACTGACATCATATGATCGACACATGTCCACAGTAAATAATCCAGAAGCAGCTCAGCAGCTTGCATGCAGTACTGTAATAGGAGACACAAGAGTTTATCAATGATTTATTTGTGTCATGCCTGACCTCATTAAGAGGATTTCTTCTATTTTTTCCCAGGTACTGCAAAGCTCAGCAGGTTCATGGGTTCACACCGCTCTGCCGAGATTCACACAAGCTCGTTAGAGCAAATCAGAAGCCACTAGAGCCTGCACAACGCCAGCCACACGGCTCCTGTTGGACATCGTTATTGTTGTTGTGGAGTTTCTGTCTCCATGTGCTCACGTGACAAGGTTTTCTGAACACATTTTTGTTTTAAACTTTGCAGTTTATCATTTGACAATGATAGAAAAATTTGACTGGCCTTGACAGCTCGTTACTTCAACCTGGGATTTGTTTTTCCTGTTAATGAACACATGAGTGTTCTGTAGTTCACAGAAGATAATCTCAGTTTAAACTTTGAATGTTAATTCAGATTTATAACTGCTGAGAAAAGCAGATCTGCACCGGGTCAAAGAGCTTAGACGGGCAGATGCATCTTGTGATGGAGTGCGGAGGTGTGCAGTAGAAGGGAGGGGTCAGAGGTTGCATTAAGGGTGGGGGTGGACCATCACGACCTGTCAGAAGCCATATCACGTCCCCTGGCTGCCCAATACCTGCCATTGTGAGTGTTCCAGCTCTGACCAGATTTGGAATGACAGTGGACACAAGGGGCTGCTACTGAATAGGAATCACCCTGGGGGGGGGCGAGGGAGAGTGGGAGGGGAGTCGGCTCTAGCACCACAGGGGTGACCTGCCGGGGTCAGGGGTTGGTCAAAGGTCAGCTACGATCTATGGGGTCTTAACATCTTACATCATCTCTCAAACAACAAAACGGGGGTCTCGAGCCTCACATCCTCTCCACCATGTGCTCCTCTGAGACTAATGACCATCAGCATTTCAGTCAATAACAGCCAAATATGTGCCCACGTGTGTCTGAAACATCATCAGTCCAAACAAAACTTTTTCTTGTGCAATTAAAGTGACTGGAACCAACTTGTGTTTTCAATCTGATTTGGAGGATTTCATCCTTGAAAAACATCCATAAAAGTAGAGGGTTTTACACTTTATTATTTACATACACTACATTTTATACTTTCTCCTACAATTTGACTTTCTCTTCTCTTCTGTGCCTTCCTTCCAACATCCTCTCCCACCCTCTTTGTCTTTCTGTCTCTCATTTGATTTCTAACTTTCCGTCCTCCCTCTGGTATGCTGATGATGCTCTTCCTGCTACTACTGGATTCTGGGTTACAGTTTCCCCTAAGAGACAAATGTGAGGAAGAGGGGAGTTCGAGCCGGAGGAAGAGGCGCAGGAAGCAAGGAGGACAGAGGAGAGGAGAAGAGGTGCTCACCTTGTCTCCATCAACGTTCGTATGGAGGCTACAGTTGGTCCAGATCCCAGGTGATTGTAGTAGGGCCCTTCATCTTTCTCTAGGATTTGTTCTTGAAACAAATAAAACACCGTATAATAAGACCAACGTTGGCATTGACATTTACTCACACTCTTACAAATTTAATATCAGTTTATGATTCATTTTCAACTTCCTTGTCTCACCCACAGAGGATGTATGGCAACATTTGACTAAATTTACCAGCGTGTGTTTGCGTGTGACTGGGTTTATTGTGAGTGCTGTATTCAAATATAGACATTGACAGATGAAAGACCAGCGCGGTTATTGGCCACAGTCATTTTCATGTACTGCTTTTGGTCACTATATCTCCACTACAGACATGCTTTGACATCTATACTCCCTTTGACATGATTTAAAGACAATATCTATTATGATTATGTGACTTTTTTGGGACTTTGCATTCATCAGATCAATCATTTATTTGCTTATTTATTTTGCTAATGATGTTATATATGATGATATTTATTTTGCATCATTTAAATGAGACACTCACATTACAAACATTCAACAGTAAGTCAGTCAGTAAGAGCTGCTGTATTTCGATGTATTTTGTACTGTTTAAGGAGAAGCTAAATCATGTGTGAGAAGCGTGGGAATGTCTCACTGATTGCAACATCTAGTTCCCAGAATTCCAGTGGGCTGGGATTGCAGGGTGGTGCATGAGTGGAGATCAAGGAGAGGATGTTTGAGGTAGCATCAGTGACTTAGTATGTGTGAGTGTTAAAAGGCTCTGAGGGTGTGTCTAAGTGCACACTGTGTACATTTGTGTTTGTGTGTGTGCAGCTGCTATAATTGCAGAGTAATGCATTGCATGGCTCTGTTAACATCTTGATATGTTTTAAAACAGAAAACTGTGTCTTTGCTTCTGCACAGTAATCTTCTGTATCAGCTCCAGTAGATAAAATAAGACTTGTTTAAATAAGTAACCTGTGACTGATATAAGTTTAGTCAAAGATAAATGCTCCTAAGGACAGTACAACATTTGTTTCTTTGATTAACTGTTTAATAACCTTTAAAACTCCAGTATGTGGCTTGTGGGTATTTACCAAAACACTGGCAGTGACTACATGATCTACCAAGTTAGCAGAAGCATTTATCCACATTATCATCCACTTCACTGGCACAATATGACTGCTGTGCTTCCTCCTTGCCGCCATCAGCTGTGATGTAAAACGAATCATTTGCTGGGAATGTCACGACATTCAAAACACTGCTTGACTGAGCAGCGCAGAGAGAGACTTCTGGAGCTGATAGGCTTAATCAGTGTTGTGTAAATTCACTTGGCAGTGGCATGAATGTGATGTGCATTCTTTTACAGTTTTAAGACTCGGGAATGAGCTGCGGTAGACCCTTATGTACATTAATGACACATGTGATTTCATGCAATAAAATAAATAAAAACGACATAATCATACAATTATCTTCAGTATGTACATGCACATATTTGTTGTTGTTGTGTTGTGGTCTGATTCAACTGTGCAGGGAGGCACCAGGGCGTGGCTCAGGGCAGGAAGTGGAGGAGTGATACTAAATTCTTTTGAGTGTGTGTGTGTGTGTGTGTGTGTGTGGGACTGCACCGACTGCATCTATGAGTGTTGAAGGCATTTTCATTCCACTGTACTACCAGGATTAGACAGGACCGCGTGTAACCAAGAATTACCGTGAAGACGTGTAACAGTAAACAACTAGCAAGTGTTGCGCTGCAGCTGCTTTCTCCCCGTTGCTCACTGTGTGTTCAGAGTTTACGGACAGCTATGCAACTATTCATTGTCTTATAGTTAAAACCCAACAGCAGCATGGACTTTTTGGGGCTTCTCTCAGAGCGAAATATTATTAATATAATATTTGGTCGCTTCAAATTAACAAACTGTTACGTGCAGTAGCTAGCACAGTTATTTTCTGATTTATTGAGTCATTAACAAATGACTTAATGGACAGAGACATGCAGGGTCTTGTTAGGTAGGTGTACTGAAGAGGTCAATCCAGCTAGACTTGTTTTATCTAGCAGCTGAGGCTGATTAAAACATTTACAAAAAATAGTAGTCCCTCATTTATTTTTAATACTTAAGTACATCTGCACGTTTACAAATCAGAGCAGGATTCTGCCAAATCCACAGCACTGAACCCGTGTTCTGCTCTGTTCTCCGACTCAAACCCACTTTAATGTCTGGCACAACTGCCTTCATTGCCTCAATGTCGCAGTATGCGAGTATCCATGGTCACGCTGCAGGGGCAAGATTGAAAACACTAACATCCGAAATGTGTGGATCAACTAGTGGAATAAAGTTTGTGAAATGAAGTCATTCTTAAAGTGTAGTTCTTTGTACTTGAGCACGCTTACTTGCTGCAGTGGAAACACTTCATTACAAACCTACTATATACTGACCGGTGATCAGATACTGATGCAGTCATTTTTGGAACATTGTTTGTACTGAATGTGTTTTCTGTGCTAGCTAGTTTCATACAAACGAGCATCAACACACTGACTTACCCACACAGTTACAGACAGGGAATTCTGACTGTGGATCCTTGGAAGGAGTATTCAGCAAGTTCTTGGTGGGGGTGTCAAGGTAGCGCAGAGGAGACTCTAGGAAGCCTCTGAGGGATGGAGAACAGGACAGACTGTCTTTAGTCGGCGTGTCCTCCTCAGAATAGCATGTGGTGGACAGTACTGCTATATCCCCTGAGGTTTCAATCTTCATCCGTTTAGGCAGCGGGGAAGGTGGGATGCTGAACTTATCCTCAAACATGCTGGGCTGCTGCTGCTTGTCTAGAATAGCCTCCTGGTGCAGAGAGACCTGGTCTGGTCTCTCAGCCTGCTTCTCCATGGGGCTTTCTGCGGATGCCTGCTTTAAGGTTGCTTCACTCTGGGTAGCTAACACATCCTTTTTAACTTCCATCTCCTGGTCATTTGCATGAGGTGTGGCGCTGGCTTGAGTTGTGAGACTTAGGGGAGCCGACTGAGGCATGGATGATGATGTGGTACTGAGGTCTTGTGGATTGATTTTGGGCTGACTACCAAGTTGTGAGGCTGTAGTAGTTTCTTCCATGGGCCGACCAGAAGATAGATCTGGGGCAGAGTCCCCAAATTCAGCCTCAAACTGGCGTATCAGTTCTTCATACTTCGGGTCTAAGTTGATAAGACTCCGTAATTGTGAGGTGTTGGATGGACATGTGGAGGTCAGAGGTATGGAGGTGCTGGTGTTACTGGAGGCCATGGTGCCCACTCCTTTAGACTTCTCGTTGGCTACAGGGGCCACAGGTGGGGGCAGCTCATTCATGAAGGCTGGAGTGTTTTCTGATAAAGCAGAAACAGTGGAAGAGTGAGTCGTCGTTGAGAAACTGGAAATGGATACCTGAGATTGGGATGGGGTAGGGAGGCTTACAGCAGCAGCCTGAATGGAGTTACTGTGGAAGGGCAGAGAAGGAAAACAACCTCCTTTCAGGCTGGTCAGGGCCGGGGCTCTGTCCGTCATGAGGACTGGTGGTTTTTGTACGGTGATCTGAGTTTGAGGCAGGAAGGTTGGCATGGAGGCTTTCTGCTTAGTCTTTTTGATAACTATCTGTTTGGGTTTGAGCAGGGGAGAGCCTGTAAGCATCCCACTCATAGCCTTTATGACAGGAGATCCCTGGTTGCTTTTTCTCTTCTTGGGTTCCTTGGGTTCCTGTTTGATGGCCAGATGGGGAAAACTTTCTGCCTCCATCTGTGGCCACCATTTTTTCAAGTTTTGGCAAGTTGCGGGAGCATGTGGGTTAGAGAAGAGGTTCCTCTTGTAATGAAGGTGCTGTTGCAGAGCTGCCTGAGTGGAGTGGCTGATGGTTGCTTGGCCAGGTGACAGCGGACTGCCAGGGTAGTGCTGACCTTGCTGCTGACCATTAGCCATACCATAATGTCCCATAGATGCAGTGTGATGATAGTGCTCACCAGAGTCTTGCCCTTGCTTTAACCTGGATAGTGCTGGGTTATCCTGGGCCTGGATACTTTCATTGTGATTCAAGTTGAGCTGCTGTGTGACTGGAAGCTTGAAATGAGCACTGTTGAACTTGCCACTGGTGTCACCAAGCAGCTGTTTGAGCTCTGACATGGGATCTGAGCTACTGTGAGGTGCAGCAGCAAAGTGAGACTTAGACTCAGACTTTATACACATCCATGAGTTCCTCTGTTCAGAGCCTCTGCCTGAGCTCTGATGCCATTTCTGGGGATTGGGGTTGACTCCTGGAGGCTTTCCCTGACCTGGGAAGGGAGAGGTAGAGGGAGGGAGAGGGGTAGCATGGAGCGGCTGACCCTGGGACTGGGGCCTTTTGTTGTCACAGGACATCGGAGGCTGCTTATTCATGTGTATTGGAGGAGGGACGGACTGAGAGCGTGAGGAAGATGAGAGTGTGCCAGGAGATGGTAGGATTATGTTGGAACCACTGAGGAGCTGGGGTGGAAGGTTCTGGGTATGTTGGTGGTGATGGAGGTTACTATTGTAGTGGGTTTGACCTGTAGAGCCAGTAGCTTGTGGACTGGTACCAGATAACTGGGTCAGGGCTTCTATGGCAATGGCTGTCTGAAGACTTACGTTCTTTTCCTTAGCGATGGAGAGCACCTGGGGAGAGCAAGGGATCGGGGGTTTGGAGCAGGGCACTTTTTCTGGGTGAAGGCCTTGAGATCCCTGTAGCTGCTGAGAGTATGAAGTATGGTGGCCACCATTCACCTGGGCATATGGCTGAGACTGATGCTGCAAAAGGGGTTGCTGTGGATGAGGCTGTAATTGTGGGGTGGCATTAGTGATCTTGTGGGCACTTTGATCCTCATTGGTTGTTAACTTAATCTTCTTCTCCAGCCACTCAAGGTAGTCTGGACAGTCAGGCCCATCGCAGTTGCAGTTAGGGGGCTTTCGTCCATGCTTAGCCTGGTTTAGTGCGGTCTGTAGGGTGTTCAGGTCCCTTGGAGGTTGGCAGCTCACCTCTGGAGCTCCTGCAGAGTGTCGGACCTGAGCCCCCTCAGCGCCCATCTCCTGGATGAACTGCTCATATAACTGGGCTGTGTTAGGCTGCACAAGAGGGCAGGAAGAGGAGGAGGAAGGAGGCAGGGAGCCAGCGATAGCAGAAAAAGCCACCAGGTTGTGGGCATCCTCCATGTTTGCATGATGGACAGGCTCACTGGGATTTGCACCACTGCTGTTATTCCAACATGGCTGCTGTTGTTGGGTGTCACCGCCTTTGCCATGTCCTTCCACCCAGCATTGCCCTGGTGGCACACCTCCTGCCCTCTGCTGCTCTGTTTGTATAGATGCCTCATCATTATTACGGTAGCGATTCACCCCATTGGCCAGTTCCAGGCTCAGCACGCCTTCCTGGAGGCGGTCATGTGACCCAATTTCCATCTGGCCTCCACTTCTGAGGCCATCCACTGAAGTGACTTCGTGAACAATCTGGAAGAGAAACATACAGCAAGGTCAGTGAGGTTACAAGAAGCCAGTACAGTAAATGCAAGACTGCTGTGCAAAAAACATACACTGCACTATGATCACCCAGATATGCTCATGTGTAATGTGAAAAACAATTATAATAAATTTGATGTTAATCTGAGCAAAGGTTTTCTCTTGAGTGTTGAAAAATGATTGTAGCAACAAACTGCAGCTAAACTGAGAGTCTAAAACCACACAGGAACACAAACCCAAATTATTTCCATCCAAAATAGACCTTTAAATGCAAAGCCAAAATAAATGTAACATACAGTCATTCAGTGATTATATGACAATGAACATCTCATCTAAATCATCCATAAGCCAAGACCATGCCCCGGTTGATAACAGCAGAGTCATAAGATTCAGTAAGTACTGCTGACCCTAGAGTAGAGCTGCAAATACTGACATTCTTTGTCAAAAAAAGTGAAAGAAAGTCTTGTTTGAAGATGACCTGGTGTTATGACATTACGCTTATTTGGTCAGGACACTAGTTTAGAGGCAGTCACCACATTTGTAACATTTGTAAAACTGACCTTGTGTCATATTATTTCAAATCATCCTGTTAATTCTAGTATGTAGGGAGTCTTCTCATTGTCTAAACAATCACTAATCTGAGTTTTCTGTTTAAGGAAGATGACCTGAATTATGCTCGCAAACAGTATCCAGCCCAAGTCAGTTCCTCATAGATACAGTTAAATGGATCGGGAGAAGAACAGAAAACATAGATAAACCAAGGGCAGGCTGAGAAATCATTGACAGAGTTCATGTTGTGGCTGAGCAGTGGATTCTAACTGCTATTGTGAAACAAAAACAATGGCAGACCGATAATATCAATGCTTTTTAAGGAGCCAGTGCACCAGTAATGACAATTGAGAGTTTACTATAAACAGAACAAAATATAGCCAACAAACAGTCACCGACTGTGTGCTTCACACTCCACAATATAACCTTAAATATAAACTGCACAATCCTCACTGACCAGAGAGCATAATGAAAAGTGGACTATGATATTTTACACACATGCCCTGAACCCAGCCAGTGGACACTCACAGCAAAACATAAAATAAAACTACTTCCTGATTCAGATCAATGAAAAACTGCCCAGTATTCTATTATCTCCAGCCAGAAAGAAGAAAGGTGGATTATGTTTGTAGATCCATCAGTGTATGACAGTAGAAGTGAGCCTGGCGTCCAGCTTCCACATCATTTGAATATTACTGAAATAAGCTTTTGAAGTGGTTAATTACTGGACAGGCTTTATGCTCAGCTCTTTTCAATCCACCTTCTGCGCCGGGTGTCTGATGGGGGATCCCAGGGGGGCGGCTATACTATTGGAGAGAGGTGGTGTGGGGTTGGGGGTAGCAGTGAACAGCCGGCATGCAATACGTGAGAGGCCTCATGTCTGCACTATCAGTGGCATCAGACGGGAAAGAGGAAGGAGGGGGGGGGGGGAGTTGCTGTGCACGGCAGTTATGAGAACTGCAGTGTTGAAACAGAGTGACTGCAACACTGCACAACCAAACATCCCACAGTCATGTAGTGTCAGTCACACACTGACGCTCTCTTTTCCTCTTTTTCTCACAGATACACATACAACACAAATACCACAGCCTGAAGTCACATGAGTTTAGAGCACAGCATATTTAAATGATGATGTTTTCCTCGTGACAAATGTGACACCACACATAACCTTTACTGACTTTTTTTGTGAGTATATCCTGGTCTTAGATGAAAACACTATAAATAATGATTACACCTCCAGGCTGCCTGCTCCTGAACAAGTCACGTGCTTGGACCAATATTTACTCTATGTCTGCCCTCCCTTTAACTGTGTCGCTCACAAATACACAAACATGCACATATTTGTACAGACTTGACACACCAGCGACTGCATCCAAAAGCATCAACACACCAAACCAGATCAGATCTTACAGAACCTGGTAGACAAGGTCCTCGTGTCTGGGAGCCCTTTAAACAAGAGATGTCTTCAAAGCTGTGAAGTGTGTGTGTGTGAAGGCAAAGTGAGCTGTGTTTAACAGTGACCCTGACAAAACAAGAACAACACACACAGCTGGAGGGAAGCGGTAAAGTGTGTAAAGATACTACCGATGGTCGTGAGGGGGTTAAGTTCAGCTCGTGAATAGACAGCTGAACCTAAATCCTAGATACACAACACCCCCTTATCCTCCTGCTTGTGCCTCTACCCCCCTCCCCTTCCGCTGCTGCCGTGCTGAGCAGAAACATGAAACAGAGACGCTGACAATATGAAGCCGGCAAAGAGCCTGAGGACCAGCGGCGCGTACTTACACGGTCCTAGACGTCCAGGTGCAGTTGGTTGTACAGCAGAGAGCAGAGGCGGACACAGAGAGGAGCATGAGACTCGTGTGCCGACATAGCAGCCTGCAAGCAGTGTGGCCTTGTTAGATTGTTCCTATTCATTTCTTCCAGTGTGTGCAGCGCACAGACAGAGAGAGAGCCGAAAGACACATGCATGCATTCACACACACACACACACACAACACACCTTCCCCCTGCACAGCACATACGTTTCTTATTCCCTTGCTTCCTTATGTCCAGTGCTTTCTGTTCTCTCCTTTTTCCTTTCTCATTATCTCTGTCTGCTCCTCCCTGCCTTTTTTCAATATCCTCTTTCTTTCTCTCGGCAACACATGCAGTCGGCTTCTCTTCGCAGCCTCCCCCCGACCCCCCTCCCTCCATTCCCCTCCCTCCCTCCATTCCCCTCCCTCTCACACAGCCTCTCCCTCCATCTCCTCTCTCTCTCTCTTCAGTGTGTGCAGAGCGAGAGGCCATTATCTGAGCCACAGCGGGCACGTACGATGGAATGGAGGAGTATGCAGTGAGCAGAAACAGACTGAAATGTGAGGGCGAGTCACTCGTAGCGGCAGCCTAGGAAACAGCACAGTGCAGCAGAGCTCTTAGCAATGAGAAAGCCTCTCTCTCTCTCTTTGTATCTATCCGTGCCCTTTAACATTGCTTACTCTACTGCATGAGATGATGTTACATTTTGATTGTGTTGTGTTTGCTGATCCACAAAAGCCAAGTACTAGCAGTTTCTGCAAAGACAGACGATCGCTTGTTGATTCCAGGGGCAAAGCAGCGAGCGGCTGGCGAGCAAAATTCACACACTCTCAACTCACAACGACATTTCCTCCTTCCGCAGAAGGTATCTGTTTTCCTCATGGAGATTTTCTTCCTCGCTCGACATCTAACCCTGGGCAAAAGGAGAAGCCACTTAAAAATGGTTCCTCAATGTCCGTTATCTTTCGCATCCACACTCACGTCAGTTGCCCGTTCATTGCGCGAAAGGGAAGCGTCAATTTTACAAGTGGCGCAAAAATAGATCCTCCAACAAGGCTTGCTGGTGGTCTCGCTGGCCCTTCCTCAGCGATCCAAAGGATACGGACAAGGCGGAAGGGTTCTCGCTGAAGGCAGCTAAGGGTCACTTGATATACAAATGAATTCTTCAAAGCTCTACATTGTCAACTCCATCACCTTAAAGCAGGAAGAAAAATGGAACATTGACGGCAAAATGATTAGAAAATGAGCGAGACGGCTACGTTTGCCAGTGGAGAGAGAGAATAGCGGATGAGACTTCGACATCGGCAAGCAAGAGCAGCAGGATGAGGAAAGATACGGAGGAGAGGGAACCCAGAGAAAGTCTGTAGCGATAACATGAATGTCAGAGTCACTCAGTTATTCATGTGACTGCTTCTGTGACAGAGAGGAAAATGATGAGGAAGAGGAAGAGGATGCCACCAGCAAACACAAGAATTCAACCCATCCGTGTTTGCCAGACTCGGGGTGTTCACCAGCCTATGGTGATGTCCTGTAGTTCTCTCCTCACCATTGCCCTGCTTTGGTGCCACTGCCTTTCTCATCATCAAAGTCATCATGATCGCTGGACGTTGTTCTCACGTCCACTCGCTAGATGACCGGCCTTACGGGATCTCCTCTCCTCTCCAACACTGCTGTTGGATTTTCCGAGCAGATGTTTACGAGGAGGATGAGGGGAGAAAAAAAAACATGGCTGTTTCCTCCATGCAGACTGTCATCATCTCAGCGCAGTATTTTTATGTTACTTACGCCGGCTACGGCTGGATTAACTTCACTAACCTTTTTCCCTGCTTTTCTTTTTAACATTTGCTTACCCCGGTTCTCTTGGTTTCTCGTGATGTCTCATTTTCTCAATCTGCCTCTGCCTCCCTCCCTCTCTCTCTCTCACTCTCTCTCTCGATGTGCCTCTCTGTTTTGTTTCCTGAGCCTTCTCTCCCTCTAGCATAGCGTGATGCATTACCGTATAAACACACAGTAACGCAGCCGCTCTCTGGCTCTGCAAATTGTGCACCGTCTGTCTCTCAATTGCCACACGTTCGTATGTACACACACACACACACACACAGATGAGCGTCAATCCCCAAGAGAAACACAGCGCAGCCGAAGCCGTCCATGAGAAAGAGAGAAGTAGAACATTGGGTCACATGACCGGGGGGGGAAAGCCAATGAGCAGAAGCGAGAAAGGTAGGAAACACATGTGGCAATGACGTCACTGCATCGTCAGCAGCGGCTCCCACCAGGATCCTCGCCTCCACCACTCTGGTGGGCACATGTTTTATCTGACAAATGCCCACTCTTTCAAACCACCGACACCACACACCTACATGCACTCCACAATGTATTCTTGCTTGCGCTCACCCTCGCCTGCCGTGACGCTGCATTTCTCGCTCAAAGCTCGACTTAACCCCTGAGTCACATGCCGTCCACGCACGGATCATAACAAAGACCTAGTGAGCACAACACACTTTCTCTGTCCTTCAGCTCGGCGCTGCGATCACAACAGTTAGTCCTCTCTGTGCAGGGGGATCATGAAATGTGTTTGCTATCCAGCGTTTGACCAAATAAAAGATCTCTCAAAGCGAACAGACATTCGGATGAAAGAGATCTCGCTGTGACGGCGAGATCTAAAATTAAACCGAGAGGCGTACAGTGAAAACATGACCATAAAGAAACAGATGAAACAGGAAGTCGACCACAGTTTACACACGAGAGCGGCCGGTCGTGTGAATTTGTCACTGTCCTTGTTCACAGTTGAGTCAATTTGACCGAGACGTCACAACGTTAAAGGGAAACTCCACCGCAGCAGATCCAGCTGCTTCCCTCACGTGACGTACCGTAGATACTCAGCAAGTAAATACAGTGTAAATAACACAGTTGGTTTACTAATTAAAGTCAAACCACATCACATTAGACAACTGAGTGCTCGACTCACATGCTCAGAGTAAACCGGCTCGACTCGTGACTCGTGAGGCGTTCATTGCCTTCGAGATGTTATTGTTTAATCAAACTGAAGCAGAGTCACAAAGCTGAAATTCAGGTTTGACCAAAAGAGCTGTCCTGAACTGAACCGTGAAACACAACAGGTTACATTCTCAACGTGATAACACGAGGCAGGCTACGTCACAACCTCAGAGGGAAAAAACAGTCTCCCGTGTCCCAGTTAACTTGTAATTTAACCGTTTCCTCACAAGACTGAGACAGCAATTCAGAAATGACTACAATTAACAATCTGAACACCTTAACCCTGGAGTGAAAATGAAATAAAAACACTTACAGTGAACCTGTTGTAACCGGGCATTGAGATGGAGAGGACAGTAGAGTCAGAGAGATACAAATCGATCACTTCATCTCACAATGTAGTCAAAATTATCATTGAAGGGAGTTGTTTGACGCCCTCATCTGCCTCTCTCTCTCTCTCTCTCTCTCGCTCCATCGCTCTCACTTCTCTGTATCTTGCTCATGGTTTCTCAGCAGCATGGAGGAAAGGTTTTTGGTTGTAGGAGGAGATGACTGACAACAAAAGTCCAATCCTCAGCAGTGTGTGACTTACAGATGACTAAACCTGAGTCATCTTTCTCCTTTCTTCTCAACAAAGCCTTGAAATGAAACCCTTATACTGAAATAAGAGCTTCTGAAATTTTTACCAGAACATCACACACGCATGTGTGTGTGTATTTGTTACCTCTTTAGCAATTTAAACACTGACCTTGTCAGAATCAGGAGTACTCGCAGTAGGCATTTCTCAAGCACTGGTTAGGTTAAGATTTGAATTGTCATGAGGTTCAGGTTAGGTTAAGGCAGTTACTGGTTATGGTGGGAGCTGGGGATCGGGCTTTGTTTAGGGCTGTAAACATGAATTGAGTCAATGCAGTGTCCTGAGCTGTGTGTGTGTGTGTGTGTGTGTGCAGTAACAGTTAATAAAGAGTGTGTGTGATTTGACCTCCAGTGGTGGGAGAAGTTGTTCCATTTAGATGACAAGAAGCCATTAAAGGACTCACATGAGCATCATGGTCATGACATGAGGGTCCTTTCTCCTCCTCCTTTCTCTTCCTGTCAGCTGACTCCACCTCTCTCCACCGTTGCTGCAATAACCCCCCCCCCCCACCCATCCAACAGCCTGCAGTCTAATGGCATCAAGGTCATCTGATCTGACACACTTTGTCACTCTCTCTCTCTCCTCCTCCCTCTCTTTACCTCTCTATCTATCACTGTCTTTACACACACACACACACACACACACAGTCACGCCTGTCCCTTTAAATGCACAGAGAGGCCGAGGCACTGAAAGCAGAGACATATTTTTGGAGGTATTTTCCACTACACGTACAGTGCATGCGAGCACTCATACAGTATTGGATTGTTCAGTGAGGATCACTGGGTTTATTGGTGGGCGGGGCAAAGAGGGCACTGGGCTGGAGTGAGTGCACGAGCAAAACAAAGAGTTTGAGCCTGGGCTCAACTAAATAAGGGACATATTTCACTTCACTTTAGCAGATTCATACTCCAAGACTGCTTTCTTTTTTTATATAGACAGTAAAATAACTGCTTTTTTTTCCCTTAAAAACATGAAAACAAAACTTAATTTACTGCACGAGTGCATCTGTCTCTGTATTCTACTACAATGTTTATATTTAATATTTAAGGTTTCATCACAGCGTCCGTCTGTGTGTTTACTCCGCAGTCAGGATCAGGTTCAGGGCGTGTTTGGGTGTGCAGTGTAGTAACGAGTGTAGTGTATCCAGTCGTCTGAGTCATACCTCCTGACATTTGGCACGTGCAAGTCAGCACGAACCACCCAGCTGGGGAAAGCAGCCTCCCCCCCCCCCTCCACCCAACAAACACACACACACATGCCTCACAAAGAGAAAGGGAGGAGTGGTTTGGTTGTAGGAGGGAGGAGGGAAAAAAAATTGAAAGGTAGTGATGGGCAGTGTGGTGGTGGGGGCGCTGTTGGGAAGGGTGGAGCCACAAAAAAATAATAAGGAGGAGGAGAAAGTGTGTGTGTGTGTTGGGGGGGGAAGGCAGCTCTTTGTGCTTCAGGTTTGGCAGATGAAAAGAAGGAGAGGGAAGTAATCAATAACCATAATACGTGAGAAAGTGCCTGAAACAAAGAGAGTGGACGACAAACAGCAGTGCTACACAACAAGAAGTGGTCACAGCAGAGCGGTCAGAGATGTAATGATTAACAGCACACAGTTGTAGAGCAACAATCTGACTGATTATTAATGTCGCAATTCGGGACAATATTTCAATGTTCAACGGGATAAAACCAGACAAACCATCGTCAGCTCCGCACAGTGGCTGGTTGCCAGCCTTGTCTCTCTCAGGACGTGGGCTAAGATTAGCTTCCCATATGTTCAAGTCAGGCCAAGCCGGGCTTAAAGGGCCAGTCGCGAAAAGTCTTTATTTATGCCTTAATGACATCACTCCAGCCTCCGCTGTGATGAAACCTGACACAGCTGTGACTCTCTGTTACATAAAACCTGGTGGAGTCTTGCAGCAGTGGGATTTGAATGAAGTGCACGTGCCCGGCGGGAGCAGCGGAGGTGCAAGAGCCAGTGAGGTGAGAGTTAAAGAGCTCCGGCAACAGCTGAGAGCTCCTCCCCCTCCTCTTTCCATTCATTTTTTATTAACTGCGGCACCGGGCGGCTGACAAACCTCTCACGGCTTCATCACACCAGGAGTCAGTGTAGGTTGCAGTCATGTTGAGCGGTACAGTACAAAGTACAGAGACTCACGTTTATTTTAATAAAATAGAAAGTCCCTGTATGTTGATGATTGTATGTAAACGCGTCACCTGTGGGAAATCGTGTGGAAGCTAATGAGGATCTACAGCAGTTGTTTTCAGGTGATGCAACCCTTGTACAGTAACAGAGATCAGGTGACTCCTCAGGGACAGTTAATGGTTAACAACGATTACACATAAATGTTATTAATATGCTGAGGGGGGAAAAGCTAGAGACAGACACAGTTATCGCTGCGATCAACTGAACTTCCTCTGTATTACATCACGTGTTGCCCTTTGATACCTAAGCTCGGTACATGAAGAGTTAATCTCATCAGCTTTGCTGCACGCTGTTTGACTGGGATCTTGTGTGTGTGTGTTGCTCTGTGTTTGACTGTGTCGCCTGGCGGAGCCTCCTTCAGCCGGAGTTCTTTACAGAGAAATCCACTCAGGACAGCAGCGGCGCTAAGACGGCAGCAGGTAACATTTATGTTTATCAAACTTTGAACTGTGTACTTTATTCAGTTTCCTTGACTCAGGTTCAGGTTTGGTACAGTACGGTACGGTCTGGAATGGTAAAGCCCGGCTCAGGCTTGTGTTTCCACTGAGAACTGTACCATTACTCAGTGGACGGGGGTGTGGGCTGCACTCAATATGGAATTAGATTTGTGTCAATATTTTCAAACAACACTTTTTGTTTGCGATGATCGGAATATCGTTTGCTCTTTGCGCCGTGTTTTTTTTGTTGCCGATTGGCTACTGAGTTTCTGAGCGACAGCTCAGTGGACCGGAAGCAGTCGCTGTCCGTCTGGAACTCGTTCCAACAAAATAATTGTAAGTGTCTTTGCCAGGTTTGTCGGATTATAAACGTGACAAGACTTACAATTATTTTGCCGTATACTCGATGGCCGAGTCTGCGAGATACTTGGCGTGACGTTGTATCGAACGTGACACAACAAACAACAAAGGAGGGTATCCAGCAGCTTTTTTCAAACTTTGTATGAGTATGAACTGCAGTCACCTGACTGTCGTGGGCGGAGCTGGTCTATTGACTGTACCGCACCATTTTACTCTGGTAGCCCAAAGGAAGGATGCTAATGGTAGGGGCTGGTTATTATGGTACTATTACTAATGAAAAGGCAAAGCTGTACCAAATCGGCCAGTTACACTTGATGGAAACATGGCTTGTATACTGGGTTAGAAGGTCAACTGCATTATTTAAAATAACAACTCTCAGTTTGTGTTACATCTCTTTTTTCTATCGCTTCACATTAGATTCTGCCGACCCTAATGAAGAGGAGGAGGGCAACCCATTTACATCAACAGTCAAGGCAAAAAATGATTACGGTTTATTTTTGATGTACTCATTTATTTTTGTTTGTGAGTCTGTAAAAATGAAATAGTGTGTTTAAACCGTAGTGTGTTGTGCAATTATTTCATAAAATTGGTATAGAAAATAGCATCATTCAGGAAGCCGTGTCAAAATCATCCCAGACATATAATCAATATTTCTATATTTATATTTGTTTATAAAAATTAGATTTGTCCACAAAATAGAGCAACAAGTTAAAACAGTCACACGTCAACAAACATGTTAAAAACTATCTTTAAGTTCTTAAGTCCTCGCATGCCATTATATAAGTTAATATCTCAATGGTTTCCCATAATAACGCTCCAACATGTTTTTAAACTACAACACAGCAACACTGAACCGAGGCTTGTCTTTAAGAAGTCATATTATCGCAAATCGAACCACAACATTGGTCAGAAAGATCACTGACACATTTCCCCCCCCCTAAACGTGAATCATTTCACAATCACAGCATGACGGGAAAAGTCAAAACTAAACAGAAGAGAGAGCAGAAGAACATGACGCCAGAGCAAAAACACAGAAAGCTGCACTTCTGTACTGACCGAGTGGAAACCTCACAGAGCAGTAAACAGTGAATGGAAGAGCTGATGTCAAAGCCTCCACTTCCTGACTCTCTGCACTTACTACACACACACACACACACACACACACACAAGTCGGTCATGTGACCAACCTTGGATGCCGGACTCGAGCTAAAATTAAAACAATGATGTCATCAGACATTCAGTGTTGCCACGGAAACTAGGTCAGTGTTAACCCTTAGCGGGCGAGGGCCCGGGGATTCCACGCACTGCTAAACATGTGATTAGCCAACGTTCCATGCGTCTGTCACGCACGCACGCAGCGAGTGTTTCAACTCTACGCTCAGCGCTTTCCCACCAGCGCGCGGAGAGAAGTTCATCTTGTGTTGAAAGAGGATATCCTGTGTATGGGCGTGGAAAAAAATCACACGAGTTCAGACTGTCTGTCTGTCTGTGTTGGTATAACCTCTAAAGTCAGAGAAAGCCACAAGGAACTGAAGTCATTTCTGTTTTTCACACTGATTTGATTTCTGTTTCATGAGAAAGTCCAACGTCCATGTGTCAGTGTCAGTCCACTGCTATGTTACTGTGTTATTATTAACACATGGATATCTTTATCTTTACGTTAAAAAACAACAAACTCAACAGTCTTTACCCGTGTAGAGATGGAAACACAGGAGAGTCACAGTGGCAGAGAGCACACATTTGTAAAAGTCAACAGCTTGGGTGTGTACATGAAACCTTTGTTGATAAAGAGGCAGACTACACACGAGTCGGGATTAGAGCAGATTTAGCGGTGAGCTATGTCAGTAAAACTGAGTTAAACCCATTCATGCCAATGCGCCATGAGACAGACTGACCTATATTTCCTGTCACTATAGTAACACAGGTTACCGTGTCTGGTATAAACGATCCCGTTTAAATGCACGTTTGGATCCTGACTCGTTCCTTCCCACTGAGACGTTTTTTTAAAGACAATTCTGAGATTGTTCCTTCTACTTTAAGAGAACATCACAGGACTCTAATGACTCTACAACCCTGTCATGCTTTCCTCTGTGAATCCTCGCCGCTCACACTTCCTCTCCACATAAACACACACGCATGCCCCGGCTCGGCGAGTTGTAGAACAGCAGCGCTCAGCGGCCACGCCGCCACAGGTTACTACGCCCGACTATCACACACATGCGCATGCGTGACCCACTAACTTTTACTCCCTTTACCTCATTTGACTCCAGAACCTTGGAGAAGAAGGACGGCCCCCTCGCTCCAGAGCCAACGCGCAGGGTTCCTCCTCCTCCTCCTCCCTCCTCTTCTCTCTGGTCTCTTGTATCTACACATGCCTGCCTCTGGCACCAATCAGTGGGCAGCGTGGGACACTTTAAACTGAGGATGCTGCCACTTCCTCGCTAAGGCGCCGAGCTCGGCACCACGACGTGGAGATAAAGTCAAAGTAGCTGATTTCACGCTGTCAGCTCAGGGGCGCGACGGGAGATAGGCGGATAAATAGGACGGCTGCCACCTCGCACGACGATATCAGGGTTTTATTTGATGAGTATAATCATGTCTTCACTGGAGAGCGAGAGAACATAACCTGACCAACTTGGCGAGGCAGGAAACACCCCAGCCTTTTCTGTGAAACGGGAATTACTGGATAAACCGATTCAGACGAACATTCAAATTAAAGTTGTTACGGTTCGTGTGTAAATAGACATATGAAAGCATAGATTAAACCAACAATTAAGAATAGAAGAAGAAAACCAACTTGGAATGATATTACACACACACACACACACAGAGACAGAGACAGCAGTGAACACACAAACCCAATGCCCTCTCTTACCTCAGCTGCCAGTTTAAGGTTTCCCAAACAGCCTCGACTGATGTCTTCAAAATATTCCACCTTTACAGCCATTAAACAGAGCAAGAGAGAAAGAGGGAGAGGGAGAGAGAGAGAGATGGGAGGGGGAGTGAATAACAATCAATAGAATAATGCGACAAAGGCCTGTTCAGATAGACTCATCATTAAGGACACTTGGACCACCGGGTACGACACGCGCGACACTCGACGTGCAACCGTCTCATCGGCGCTGTCAACCCCAGCGACCGGCGAGAAGCAGCCGTGCACACAAATCACTTTTCTTTGATTTGAGCGCCGACAGTGAGCCGGCACTTCCCTCTGCTGCCGGCACGGTGAGAGAGCAGAGCCGGGGTTCTGTTTGATTTATACAATTATGTAATGTCTGTACACTAACCTGGCACTGCCTCTCTCATGAAGACCCCACACAAGTTTTTTTTTTTTTTGTTTTTTTTTTAAAGGGCAACTTTAAAGAGTGTCAGTGTGTTGTTTAGTAAAGAGTGAGGTGTAATAATAACAATAATAATGATAAGAATAATGTGTGGGAATAAAACAAAAGAATCTTCACATTCTGTCTACACGGCTCTGGCTGTGTCTCAATGTTAAATAATGTGTTTTGTCTTTAGCCGCCCCCCCTCAGTCCCGCCAATCCCATCCCTCACCCCCTCCGTCCATCACCCTCCCACACACACACACACACACACACACACACACACACAGAAACTATCAAGCCTAAAATCGTCTGGAGTGATGAATATTTACCCTCCAAGTCTCTGAGCTGCCTTGGTTTGTACTCCTCCGTCCGCCGGCCGAATCCCCATCAGAAGACTCCAACCCCCTCTTGTCTTCACCTCTATCCCTCTATCCCTTTCTTGTGTCGCTCGCTTTCCACTCCTCTTTCTTGATCTCTCGTTCTCTCGTCTGTTCCAGCAGCAGCCCATTCAGGAAGCCATCTTGTGTTTTTACTATGGTTTTACATGAGCCCTCGTATGCACGTTCCCCTCTCTCTCTCTCTCTCTGTCGCTAACACTCTTGCTCTACCCCCTCCCTCCTTCTCTCTCTCTCTCTCTCCTGCTAGTATGCCAATAGGTTTACCGCACACACACGCATACTCAACAGCGGGTTTTTTCTGTGATCACTATCACTCCTTCCTCCCACTCGCTCAGTTTTTTTTTTCTTCTCCTTCTGCATACATGATGTGAATGCCCCCCTCTCTCTCTCTCTCTCTCTCTCTGTCTCTTTAAACATATACACTCATGGACAAATGCACACACACACACACACACACACACACACACACACACAAAACACACGCACACAGAGGTCGCCGGGGAGACGTCACACTAGAGATAGCACACAAAGGCAGTCCTTCGACCAATCAGAGGCCGGGCCGGGCTCTGCTGCTAGGGTGAAATTGAAGGAGAGCCGGGGAGGGCGGCGACAGAGCGTGAGGGAGAGAGACAGAGAGAGAGAGAGAGAGAGAGAGAGAGATGCTTAAAAGGAGGTTAAATTACAAAAGACGCTGAATTTGTTTGTGAGTGTGTGCAGACCTGCCAAACAGAGTGGGAGAGGAAAGGTGGACAGGAGGTGGGTGTGTATGTGTGCTTGTGTGTGCACGAGCATGTGCGTGCGTGTGTGTGTGTGTAAGGGGGGGATGGGTCCTCTATATGCCCGTCAATTATCTCCTCGAACTAGCCTTCCCTAAACAATGCCTCTGGTATGTGGTATGGCTGAGCACCATCTGTGTCAGGGCTGCCTGCAATAACTGGACTGGACTGCACAGTGCACGCGCGCACACACACACACACACACACACACACACAGACACCCCTTCTGACAGGCAGAATATGCTGACTCAAAGTCAAGAAGTGAAGACACGAAAATGTGTTCCAATGCCACCTTTAGACTCGATATAATAAACACTCAAACAGCCAAAAGCAAAGATCAACCCCAGTTTTGAGACCTCTATAAATCACATGCGAGCACTTCAACCTTTTCACATTCCCTGATCTACACGAGAGTGACATCCTCGGCGTACTATTCTGAACGCCTGTTTCCATAATGTTTACATTAGGAATCTTTCTAACCAGACATCAGCGCACACTGACACCAAACGGATCACCTACACAAGAGTGGAGTGGGAATGGTTTTGTCCAATCAAATAACCGGGCATCGCCGCAAAGATGCATTATTTGTCTTTTTCCTTCTTTAGCAAAGCCCTCAAAAAATCTGCCGTCCATTCGAACTCTCTGTAAACCAGAAAGGATAAACAGAAGCAAAGCGCTCTGTTCGGACACGGACGGCGGCAGAAAGCAGTGAAAATGGTGGCTTGAAAACGAGACGTCTGCGGGAAGGCGAGACAGAGTCAGCGAAAGTTCACGCAGCCTGGCGAAGACGCAGCACATCGAGGCGGGAAAAGACAGAGACAGCGAGCGGCAGTGAGACAGAGACACAGAGAGAGGGAAAACGAGAAGAGAGAGCGAGCTGAAGTGTGGTGTGGGGAGGTGAGGCAGCCACACAGTGACACAGCATTTCTGGTGTCTGTTTGACGCGCTCGTGCAGCACGGGAAATCCCCTCTGCTGACGTCTGATGGGCCACGTGTGTATGTGTGTGTGTGAGAGTGAATGTGTGTTTACGTGTGAGCGGAGGCGTGTTTCTGTAAAGCCGGACAGGAAGAGCCGCTGTCGGCTTCAGTGGACTTCGTTACCGCTGGTCGAGGCAGTCGTCGTACCGCAGTGAAGGCAGGTCGCCGGGGTGGTTATTATGAGAAATGTGAAAGAGATGAAAGACCGAGCGGCGACGGGAAAACACAGAAGACGTGACCACAACAAGCGCGTCAACAAATCAAACCTTCATCCACCTTTCCCAGCCTTCAACACACACACACAGACGCACATCTGATCCACTCACAGACAGCACCATGCCCTTCATTCAACTTTCTCGCATTCACTCACTCGTCTGCTGTTGCTGTTACCAACCTGCTCACATTCAGCGGTCCAGCACATAGACAGAAGAGCGGGAAGCTCATTAAAGCCACTGTGAGACACCGTGTTTGTACAATTGTGCATTTAGCTGCAGGAGGATGAATGCGCTGCATTTAAAACTGCTGTCACACGCTCTACACTGACAAAACATGGCACAGGTCGACTCTTCTCCATACATGTGCACGAGCATGTGGCACCTGCACGACACGTTTACATCTATACGACTACTATGTCATTTGAAATGAGCATTTTCAGCTGATTCTCTCGTCTGCATTTGTTTGCTTCATTTCAGAAAGAGCTACTAACGAGGCGCACCAATGCTAACGCTGCCTCTTAAAAACCCCAGAGTGTGATGCAGAGTGTGCATGCGAAACACACACATTCAATTGACTGGAAGCGATCGCACTGTATTATATTCTCAACAGGCAGAGGGTTAAGAGCTGCCGCTGATGGCAGTGCAACAGTGAGCTGCCGAGCAGTCACAGGAGACGACGGAGGATGTGGTTACCAGGCAATGAGGGACTAAGCTGCTGCATCTATTCAGAGGTTAGAAGGCACAGATGGAGGCATTGCGGGGGATGAATATTGATGGATAGATAGAAGGATGCTTGGTTAAAAGCATGTATATACTGTAGAGAGAGAGCTGCAGCATCTCCTGCTGCTCTGAGAGCAGGAAGAATGATGTGAGGGGGTAATTATCATTCTGTAACAATACCTGCTACAGCCGATGGCAAACGTCCTGTTTTATGAGTGCACACACTTTATTAAGGACCGCAGTCCTTAATTAATTAACAATGTGACAGCGGTACATATTGTTCTGTCGAGGATTGCTCCTCAATCTCCCGTCTGTCTTCATTATCTGCAGTGTTTACACCTGACCTATAGAGGCCTGCACGTGCAGCCTTGATTTTGGAACCACGTGCAGAGAGCGCGCAAAACTGAATTCACGCCTCACCAGTAGGTGGAGTATTAAGCCCCACCCACCAAGCAGAATAAACATTTCGGCAACTGAAGAAGAAGTCGCAAAGGAAAGTCATCCAACCCTCAAACCGACTGATACCTCGACTCCTAGGAATGCGTCCTATTCACTGCGTCCAGACTTGTAGCGCCACCCTGTGGTGAACGGGGATACTAAAGGACCCTGAGGTCCGCGATATGCGACGTGCAGAGAAAGTACTGCATACCAGAGGCTTAAGAACTTTCAACAGATGCAGATAAACAGTTAAACTTTTAATTATTTCCCTGAACATGGCCATGCTCTGGATTCCTTCATAATTTGTGACAATAAAATGGTCTTTTGTTGGCGTGCTGCACATGGTAAATGGCCAAATTCAGTGTTTTGCCGGATTAATAAGGGTTTAGTCTTCCTAAAATGATAAAGAATAATACATCAACAGTAAAAAATACATAATAATGGTCATAAATAGTCTCATCCTGACACAACATTAACACATTAATCCAGGTGTGGGACCTACATTATTTAAATAAATGTCTTTTTTGGTCAACGATCATGCCCCTACTCTTATATATAGATAGTGCTTTAAAATAGTAAAAAATAGTAAACAGTATTAATTTACAGTAATGCACACTTCCGACGCAAGTTACATTTCCCTAAAAGCAGAACTATGCATGATTTTCACCCTCATGTAATGACTTTGGGGAATGTCTGCACTCCCCCTGCTGTCTGTTAGTGGAAAACCAGCTTTGCAAGATCACACACACACACAACAATATCAAGGCAGTGATCGTGTTATTTTAGAAAAAGAAACAGAGGAAATCTCTGTCTGACGTGTGTGTGTGTGTGAGAGAGAGAGAGAAAAAGCTGCGCAGGCATGTGTTGATTACATGGTGGCCTGGAGCCTACTGTACATTATCTAATCTTACATTTCAGTCTACATTTTTATAATTTCAATTTCAATTACATTTTACTTTAATAATATGTCAGTTCTTTTATTGTGTTCATGTGTTGGTGGGTGACGAGGGCTTTGTTTTATCCTGAAAAGCTCTTTCACTTATATTACTTTGTCCAAATCGGAATGTAAACAAAGTCTGAGTGACAGTGACTGATTACAGGTGTGGGTGTGACTGTGTGATTGGTGTATTCTCCTCCTGGTGCATTTTGTTTCACTTATCTTGTAAGACGTATCTCCTACAGTATCTCATACAAACTAACTGTACTGCAAGTCAAGAGGCATCAGAGGAGGATCTGCTGGTATGAAATGAAAGGTTGACGACAGACGCTGGATAAAGAACAGAGAGAGTAAAAGTTCCCTCAGAGGTCAGAGGTTTTGAATCATGGGGCCTATAAATATCCATGATGCCCTCAGACACTTAAAAACCCTCTTTACACAAGAGCTGCTGAACTCACTGCCGGCCTGTAGAAGTGCTAATGACAACCCTCATTTCCTGTTTGGGACTAAACAAACCCGGGATCTTTTCCTCCTCGTCGACACTTTAACGTGTCCCTGCGTGCACAGGCTACATCTACACCTGTGAAGGGTGCAGTTTCCCCGTGCTCTTTAATTATAACATCATAGCAGCTACAGTGCGAGGCTGATAAAAGCCTTTCATTTAAAAACCCAAATATTGCCCAGGTGACTCCGTCCTCCAGGACAAGTTTAATTGTGTTCTTGCCATTAAAAATGTGTTAAAAACCAGCTGCTGTGCCGTCTAATTCTTCCACTTTTGTGATCAGCGTGGGAATGTGCAGAGCTGATGTTTAAGAGCCTTTGGAGAGGCAGCACGTGTCCATTGTTTGTTCTCTAAAAGCCTTTTCTTGTTTTTCCTGCTTCTCCTCCTCCAATGTGCTGACCATCTACCGCTGCTTCCCGTCCTCTTCGACTCCACCGCCCATCCCCCCCGCGTTTCACTCTGACGCAACAAACACACACACACACACACTGGTCTTAACGCAGCACTGCACGCTCTTAAAAGACAAGCCCTCTCCTCACACGTGCACACACACGCACACACGGAGGAAGAGATGGCCTAAGGTTAACCCCCGCTCCCGTTCGAGGCCGCAGAGGTCAGAGCTCAAAGCTCAGGCAACTGCAGGAATTCTCCAGTGCTGCTGTTGAGTGGCCCACACAAACACACACTGAGCGTCCACTCAGACAAAAGTGTTTCACGGGGTCTTAAAGACTGTGAAACAATTGGCTTTGGATCAGGATTCCCTGCATCTGTATCCTCCTCAGCGAGCACGCGACACAGTGTCCTCCTACTTTTCTGAGTTTAAGTTAAAGTGCTTAGTGTTTGTAAGACACACGGCATGACGACAATGTATGAAAGGTCAGTGATACAGTAACTACTGGACTTTTCTTGAGGTTAAAACACTGTAGACGTAAGCAGCCATAGATTTTATAAGGTGAGCCATTTGTTAAATCTAAAAATCTGTTTTCACGCCGTCCCTGACGGCAGCCAACTCATCAGTGAGTCCCTGGTTTATAGCAATAGCATTACTTCACAAAGTCTCTTAAAAATGTACATTTTCCCCCATAAAAACCACACATTTGCACTTGTTTGTGATGAACATACCAGTCTTGAATGCTGATATATCAAAATTGGACTGACCACTTTCACCACTACAGTACATCCCATGGTAATATTATCAGATAACGGACGTATCCTTACCTCGCTCGCCTCCCATTCGCCGCGTCTCCTCTTCAGCTCGTCACACTTGCGCAGCTTGCAGATCTGCTTGCCCGTCTTGCGGTTCAGACAGTTCGCACAGGTGCCGCAGTTCGTCTTTCGGAGGCAGGGGGCGCATTCGCCACATTTCTTCCTCCGCTTCTTCTGCAGGTCAACAGCGGTGGCGTCCGGGGAACCATTCAAGGGGGAGAGAGAGAAGAGCCCCGCTTGCTGGTGTTCACTCTCGATGTATTTGCTCAGAGGAGACGTCTCCTCCGTGGATTTCCTGCAGAGTTGCAGAGACTGAGCCTCCTCTGCATCCATGGAGAACTCGTAAATGTCCTCAGGTGGAGGATCAGGTCCAGCCCTGGGCCTGGGCATGGCTTCTGACCCAGAACTAGTTGAATTTAAAGAAGGGGGAGTTTATAATATCTGGGGTCCGCTCTGCCTTCACGACTGACTTTGTCCATCTATATATTAAAGGTACTTGAGGACGCCTCAGTCTCCTGAACTCTCTGGGCTACAGCCATCAAACTTAGCTTCATGTTCATCCCGTCTAGTCTAGTCAACTTAATCATGACTGTGTGTATACGGTCGTCCGTGGTGGGACCCCCAGGAGAACTCTGGTGGACCAGGATGGAGTCCATGTTTCCCTGCTACCCCGAGGGGCACTTGTTGGACCAGGACAGTGTGGATAGTGAAGCTGGCTCCTGGGAAATCATGGCGGTGTCTGCACAGTGTGGGTTCGGTCTAGAGACTGAGCAAAGACAAAGAGGAAGAAGAATTTGATTTCAAAACACAATACAGACACTTCATTTACATCCAGGTGTCGTTTAAAAGAAAGAAAAGCCAAAGACAGAAGGAAAAATTATATAAAAGTTATATATAAAAAGAAGTCAATACACGTTATGCTGTACACATGATTTTGAATTGTCCTGCACTGGTGCTCAGTCTGATATCCAGGATTATTGTCTGGATTCTGTCTGCTCTCGAAACACAGCTGTCAGCGCTGTGTCTCCACTTGGCTCATAGCCACATACACACACACACAGCAGTTTGAGGGGATTCTGTGTTCAGTGGTGGGTCTGGTGTGGGTGTTTGTGTGTGTGTGTCCTAGATAAAAGACGGGGGTTGAAGTCAGGGACAGTCTTCTTTGTCTTGTGGTCACACGCTCCAGTCAACCGTCAATGAAGTGGATTGTGCTCACCCAAACCCAGAGTTTCTGGTCCTGCACTGACCAGGGTTTTAAATACAAACAGATGAGGGGGGGGGGGGCAATACAAAACACAGTGGATTTAAAATTTATATGGACTTTTATCTGTGGGGGGAAAAAAAATCACTCTGCCAACTTTCTTACTAGCTTTACTTACGTTATAATGAAGTACGACAGGAAACAGGCAACTCTCATATCTCTAGTAGTTCCTGTGAACCACAGCAACCAATGCTGTGGTGAACTAGAAACCTGTGCCAGAAACAACTCAGGTACTTTTCCTCCGAGTTAGAGTAAAAAACCCTGACTGAGCAAAACATTATGGCGAACGTCAGTGCTTTCTCAAACTTTTTATACCAAGTACCACAAAAAGACACCATTATCACCAACGTTAAAACACAGTGGTGTAAATATGGAGGCAGATTTATGTATGGAACGAGAGATAAGGTGACTAATTATTATTAATTAATTTATTATGATATAATTATCTGCATTTATCGCATGCCACAGTTTGAGAACCATGGGGCGAATGTTATTGTCGCTTATTGTGGATAAGTCCTCATTTTTCCTCCCGACGTACAGATCATCAGTTCATTACATCACAACAACGAGGTGAGGACAAAATGTTTTACAATAAGATTACGATAAAAACACAAGGCACCAAACGTCTGAACCTTTTGCCTTTTCTGTTATTACAAAAAAATTATACGTGAAAAGGAAAACTGTATTCTGTATTGTTTAGAGCTGAAACGATTAATCGATGAATCGATTATTAATCGATTACTAAATTAATCGACAACTATTTTGATAATCGATTAATCGGTTTGAAGCTTTTTTCATGATTAAAACAAGATTTCTGATTGTTTAAGCTTTATAAATATGAATATTTTCTTAATTTCTTTGCTCTGGATAACAAATGAATCATTAAAAGTCAATCATTTTGGTTTGTGGACAAAACAAGACATTTGAGAACATCATCATTTCCAGGTTTGACGAACACCGATCAACATTTTTTATGGTTTTCTGATATTTTATGGACCAAACGATTCATCGATTAATCGAGAAAATAATTGACAGATTAATCGATTATGAAAATAATCGTTAGTTGCAGCTCTAGTCTTGTTGTTCTCTGGAGAAACAGAACAGGGCTCAGCTCTAAAATATCTTACTGTAATAATATGTTTATTAAACCGTAAGTACCTTCATTGTCGCTTTGCATTGCAACCACTTTAACAGAAAAAAGCACACATTAACAACGTGTCTGTTCAGTTCCTATAAGCTAAGACAGTGTGAAGAGTTTAGCGTTATCATGCAGCCAGAAACTGACCCATCATTTCATTGATTATTTACACCTAATGTCACCTGTCAAAATGGCGGCTGTTCAAAGGGAACCATGAATACGAGCTGCAGACTCTGTAACAAAGTCATCACACGAGTATAATAATACAATAACGACCAAATGTCTAATTTACAAGGAGCTTCAAATTAAAAACTTGGTACCCGCCTCGTCCACAGCTTGGCTTTACACGGTTTTGGTCGGTTTTTCATCACAATATAGTATCTCCTCAAACTAGTGACTTGTAAAACACTTGGAACCTCTCAGGAGCACGGGGAGTCGAGTCGAGCTGTGCTGGGACCATTAAGTGGAAAAGCAACATAACACACTTTTTTACTGCTTTACCGCCCATTTTAAGTATAATGAATGCAAATAAAGTTAGTAGAGGATAAAAGGAAATCTTACCATACAAGAGTCCATGGAGCTTAGTTGGTTTGATGTATTTAGCTAGTAAAACTAGTATTACATTACATTACATGTCATTTAGCAGACGCTTTTATCCAAAGCGACTTACAATAAGTGCATTTAAACATTTGGGTACAAACAAGAGCTAGAAGTAAGTAAGTGCTTCAAGTAAGCCAAACTATAAAGTGCTAAGTACTTTCTACACCTCTGTGACGTAAAGTTTGGAGGAAAGAAAACTGGAAAAACGACAACACTTCCTCACACAGTACAAAAAGTAACCTTGTGAAGTTTAAAAATATCTCATACAACATATTTGTTGATATAAAGTGCTAAATCAGGTGCAGCAGCAGCAAAAAATGCGCCCTGACGCGCGCGCGCGCCATAAAAGGCGCGAACGTCGCGAGGTAGTGATGAGGAGTCGGCAGTGGAGCCACTTTAACTTTAAACATCTGCTCTGAAATGTTTTACAGCACTTTTTTTTTTTAAACATTTGTAGATTTCTGGGTCGAATGACGTTACCTTTGTATGGGTTATTATCTACAACTCACCAGTTTGGAGATACCTGCGATTTTAATCATAATTGCGCTGTCACAGTGGGCATAATGTGACGTGACACGGTGGCGTTTACTGCGTGTCCACGTGGTCAGCGACAGGGAAGCTGTTCGCGTCACAGCAGGGAGTCACTGAGTCAGTTAAGTGATATGAAAGCTCACATCTGATAAGAGCTAACAGACATCCTCAGATTTACACTCAGATTAAGCTGCTCATCAACACTGGAATACACACACACACACACACACAGGGCACTGCATTAATTGCTCTGAGGCGACAAAAGTCACACTTTCTCCTGGTGTGACTTTGATTTACATCCACGAGACACGAGCCTCCAGCTCGGTCTGCACAAGTCACTCTTTCACTCATTCATCTGTAAGGTGTTTGTTATAATAAGACAATTACACATGTTGTCCGTGACTTGTAATGCGCGTGTTTAAGTTTCCCTGCTCAAAGTATAACAATAATAATAATAATAATAATAATCACTTCATTTACACAAAGAAAAGTGCAGAAACTTTTGTTGCCAAAGTAAGAAAAGAGACAAACCTGACACCTGCGATGAGTGGATCTTCAGAATGCCTCGATGTCCGTCCGTCCTTCACTCACTCACTCCCTCACTCACTCACTCACTCCAGATGCGTTTGCAACAAGCAACGCAAAGAAGTCACAAAAACACTCTTAAAAGAACAATTACTAAAGGTAAATGAGAGTCAAAATACACCAACATTAATTGGTGCGCGTGCACAAAAAGTGGGTCAGGGGGAAAAGTTGGTGGTAATGACATAACTGAGAAGACTTAAAGCTGCAGAGTGTGGTCTCCGTGCAGGGGAGAGAGGGAGAGAGAGAGAGAGTGAAAGGGTTAAAGCCATCAGTAAATTATGGAGTGGACTCCAGCCAGCTGGCTCAAAGGGGGAGTGGTGACTTCACACAGAAAGAGGAGATGCAGGGGTCCATGATGTGGAAGCTCTGAGGAGACATGTGAAATGTGGGGTTTTAATTCATCCATTTTTTGAAATGCAATGTCCTGTGAAAAGGTAAAGTAGCTTTCCTTCAAAGAAGAAGTAAATAATATATACTACATTTAAATTCCGCCATCGAGTGTAAGAATTAGTGACATCTACGTCTGAGGTATACTCATACGACTCTCTTATGGACCCTGGAATACTCACGCGTCAGGATCCTGTAGTATCCCACTTCACCATCGGGTGGCGCTACAAGTCTGGACGCATTCCTAGCAAAGAGAGCGATGCTACAGCTCCCTCGGTTGGAGCGGCTCACGGCTGAAAGGCTTGTCCAGCCGGTTCGTGGGTCACCAGGTCGAGGCTCAGAGGACTATCCTTGACAGAGGACTATCCTAGCGGGGCTTATACTCCACCTACTGGTGCAGCGGAAGTTCTGTTCTCTAGCACTACTCGGGTTGATAATTAGCCGTTACTATGGTAACTTCTCAATGTGGGCGGGGTTGCCATTGCATGAACCTGCCACCTTGCATGAACCTGACACAAAACACGTAAAGCAGTTGTTTACAGTGTAACTGAATCATTAGAATCAGTGAATTCAAAAGATTAGTAAGTCGAGAACAGACTTCTGAACTGAAATACAGGTGAACGTGGTCGTGATTGGGCTCACGATTGCTGGCTTTCAGCAGTGCTGTCACTAAATACACCAGACTCCTGTTAAATATGGAGATTTTAGACATTTCCTTTGCTAAATGATGGAGATTAACACATGTTTTTAGGATTTTTAAGTCTTTTTAACTGAGCTATAGTTCAGCATTGTTCAGTTTGGTTCTTGGGTCGGACATCACGCTCATGACTCTTCAGTGACGACACTCTCTGACCAATCAGTGACCGGCAGTCTGATGACGTCACATTTTAGTATCTGCTCAGCTGAACCTCGTCAGAGCAGGTACCAGGTACTATCACTGATGGAAAAGCAAAAATACGAGTCGAGTCGAGTAGTGCTATAACTGTCTAATAGAAAAGCAGCAACAGCCTGTGGGAACAAGGTTCTCTGTCATCAGCAGGGACACAAATAAAAGGTTTTAAAATTATCGTTAATCCCTTCTTTAATACAACATGCATATTATTCACATTGACATGCGTTATGCACATTTAATTTTCTGTGACTATTTCAAAGTAAAAGTTTGGCTGTGTTTCACCCGTGAAATACTTTTAATGTGAAGGTGCAAAGCTGAGATGTTTGGTCTGTGTCGCTAACCTGGGAGGAGCATCAGGGAACTACGGTGGCCCTCGCATTCCAAAAAAAAAAAGGATGTTATTATTGTATGCATCACATGCAAACACAGGTTTGTCCACCCAGGCTACCGTAGAGACGTGTCAGCACACGAGCACAAAGTCCACAACTCTATAAATCAAACCATTTATTTTGACTTCACAACACAGACACTGTTCTGCAACGCTGTACAAAAATCTAAATTATGAACCAGCTGCGCTGTTATTCTGAGGTGTATGACGTGAATTCTGACATCATCACTTGTGTGAAATCCCAGTGTAATTAGAGCCATCACTGCAGTTATAACACATTGAACCTTTATTTTTTTTACACCAGTTTAACACTGCACTGGAAGCTGTAAAACAAACACACCAATAAAACTCCATGACAACAAAATGCAGATCTTCCAGAGTCCTTCCTTACTCACTGTACTGATACACGGTTGAATACATGAACCTCAAATCCAGTGGATATGACCTTGTTTATTTATCAAACTGACTCACAGAAAGGTGTAGCCAGATTATTCCAGTTTCCATGGTGACGTTCATAATGTTATAAAGAGATATTAGGATGCACATTATACCGTTTCTCTGGTCTGCGAGGTTGTTGTGATGCCGGAACGGGAAGCAAATCATTTGCTTTGTTGAATAAATAATAATTTAAGTTGAATAAAAACAGAAAAGTTCTCCTTTGGTCCCTCTGCATTGATATCACTTGCATTCATTAGGGAAACATTAGTACCAGCATTATGACTCGCTCCAGTGTCACAGACGTCAGTGTGCTGAGAGGAAACATCACGGTAACAGAGGGAAACGGACGTGGGAAGTTTTTATGCGTCTGATCATGAGGACACAAATTAAACATGAGTCACATTTTCACATCCAGCAAATCAACAGACGCTAGTTTGTTGATGATTGGATAAAATATTGTTTCATGTAGCAGGAGGTCCTTCGTGGGGAGTTTTACTCTGATTTACCAGAAAAACAAATTCACACACACACACACACACATTTATCCAGACAATCACGACAAATGATGCAATTTATGTTGACAAAATCAAGCTTCACACTTCTTGAATTTGATTTGGGCTCAGGATTTAAAGTAGACATGGAAAGTAAGTCGAATACAGTACATGGGGATGAGCTGCGTTTGCCCTGTAATCAGCTTTTACGATGTTTATAAGTGATAGCGGCTCCTTTTCCACCTCCAGTTTGTGCAGGTAAATCCTGAAATGCATATACACAGGGAATGTACCAACTCCCCATCCCACCCCCCCACCCCTCACATCACCTTCTCAGTCTCATTGTGGTTTGGTTTGGTCCGGTGGTCACAGAGTAGGAGTCTTTATGTCCGGACCTGGAACTTGCCGGCCTTTGTCATGTACTTGATGCCTTTGAAAGGTTTATATTTCTCACCGTACATGTCCAAGCGATTCACCTTCAGCCCTGGTGAAGGACACAAGGACACAGTTACCACTTAAATATCAATGCATCAACGATACACAATCTGCTATTTTCTGCATTATATATATTGGTGGAATATTGCTTTAGTAAGATATAAGAGGATTCTTCAAAACAGTAGTTAAAGCCATATCTTCAATGATTTAATCAAACATCAATTGCTTGTTTTAATGCTGTGGATTATTTATAGCATATAGGGCGAGACAACACAGGCAGAATTAAAATATATAATCCATAACAAAGTAGAAAAAGGTCAAAATAAACAAATGCATTAAACACAGAGACAGACTCAACAGTCAGAACAAAGTCTGCGTAAATGAAATGAAAGATTAAAAAGAAATAAAACTGTTTTCTTACATTTTTTTACATCATCATGTGCCAGTAGAGGCTTATTTATTACAGTTGGCACCATCTAGTGGCTGTCATGTGACCACACACACACACACAGCACCAGAGTCAGGTGATCGTCAGCTGAGCTGGTCATGAAAACATCGATTGTATGCAAAGGCTTTAGAAGCATGAGTTCAACTATTCTATGTATAAATAATATACACAGAGAATATTAGTGGTTGTGTGTTTTTGATTTACAATTTAAAATGTATTCCTATAAGAAATGTAAAGACACAATTGAGACACAAACATGGCTGTGTTAGAATATGGGGTTTTGTGTGTCTGTGTGTGTGTACCTGAGATGGCCATCTGTTGGATCTTTAACTGGATGTTGATGGTCGGGTTCTCATCAGGCTTGGAGGCCCCGGCCTGCAGGCTCATTGTCCCTTTCAGACTAGGCAGCTTCTGTGGGTTGATCTTACCGACCTCCCACGTCAACATCTGGACACAGCAGCAGAAGGATACATGGCAAGTATTAGACCATCACTATGCCATGATGTCATTAGTATCATGATGTCGGTGGGAAAGCTCCGGGAGCCGTGATGACTCATGTCGCTGCAGCCTCACTGAATTAATGAATTTGAACGACGATGGATTATGAGCACTGTCTTTCCCTCACAACAGCTTTAGCTGCTCAGTGCGTGTCTGGAAAACAGACCGAGTGTGTCTGGGAGTGTCCTCTCCTGTGCCCTTGTCTGGATGATGATGGCAGTTAGTGAGTAAGACCATTCTGACCTAATTCTTTGAAAAACAGGGCCGTCACAACAGATGCACGGTGCAAAGGCGGCGCTCTCGTCGGACGTGCATCTTCATTAAAAGATATATTTTGAGACCTTCAGGTTCCCAAACCTGACCCCTGGTGTTAACATTCAATTCCTATGCACTCTCTTCTGTATTTACTTAGGCTTCATCAATAATATGGCAGCAAATGCTGTGATGACTGAATTTCACAGTACCTTTGTGACCGGGTCGAAGGTGTACGTTCCCTGGGAGGAGTTGAGGTTGGCGTTGAGGACGCCGCGGGGCAGCTGGCTGCTGACCAGGACCGCCTCCACAGACTTGCCCATGGTCTGTTTGGGGCCCAGAGTCAGGTCGAATCGTCCCTGAGAGCTTCCCTCGCGGAAGGTGATGTTGTGCTTAACGTACACTGGGATGGCCACGAGGCTGAAGAAGCAGCAGACAACAAACAATGCTACTGTTTTTGTGGTGCTCGTATTTTTATATACTGTAAATACAGCGTCTTATATGTGTCTTCACCATAATGTGACATAATTGAGACACTGAAGGAAAAGAAAACACTGACTTCTGAGAGCTGACGTGATAGGAGAGCAACCGGAAGTTTCCATCTGGTGGGATGAAGGAGAGAATCCTCTCAGCTTCCCAGCGCTTGAACCTCACACAGGGGTGGAAACTGACATCATCCAGCAGCCGAGGATTCTGGGAGAAGAGAGCAGCAATAGTTTGGTCACAGAAAAAAAAAAAAAAATACAGCAGATTAAAAAGAATTAGAACTGAACACTTTATTTAAACTTAAATAAAAGTATGTTTTTTCCATTAAGCTTTATTATTAATCCACAATTATATGAGCATTAGAGCGACAGCTGGTGCTTCTGACGGTGTGTGTGTGTGTTAGTCTGATCCACTCAGAGATAAAAGCTTTGTGATCTCACCATGAATGACAGGGTGAGGTCTGGCATACCCGTCAGTTTTACACATGCGTCGATGACTCCCTGGATTTCTGCTGTAATCGTGGAGCCTGAGGAGAAAACAACAAACGCTTTGTTTAAAACGTTTTTTCCAAAAGCTGATTTGTGGAGAAAGATGTTTTTTTTTTTACATATATATTTGTGTGTGTAATTATTGCAGTCACACCTGATTTGTCAATGATGGCATCGATCTCCTCCACCACGTCAAAATAGGCTTCATTGTTGGTGTATTTGACCCCGGTGCGTCGCCATGGCACCACTGACAGCTGGCCTGTGGGAAGCTGTTCACCAACATTTGTGCTGCCTGGAAAACACACATGGATTTGATGTGAATTAGTCGACACATTTACTACTACACAGACAGGAAGTCACATTGAGATTGCAATCTTATGGCCATTATACAGTTCTATCACTACTCGGCTGGAGCCGTGCTAGAACTGTATAATGGAAAAGCGTTATTATTCTGATTGGATCTACAGATAAAGTTATATTATGAATGACTTTGACCTGAGTTTATTTGTCTGTTTGTTTGCGTTTATGTTTTCATTTTTCCCCACAGAGAAAGATTGAGATTTTATTTTGTTTGTATTATTTTGACCTACTTCACTAAAATACACCTGTCAGAACAGCCAGAACCGTGCATCACTTCCTTCCTCTCATGTAAACACTGAGTCTGTACAGTTTTTCTATGGCCAGAAGAGGCCAAGTGCTGCCTAGTAACCTAAGATTCAAATCCCAGGATGGCTCAAGGGCTGGGGTGCCCCCGAGCAAGGCACCCAATCCCCATTGCTCCCAGGGTGCAGAAAAGTGCTGCCCACTGCTCCTGTGCCCGGCTTGTCTGATGGGTTTAATACAGAGGTCAAAAACCACGCCCCTTTTAGAGGCTTTCACTCTGGACTGTGAGACTCATGTGAATAGTTAGTACCTGTGATGGTGTTGACCATTGTACGGAGGATGGTGGGAGGCTTAATGAGCTCTTTGAGGATGTTGGATTCTGTGGCCAGTGGAAAGCCGTTGTCCAGCATCTCCTCCAGCAGCTCATACACCACCACCACGTTGTCTTTGATGGCAGCTTCTGTACACACTCCAAAATAGTCCTGAGGACACAGACACACGGACAACAGCCAGAACACCACCATGTCGAGTCAGACTGAGTCGATACATAAACTGAAAGTGCACCAAAAACAAATGTGAGCGCGTACCTGGAAGGTGTCGACAACTCTGTGGAGAAACTCGATGACAAACAGCGGCGGCACCTCGCTCTGGATGACTGCGACGAAGAAGATGCGATGCCTGAGCACGCTGATAAGGTAGTGGTGTGGTGTGGGGATCACGGGTGGGACATTCTCTGGCTCTGTGGCGCGCTCCTGTGCCTCGAAGAAGTAGTCACACACCGAGCGGCTGACCACGCTCTTCCAGTGCTTCTCCAAGAAAATGTCTCCGGAGGCATTGACTAAGAACAGGCTGTGGATCATTTTGGCTGAAGGCTGAGATGTAAATGACCAAAAAAAGAGAAAACCAAAGCATTTATAAGACATTTTTTTACTAATATTAATGCAATTGTAACCTTCTGAGAGTGACTACAAAAAAAATAAACTGCTGCTTAAGCCTTCTAATTTCTGTTTTGACTGATTCCACAACTCCATAGTGCACTGACAATAGTTATTCTCTCTGTAAATAACTTTTTCCTCAACGCTTTACTATTTAATTTTCCTTATATTATTTATCTGTGTCTCTTTATATATGCGCACCACTGACTGGAGCAAAATCCTAGTGTTAGTAAACTTTACCTGGCAATAAACCTTAGAAGTAGGGAGTAGGGCTGCAAAATATATCGAAAATGTACCGTTATTGCAAAATACAGGCGCAATATGTATATTCCAAAAGATATATACAATAAACATAGATTGTTCCATGTGCTATTGTTAGTTTCGTTCTTTTTTGCCAACATTTAAACATCTAAATGATGACTACTATACTAATGATTCTAGTTTGAGATACACACATTTTCATTCTGACCAGTACGGGTGGGTCAAATATGGATTTGGTGATATATCTTCGTCCTTCCTCGTGCAATGGGATCATTGATACGATGAATGAGGGAAAATTGGGTAGAAGTTACCTGACTGAAGAAGAGGGAGTTTAAAACTGGATAATGGTGGAGAAAGCTACGCTAAGAGATGCTCTATCCACGTTCAATACATTACATTTTATGCACTTTGTTGTCTATGTTGTGAATAAATAGAGAGATCCTGCACTTTGACCTTCTCGCGGATATTTTGTTTACTTCAGTTAGACAGATATCAGGAAGTATCGCGATATGATTGTCCTGCAATATATTGATTATCACAGTATTGTTGTATCGTGAATATCTTCGACCATGTATCGGTACCCTGTGATTCCCACATCTACTGACGTCTGAATTAAACTGTAAACATATCGAATTGGAATAGTGAATAGTAATTATTTAGTTTAGATAGATATAGCTGCAATGACAAGTGACGTCATAGGTCCTAGAAAGAGTAACGGGATATCTGAAATGTTCATTTTAACAAGGAACAGTTAAACTATTATACGTAGAATTAAACAGGGTTTTAGTACATACACTGTAGCTCAGTCAGCTTAAGTAAAACTTGGTTTCAGAAACGTGACACCGGAATATTCATGAATTATGCGGCACAGCTATCCGGTTTATAGCGGACCGAGCGCGACGGAACCCCGTACGAAGTGCATCTACGTTTAATTAAGGCCGTGTTAGAACATAAAACAGAGGGATTGGTTCCTATCACACAGCGGTTGAAGGCCTCCATCTCCTCACAAGATGCTACATCAGTCAGTCCCTGTTCCTCCTCTTCCTCCTCCTCCTCCTCCCTCACAGTCTCATGACAGAGGAAAAGCCCCGTCACCCGCTTCCCGAGATGAAAACATATCAAAGTAACCTCGCTGCTGTGGAGCAAATTTTAACAATAACTCCTAAAATGTCAATAAAGTGCAAAAAAACTCACCGAAGACTGTTTTATTTCGTGCCAGTCTCGCCTTTAACCGTTTTACCGAATGAAATACGAAGCTGCAGTCGCTGCTTCCCGTTTGGTGAAGCGGATCCTGACGCGAGGAAACGACAGGTTTACGGCGAACCAATCAGACGCAGAGATGACTATAGTCCCGCCTATTCAAACGAGTCATTGGTCAACAATAAGGAAGTGGCCGACTTCGAGCACGGCTGTGATTGGACGGCGGAAGGAGAGCGACGGTAAACACCAGCAGAGCCGAGCGTTGATTGGCTGCGAGATGGAGCTGGTCTGACATTTTGTTTTCAGGATCAGTTTTCATCTTGTGTATTATTTTTTTTTTTTTTTCCATTCAAACTTCACAGAGTTGACACTTTTTTTGTTATTCTAAACTTTAAATCATTGTGTGATATATGTATTATTTAAATGATTTTATTTGTCTTCGTGTTTTCTTATATGAATCATTTTTATGGATATAACTTTATCTATAATACAGTACTTTTGCTACCTATATGTCAAAGGTGATGTTGAGTTTTGAGCTGCTCCTGGATGGTTGAATTTCCTGCACGATTAATAGTATATATGAGTATTTGGCCACACCTGTTAAGTATTGAATTCTGGTGTATCAATCAGGCCTCATCTCCACTGAAGGACAATCTTGAGCATATCAAGACATTTCGGACAATAATATGCTTCTAATAGTTTGAGGAAGACCTTTTTCTGTTCCAACATGACTGTGTCCCTGATTCTGAAGACCTGGTTTGATGAGTTTGGTGTGGAAGAACCTGACTGACTCACACAGTCCTGACCTCAACCCCATCGAGCACCTTTGGGATGAACTGGAACAGAGATTGTGAGTCAGGCCTGACCTCAACAATGCTCTACAGAATGAATGGAGACAAATTCACATAGAAACACTTCAAAATCTTGAGGAAAGTCTTCCAAGAAGTGTGGAAGCTGATAAAGCTGCAAAAGCAGGACCAACTCCATATTAAAGTCCTGCATATATATTTAAATACGTAATGGTGAGGTATCCAAATACATTTGTCCACATAGTGTGTGTTTTATCACTTCAATGTCATTTTTAACATACACTCAATGCACTGAAAAGTGCTTATTATCTACAAAGGTAACATTATCATAAACCTCTAACTATAGATTGAGATACATATGGCAAACATACTTCACATTCAGAACTTTGGTTCATTGACATCAATGATCAGACTTTACGCTTTACCATTGTAAAGACCTGACACCTCTGTGTGTGTGTGGAGGTATTACTGTAAATGTGAGACCCAGTGAGACAAAAAACATGAGTGATGAGATAAAACTCATGTTCCCACCTCCAAGCCTCAGCATGACATGCTTGCTTATACTCACCGCCTACAGTGACATCTAGTGGCCACAGGTGGTTATAGCCACCCTTTATAAAGACTGGAGGGAGAAGCAATAAATTCAATTTATAATTCACAGTATTGTGAACACACTCATTTCATCTGAACATCATTTAACTTCTGCTCAATTCTTTAATTTTTGAAAGAAATGTGTCAGTGACACCTCACCTCTGAGTGTCCTGGTGCAGGTTGGTTCCCATCAGTGTGTCCTTGGTATAGCTGCTGTATCCTTACAGCTGAGAAGCAGAATTCACCAAGTGTTGGATGTGAGCTGGTTCAGACCATAGTGAAACATGGACACAGAATCGGGTCGCAATGGGCCAGGCTTGAGTTCAAGAGGAATAAACTCCATAGAATCAAACTGTCAGACCTCTGCCTTTTTTAACATGTTTTGTGATTCTTTATAAGAACTTTTATTGCGTGTCTGAGTTCCAGAGACATACAGTACATACTAAGTGGAAACAGTTTAGTTTATTTCTGCACGAGACATTTAACGACACAATCTTGTGTCCTTTCCATTAAACATTAAGCCTACGAAGGAAGGACGTCTGTGTCATTTAATTAAGCCACAGGTTTGGAGGCAACTCTCACAGGAGTGAGCTGTGACGACGACTGCAATCAAACTGAAAATTATGAAAGGCTCAAGGGAAACGTGAATGGCTCAACATAATTTATTTTCATTTTATGTTAAAATGTACAGAGTTCTTTGAAAGTACTTGCTAAGAAAGAAAAAAAAATAATAAACAAATAAATGGAAATACATACAGGGACAGAATCGAGAGTCGAGGCTGCTGGGTGCAAATCAACCTTCACTGTGTGCCCAGCTGTCACTCCTCTCTTTATTTTGCGCCATCTCTTAGCATACAACGCAACATGTACAATTACAAAGGATACAAAAAGGGAAGCGATATAAACAGACAGAAATATACTGAGCTCATTTTTACATGCCTCTTAAATGTAAGGAAGTCATCCTATACACACAAGTAAAAAAAAAAAGAAAAGAATGCCAAGTGACCTTTAGATATTTGTAGTCATTTTGTTTAAAATAGCATTAATATACTACACAAAGATAGAAAAATTCTAGAGATGAGATGGAATGGAGAGGTTAAAGGCATCTTAAAGTCACTAAAAGTGAGTGGTAATTTTTTAAATTTTGAATTTCTTAGTAATTATTACCCAAGAGGCGAGCTAAAAAATATGTATTGTTTTTTTTTTTCCTGAAACAGAAGTGGAAAAAAATGACAGTACCAATATCAATGTCAGAATTTCCTTTTTATATTATAGAAAAAACATTTTCTCTACAATAGGTTTTTCTAAGTCAAAAAGAGTCAGCTTGTGTCATAAAAGAAAGCTGCCCAGTCTGATAAAATTCAGAAAGAAAACAAAACAATAAGTACGTACAGAACACAACAGTACACACGAATAAAGTATGCAATGTCAGCTCTGTAAGAAAAATCAAAACTCCTCTTTTGACTTTGAATACTGGTACACGGAACAACAAGGTCGACCGTTTCACCCGTGAGACGTCGGACACCGACTCACCTCTGACCCTGCTTCTGTGTGTCTGTGCCTTATATGTGAAGGCCAAACCATGCACTAGACCGGGCATTTAGGCACACGCCTTTTATAAAGGCTAACCGTCTTACTGCCTCATTTCTAGCCAATGGGAGTGCAGAACTTTGGAGAAAGAAAACTAAAGGACAGTTTCAACAGAATACACCATTCAAAAGCAGACTCCTCCACCTTCTTAGGTCACTAACACTTAAGGGAGGGAGAATTTCTTTAAAGCAGTTATGAGGGAGTCTCACCGTTACTTCTGCGTTTCCTACACTGCTAAAAAGGCTGACATTGTTTACACTGTCTGTGAGTGGAGTGTGGGACAGCTGAATGCTTCCTGTGCCAGCCGCCTGTTGGCGACAGCTAGCCCGGGCTCTGTGTTCATTTGTGTGTATACATGTGCTGGATATTGGGAAGTACCAGAATATTTACATCTAAACGTTTCAGAGAGGCGGCAAACTGGAAAATAATGCTACTTGTTTCATTTATGGACATAAAAAAAAAAAGACAGTAACGCGCCCGTGTCTTTGCCGTGTTTTGGTACAACACTGTCTACTATTCCAGGAAGACCGAGACTGTGGAAACGGCTCAACACCTCCAACCCCTGGAACCAGGCGAAAAGCGGTCTCACCACGTGAGACGCAGAGATGCATGAGGGTGTTTCACCATCACAGAATGACACACATAAAGACAAAAGCATATAAAATGTCGGACTGCACACGAGTATTAAAAAAAACAAAACAAAAACGACAACAAAAAAAAAATAAAGATTCAACGTCAATGTTGAGCAAAACAAAACAAAAACGTCCACCTACAACGTTTCACTGTCTCTTTTTTTTTTTTTTTTTACGGTAAGGCTTCCTATATCAGTTAAAAGATTGTGTGCATGGTTTACAATGTTCACTTTTCATTTGCAGGTTCGCCTGTACGCTCCGTCTCTGTGGACCTTCCCCGTCGTTCCAGGTCGCGTGGACTGTGTAGGCCTGACCTGAAGCAGCACGGCACAGTCGTGGTCCATGTACACACCGTGACTCCTGAATCCTACCGACTTGCTCCCATACACAGCCAGCTGGGAGGGGAGGGGAAACGAGTCCAAATTAAAGGGGACAAAATGTCAACACAGAAAAACAGGAACCCCAAAGACCCTCTCTGTTTCCTTCACCCGCACTCACTGGTGCCTGCTGAGGCACTGGAGAGGGTGAACAGGAGTTATGGACATTTAGAGTACAGCGAGTATCAACTCTGGCCTCATGTCTCCTTTTTCAGTTCAGGGCTGCTCATCTACTCATGTACGGCGACTGCTTTGGGACACCAGCATAGCTGTGATGGGAGGGGCCGGTGTACATCATGTTGCCATGGTGATTGGGCTGCATAGGCTGCTGTGGGTAACCCTGCCCTCCCATCATACCCATCTGCATCTGCATCGGGTACTGAGCGGGCTGGTTCATGTAAGGGGGATTGCCATGATAACCACTGTTCATCATCGGCTGGGGCATCCGGTAGCCGGCTGACATGGCGTTCAGCGGCGTCATGTTCATGGAATTATACGCTGCCGGCGTCGGCATGAGGTTTGGCATCATACCGCGCTGCACAGCCAACGTGCGCGGTGTGCCCTGCATGGTCACAGCCCCTGAGCTGCGACCATAGAGCTGCTGCTGGTGTGGGGCAGGGGCCAGTTGTTGGGTGGCTTTGGACCGGATGGAGATATGACCTTTGACAGTGGCCATCTGGCCCTGTAGCCTCTGAGTGTGCGGCGGTGGTCCAAGGCCAATATTGGTGGTAGGCATGTTGCACTGTAGCTGCAGCGAGCCCAGGTTCATGGAGCCGGAGCTGAGGTTAGGAGGCGGGGTCATGGTGGGCTGGCCCTGAGGGAGGGGGTTGTGGGGTGAGGGGGCCAGCCCAGGACTGGACAGAGAAACACTGGTGGCGTAGGACGTGACGGAGGCTGAGTGAGAGTAGGGCATAGCATGGGGGTCCATGATGGTGTTGGTGAGCTGCTGCAGCTTGGCCAGACTGAACGTGGCCGAAGGCTGCGGGTAACCCCCTGTGCCAAAGTCCTGACCCATGCGCTCGTAGAGGGTGCGGCCCCCTCCTCCACTCTCTGGGATCTCCATGATCATGGGAGTGGAGGCAAAGCCATTGCCCATGCTACACTGGGACAAGGCTTGCTGCTGCTGCTGTTGTTGTTGTTGTTGTTGTTGTTGCTGCTGCTGCTGCTGCTGCTGTTGATGTTGTTGTTGCTGCTGCTGCTGCTGCTGCTGCTGCTGTTGTTGCTGCTGCTGCTGCTGCACCGAGGGTGGAGGCTGAGGGTTGGAAGTTTGCTGCTGCTGAGGAACCTTTTTTAGTGACTGTTGCTGTTGCTGCTGGTTGGTGCTGGGAGGTCTTTCAATAACACCACAGCTCTGTGGAGACTTAATGCCACAGCTAGGGGTGTTGGATGGCGGTGGGGGTGGTGGGGGCTGAGGGACACCACTGCCTACGTTATTGGAACCAGGCCCAGTGGGCCCCGGACCAGTCTGCTGAATGAGGCTACAGCTTCCCATAGTGATCTGGGATGCTCCAGTGCCTGTGGATGATGTGAGGCTGGGGGCCGGCACAAAGGAGCAGCTGTTTGACTGGGATGAGGAGGACGGGGTGGCTGAACTGGAGGAAGAGGAGGCTGATGATGAGGAAGCTGTGGAAGCTCCTGCAACTACAGCAGCGGTCATTCCACCTCCGTTGCCCCCACTTGCTGTTCCATTGCCACCCATGGTAGAGTCATAGCTGCTGGGGTTGTCATAGTTCTCTGTGGTGCTCTCTATGCTGCCAAGGTCACTGAAGCCACTGTCCACCACCTGCTGTGAGTGATCGGACACAGACGGCACATCCATCATTGGCGACGTCTCCATGTTCTGCTGGGATGGGGCAGACAGAGAACTGGGATGCTCTGGTGTGATTTGGGTGTACCCAGCTCCAGCACCTCCACCATTGCCCCCTGCTCCTGTGGGTCCAGGAGTCCCTCCCCTCTGCCCTGCTGGTCCTGTGTCCATGATTCCTGATGGTAACCCTGGACTGTTCACCGACCGTACAGACTGACTGGGCAGGGGTGGCACTGGGGGATTAGGAAGGGGGCTGCTGTGTTGGGAGGCCCCACACTCTTCCACTAAAGCCAGGGCCTCCTCCTCTGCCTCCCCTGTGTGGCTGTAACTCTGCAGGGTTCGGCAGGCAGCTAGGGTCTCCTCACAGTCCTGGTACGCCCCGTGGTGTGGTTGGGGCTCCGTCTCTTCGTCCTGGGCCTCGCCCTGAGTCAGAGACTGGACGGCCTGCATTGTCTCCAGGTCCAGCTCATTAGAGTGGTGATGGGAGTGGTGCGGGTGATGGTGGCCCAGCTCCTCTTTGAAGTCGGAGTGCTGGTGGGAGTGCGAGTGTGGATGTGTGTGCTGGGGTTCCATCAACAGCGTGACGTCCTTGTCATCAGGGTGCAGAGGCTGGAGCTCCATGGGCTCAGAGGGAACAGACATGGCTGTAACTGTTTCCACTGCTGCAGCTGCTGCAGCAGACTCCTCTTGTTCTCTGCGCCGCCTCTCCTCCTGCTGAGGGTCAGCCGAGGAGGGCCGACACTTGGTCTCCTGCACCTCCTCAGCCTCCTCCTCCTCCTCCTCTTCTTCCTCCTCCTCCTGCTTGCTGACATAGTCCCCGGCCACGCTGTTCTCCATGTCTAAAAAAGCCTCGCCACCTTGGGGTTCTTCTTTGACAGGAGGAGAGCTTGCGCGGGAGGCAGGCTCCTCCTCCTCCTCATCGTCGTCGTCGTCATCTTCAGAGTCTTGACTTTTTCTCTTCTTACTGCTGTTGTTGCTGCTGTTGCTCTTCTCCTCTAAGTGCCCATCACCTTCATCGTCCGCATCGTGGTCTTCACTGCGCCTGCTCCCTGAACCTGTTGTGACAGCTGTTCTCCTGTTGATATTCCCACCACCGCTGCCCGTGCTGCCACATTCCTCTTCCTCCCTGTCATCGTCATCATCGTCTTCTTCTCTGTCACCCATATCTGTGTCCTGAGGCCGAGACTGTGGTGCCCGTGGTGCTGATGTGGAAGAGGAGGAAGAAGGGGACAGCAGGGGACGGGACGGTGGACGGCTAGGTTTCTCCTCCTCCCACACTCTTTCAGTGTCCTCCTCCTCATCCTCCTCATCTTCCTCCTCTGGCTCAGAGGTGGGAGGTGGTTTGGGGGCAGGCTGTGGTGGCTGGCAGAGAGCGCGGTTCTTGGGCGGCCTCCCTCGCCTCCTGGGCACCTTCTGCTCAACAGGCTTTGGGAGATAGTCGTCTTCTTCGTCTGAGTCTTTCTGTTTGTTGTCTCTGTCCGTGCTGGTTCTGCAGACTCGCTTGCTGTTACGATCGTCTGTCAGCAGCGACTGAGCATCTTTATCTAGATGCTGTGCCAGAAGCCTTTGTCTTTCCTGCTCCTTTCTGTCTGCCTCCTCCTGCTCCCGCTGCAGGTACCAGCTACGGGGCTTGCGGCCAGGCTTCATCTTGATTTTGGGAGGCGGAGGGTCTCCACTTAAGGCCTGACTATCTGCAGTAGCACTGGGCCCACCACTAGGTGGTTTACCAGGGCCACGTTTCTTCCAGTGCAGTGGCTTGCGGCTCTTTCCTTTGGGCCAGCCTTTCTTCTTCTTGACTGGGACTTCAGAATTGGCTGTTAGGGTGTTTGACGGAGTTACAGGCAAAGCAGGCTGCAGCACAGGCGTGAGCTCTGAGAGGAGAAAAGAAGAGAAGCCAGTGTTAGATAAAGCTCTGCACCCTTCTCACGTAACAGTCATTAAATCCTGCAAAAGTTCACATCGGTCATTCCACATCAACTCATGAGGAATTCAGAACTTTTCCTCGTTAATGTTGTGGATTTTCTGTAACGTGTTATATATATACACAGATAATATTCAGTGAAAAAAAGATGCAGTCCTTTCTTATTCACAACTGATTTTGATCACTTTTGAATGTGCTAATATTCTCTACAGAGCTATACAACATTTAAATAATAATTAATGAACCACTAAACAACTATTTTAATTATCAGTTCATTGTTTCAACAGTGTTTTTCAGAATAAAAACAAATTATCTGCTTTCAGCTTCATTAAAGCTTTGGCTTCTTTGCTTTACTATCACAGTAAACAAGTGTCGTTTTGGAAAACAAATGTGATGGACGAACTGGTCGGTCGCATATACTCACCATCGTCCTCTGAATCAGACAGCATGGAGTGTCGCCCCCTTTTGGGTGCTGGGTCTGACAACCTCAGAGCAGAGCGTGCGGGAGGGTAACGGCGCAGCGGGTGGCCCAGAGGCGTCTCCTCCTCCAACCTGGGCATAGGCCTCTCCGAGTCGGAGTCTACGAAGGGCTCATCCAACACCTCTGTGGTCTCAGAAATGGTCTCTGTCACCACGCTGCTGTGAGGGTGGCTGCGCTGGCGAAATCGACGTTTCCTAAGAGGCTTCTGGGAGAAACAGAGAAGAAATTAGGTGTGTTTTTGAATTTGAATGCCTACAGACCTTTAACTGAGATCAAGATGATTATAGTAGATTTAAGGGGATGTACATAAAAAATTTTTTAGGGATGTCATCATCCTGATCTCAAGTATCAAATCTGGGCTGATCTGGGTATTTTTTAACCAGTCAGAGATTGGCAATCACAGAGGTTATTTCATATTACCTGTGTTTGCTACAACTGGTCATATTTTCATATGATGCCTTATTTTGATTAGGGCTGCAACACTTAATCAATTACTTAATTAACCATCAACAACTTTAATAATTGCTTTAACCGGTTGATTTGAGAACATAATTTTTCAACATTTTCTGACATCATCTAGAACAAATGAATACTTGATTAATCGAGAAAAAAACCCACTGATGTGTCGATTATAAAAATAATCGTTAGTTGCAGGCCTAGTGCGCACACACCCACCCACACACACACACACACACACACACACACACACACACACACACACACACACACACACACACTTATACACCCCGTACCATCAAAGTGTACAGAATACACATACTCTGGTATTAACAAACATTTCACCATTTTGGCTGCTGTTTAATGAGATGTGAGATGTACACAAACATAGCATTAATTTAACTAACAGAGAGATGGTTACGCACCCACCCCCTCTCCCTCTTTGTCTCTGCCAACAGTACAGCAACAGCAGCAGCAGCAGCAGCAGCAGCAGCACAGACAGATGGTATAATAGAATAGCTAGTCTTCTCTCCAAACTTCAGTTAGGAACATTATTTATTTTACTCACAGAGACCATATATTTAAAAAAAAAAAAAAAAAAGTCTACTGTGCAGCTCTGTTATCTGGGAAAATATAAGCATCAGATTGGGACAAGATACTCAACAGTAAGGAGTAACGAGATTAGATCAGGGGCCAAAAAGCTGTCTGAGGCATCCCAAGTTCCAAATACAGCTGACGGTGATTTATTCACATTTGTTAAAACTCTTCAGAAAAATGACTCATTTTAAAATCTTCTTACCTTGCATTTTAACCCCATGGCAGGTTTAGTGAGGATGGGTGGGGAGCATGCCCTCCTGTCATCATCGTCATCGTCATCATCTTCGTCATCATCCTCTTCTTCGCTGCTCTCACTGAAGCAGCTCTTCCTGACAGGCGGAGCGTCATTTAACTTAGAGACCACAGGAAGCTGCGTCAGCGCCTCTCCAGGTCCCTCAGTCAGTCTGGGCTTTGGACCTCTCTTTTTCCTCGGGGGTCGTCCTCTCCGTGTGGGGGTTATGGGGGTGTGCCGGGCCAAGTCCAGTGAGTGAAAAGCTGTGGACTCTGTTTGTCTGTCCAGGGAGAAGAGTGAGGGGGGGCCGCTGGCAGAGCTGGTGTTTTTCCCCCCCTCTGTTCTCTCATCTTCCTCGTCCTCGTCCTCCACGGGTCGGATCTTTGGTGGTCTTCCCACGCGTGCGCTGTCTTTTACCTTGCCCCAAGGCCAGTTCTTAGGTGGGCGTCCCCGTGGTCTTCGCTCTCCATTTGTTGGGGGAGTGGGTCGTGGTGGTTCTTGGACAGGGGGTGGACAGCGGAGCGGAGGGGACATTGGAGAGCTTTGTCTCAGCGGAAACCCTAAGAAGCTCTTCCTTTCCTCCTCCTCCTCATCTTCATCATCGTCGTCGTCATCTTCCTCCTCCTCCTCTTCCTTTTTCTTCCTCCCTTGGCGCATGTGCCAGGAAATGGGGGGGACTTTGTGACTTGGTTTTATCTATTTAGAGATAAAGCACACAAAATTACATTAAAAAAATCCATAAAAACAAGACTATCAATCTGTAATCTCAAAAATAAAGCATTGAAACAGATTAAAGTTACCTCCTTGTGGTTATCTCTCTCTGGCTCTTCATCCTCCTCATCATCGTCGTCATCTCCATCAGCGTCAGAAACCACTGTGTTGGTTACAATGACGGGAGTCCAGCGGAGACACTCGGGGTCCACGTCCAGCTGTCGCGGCCGGGCCTTCAGACGAGTCATGTGGGTCGACACCAGCTTGTCCCGCCGCACCAGAACGAGTCTGATGAAAGCCGTCACAGACAGACAACAGCATCACAACCCTGTGCATGTCTTACTACACGCTGAATATGACAGTATGTGTGTGTTTTGTGTGCATGAAGATACAGTAACTACACGCATGCATATTTAGAGTACAGATGTCACAGGGTCAGTGTCACAGTGACAGGTTGCCACTTTGCATCACTGTGACTAAAACCTGTTTCATAGGTCAATACTAAAACAAGTGCGGCTGTCTAATACTGACATTTACCTTTCAATCCTGAGAGGTCCAGATAGAGACAATTTCTGGAACATTGTAACGTCTAATAAGTGTATTTAGTTAAATGGTTAAGTCTTATAAACTGAATATTTAAATAAGTGTATCAGTGTCTGTGTGTATTCAGCAAGTGGATTTGAGTGAGTAGTATACTCTAGGGCTGCTCGATTATGGAAAATAACAGTAATTCTGATTATTTGGGTCAAAATTGGAATTACGATTATTTCAAAGGATGACTCCTCAGCAAGCAAAAAATGGCTATTGGCTGTCTTGGAAGACACTAAATGACGTCATCACCTAGGAATAACGTCATGGGATAGATAAAAAGTGAGTAAAAAACGCCCTAAATATGTTCAGAACTACAAATGAACTTTCTTCTTTTGATTCTTGTGTTCTTTATGTCACAATCAGAGTGTTGTTAATGGTACAGCAGCAGCAGCTGGTGTTTGTGCGTGTGTACATCCTCCCATCCAAATGATTCACTTTCGAACCATCTGCTGTGTAAAGACCTTTAGAGCGATACGTGCTTTCACGTCAGAGTCTCCGAAGGCGTCTGATAACATAAGAAAAAGATGCTAGATTCGTCACTAGTCGCTTTATTGAAAAAGTAGCTAGAGTGATCTGAACACTTGCTAAATATAGTGACAAAGTCGCTAAGTTGGCAACACTGTTTGCCGGATGACGAGCGTGACAGGAAGTCAGCCACCGTTACAACATTAAAAGATTCATAATAAAAGCCCTCATTTTGCACTAATCAATTAGTTTTGATTATTTTGTTTTTGTAATCGTTTGGGGCCATAATCGTAATTGAAATGCAAGTTTCGATTAATTACACAGCCCTAGTATACTCATATACAGTTTACCACATGGCATATTTGTGCTTCATACAAAGTTTATTCTTGTTGGCAATAAATTAAAAAGTTACCAATGCAAAAAGTTTGTTTGGAGCCTTGATTAAACATTTAAAAACATCTTTCTGAACAGAAATGATGTCTGTGTGTGGGGGTAATAGAAATCACAAGTGGACACAGGAGACACATTCCAGATGCACTTTAATGCCAGCTATAAACAGACGTACTGAGGCTTCTACTCTGCTTTAATTTCTGATCTGGATGAGCCTCCTGTCCACACTACCCCAGTGTTTTAGAGCTGCCAAAACAGGGACGGTTAAAAATGTGGCCGCTTTGTTTTCATTTGAAAACTCAAGGGCTGTGTGTCAGACTGGAGCAGCAGAAACCGAGACCGTTGGAAACAATGACGCAGTTACCTGCATTTACTTCCTAATTGGTTGTGACAGCTGCGACTGAAAAGCTCTGTTAACATTTACTTCCAGTTATAGCTCGCCGGCAGTCTAATAAAAGAAATGACTATGCTTACTCCTGGGTAGCAATTTCTGAAACTAAACAAACAACTGCAGAGGAGAAAATCTACTTCCTGTTTACACCAACATGTACGTGCCCAGTCTGCCTAAATGATGACATGCTGTATGTTTTCAGGTATGGCTGCAGATGACTTCTAATACTGAGATTTTCAAATGAAAAAGTAGTATGGCTGAAGCCTCACAGATGTTAATACCAGGTCTGAATGAGGTCATTTGTGGGACTGAATAATGAGCGTCCTGTGTCTGACCTGTCTCCTCGCTGCTCCAGCATGGTGAGGCTGTGCAGTGTGGTGGTGATGTCCTGCGGGCAGATCCCCGTCTGTTTGCTGAGCTGTCGTATGGAGAGTTTTCGGTCGCGGACCTCGTGGAGACATTCCAGCACCACACTGCGCCAGTAGGCCATGTAGGATAGCCGACCCAGGTCCGACAAAGGCTTCTCTGGAGACCCTGGCTGGCCCTCATGCTTCGACAGTAAGTAGCCTGCAGACAACCAAGGACAGACACCATATTTAATGTTGTATAAAACACTATTTCTTTGTTTTTGAATTGAGTTTCAGTTGTTGTCAGTGTTTTGTTTAAGGCCGATGTCCTTACTGAAGTCGATGAGAAAGCGCCCATAGCCCTTGCGCTGGTATTGTGGAAGAATCATGATGCATGATACGTTGTATTTCTGTTGACAGTGTTTCTCCTGGAGAAGAGGGAAAGACACGGACACATCACCACATTAGCAAAGAGAACATTGTGTCACAATACAGAGAGCTGTGTGAGTGTGCAGCAGAGACGGTCTTGTGTCCGTTCAATAAGTGCAGTATTTTTGGCAGTGTGGTGGCATTTTAATTGGAACACCTGCAACTGCAAACTGAACAGAGGCGCAGAGCTCACAGCAGCCAGTGTTTATCTGGCACACATCAGCATGAGCGTGTTTGTAGAAATGTGCCAGTGTGGGATGATGTCGGTGCATATTTTGGGTTTCTTTAGCTTTTGCAGGATGATTCAAATTTGGGAAGCTACTGTACAAATCTTCAGAAGCTTAGTGGAGTGGACACTTGACGTACAATAGTCAAGCCTGAAGTCGTTTCACTGAGAAGTTGCATGACAGTACAGAATTGATACCAGGAGCATCACACACATACCTTTGAAAAGTAGCCGACAAGGTGGCACCCCTTGCCGTCGTTCTGGGTCAGGACATAGAAAAGAAAAGGCTCCACGTCATAGTACAGTGTCTTATGGTCCAGGAACAATTTGGCCAGTAGACACAGGTTCTGACAGTAGATTGTGCTCACGTTCCCGTCCACCTGTTGTGACATTAATGAGGAAACACATGAGTGCAACACACACAGAGAAATGGTCCTAGGCACATCTTTAATCCTCTGTTTGAGATCCGAGGAGCAGAAGCGAAAGTGAATGGTAAAGACGTTAGTGTCAAGCAATGATCTCAGCCGAGTCTCTGGAGAGCCTGACAGATAGATAGGGCAGGGGAGAGAAACAAAGAGCTACAAAGAGAAAGAGGAGGGAGGTTCAGATTGGCAGCTCGCCAGTCATCTCTGCTCGACTCAGAGCCAAGATGGACTGCGGAGCAGAGACACAGGAGCCGCAGAAGCCATGGCCGGCAGGCTACAGTCCACATTATGAGTCCCAGAGGAAGAGCTTAAGTGGAAATGAGTAATTATGAATTTCTTCTAATCCTTCCGACTGTGGTAGGTAGGGATGCCAATTAAAGATCACTACGCTTTGACTAATAAACAGTGTATTTTTATGAGGAGGTTGGCAAGTGCCATGCATATCTTTAATCTCTGATGATCTATGGCCCCCTTCACACCTGCCATTAAAATTGTCCCATGATCGAATAGCTTTATACCACATGTATTTATATGTGATATTAACATGCGTCTCCGGTGTTCACATCAAGATCCTCTTGCTATTTCATCACGGTCACCCCGACAGTTAACTTCCGTTCAAGTTGATCTCATTTATGTGACAATCAAACACTGTGAGGTGTCACTGAAGTAGCGACACTTACGTTCCCATGCACAGTTAAGTTTATGGCTGTTAGAGCTGCAACTAACAATTATTTTCATAATCGATTAATCGTTTTGGTCCATAAAATATCAGTTTGGAAATCTTGTTTTAATCATGAAAAAAACTTCCAACCAATTAATCGATTATCAAAATAGTTGTCAATTAATTTAGTTGTTCGATTAATTGATTCAACGATTAATTGTTTCAGCTCTAATGGCTGTGATTGTATACAGATGAATAGACCTTTCAGCTTGTTAGTATGAGGCTAGTTATTAGCATGTCCAGCATCATTCCTACCATCCATTAACTGGGAAATATCCAGTCGTTTAAGCTAATAAAATCAGTCTGGAACAGTTCCAGTTTTCTTCATGTTTGTGTTACTATCGTCTTATTCTCCAGTAAAAATGCTTCTTTTATTATTTCCGAGTTTAAGTCAGGGTGGGAACTGTGCAGCGTGAGCCCAGGTCAGCTTGAGTCTGGCTCTGGTCCGACTGCAGGTATACATGCAGTATTAGCTCGACTCCCCAACACATGATGATCTGTGTGTTTTTGCTATTGTCACTCATTCTGTTCCTCTCTCTGAATAGCTCCTCACCTCAAATACAGAGACTTCGTCCTTCCTGTAAATCTCGTTGGCAGGAGGGTGGAACCAGTTGCACTTCTTCATGTGCTGGTAGAGGATGCTGCGACTCTTCATGTAGCGGAGGCAGAACTCACACAGGTAGAGCTTGGGTAGTCTGGAAATGGAAGGAAGACTATGAATACATTGAAGGAGGGCAAGGCCGAAAAAAAAGTCACAGCTTCAGCTAAAATAAGCACTTAAAGTGTGTGAAAAGATTAATTCTTTATCAGTTCCACTTTCTTTGGTTATAGCTTTTCAGATATAAATATTGGGTGATGTCTATAAAAGCTTTATTGAACATGCGTGAGGTCTGGACAGTCGCCCAGGCAAAAAAACATCAGGCATAAATGAAATTGGGCTTTTTACTTCTGTCTGAAATTCTACAGAACAAGCAAATGAATGATTAACTTAAAAGAACAATTAACAGAGAAGTTATAGTAAGCCTTTTTACAACTTGTATGTGTAGAACCAATGGATTTATATTAATAATATCATTTATGATGTGAAGGGCATCATTCACTCCCAGTATTCTGTATCTTTTACAAATTTCACATTGACAAGAATTGTGTAAACAATTTACTGCAGCTTTAAGAAAATCTATTTGGCTCTGTGGCAGAAGCTGAGCACCAACCTAAGTGATACTGTAAACAACCATATAACTGAGCTCCATTAAACTGCTGTAAGTTCTGTGGCTGCGAGCCGACTGTGAGCTTAAGTACATTAACGCTGGTGGGCTTTATTAGGGTGCATTAGCTTACCTGCTGTACTCTTGTGGGTACGGAGATGAATACCACGTCTGGATTTCAAACTTGCCAAATTCGATGACCGACGGACATCGCATCTGAGGGTCTGGTGGACCCGTCACCCCGACTTTCTGTACGGGCAAAGATGAAGGAAGAAGGTGAGAAAGAGGCAGGGAAGGTCACTACAGGAGAGATTAGCTGTTCATTTATCAGGCAGATTGGACATTAGAGGTTTAAGATCTCACACATCAGCCTGACAGGTAGGAAAATCAATGAAGGTTCATACAGGCAAAGAGCCAAAAGCAACACTTTCTCCTCAATTTCTGATCCATGGAAAGTCTGTATCGAGTGAAATTGTCAAAATGCATTATTGAAGAATGTAAACAGACCGTTTTGAACATCTCTGCCTGCCTTTTATGAACATCATGTACTTGACTCCACTGTTACTCAGCCTCGATAATCACATCAGCCCTTTTTGCACGCCATTAATTCTTAGTGCTCTGCCTGCATCAAACACTTAAACACTGGTGTGGATGTTCCAGTCCGGATCTGCGATGGTGTTTTAATATGACTTTGACGACAGTGGCCAAACACACTCGCAGGTCAACCTACTGCTGCAGTGACACCATGAAACAGGGCACTAATGTGGCGAACTTATGATATCTCTCTGCAACTTCTGGCTCGGCCAATCAGATCAGTGATCATACCATAAAATAGAAGATGTTTTGACACCCATGCTAACTTTATGTCTCAAACCAAGACTTCACAGCAGCCTTATACATTCTAATCTACTGGGTATGATACAGTTATTGATTATGTGAGCTCCAAAACAGGAAGTAGGATTTATATTACAAGTACAATGTGAAATTCAAGTTAAATTCCAATGACAACACTATACTTTTATTTCATTATATACCTTATATTTAAACTGCTGTCCTTCATTCACCCCGTGATACTCACAATTACCGGTAATTTAAAACCAGATCTTTCAACCCCTCAGACTCCTTCAATGATCAGCCAGGTCTGCCTTATGTGCACTGCACCTATGGTAATGGATGATTTTAATATACACACTATACCTGGCAGCTGTTCCGTGGCAAATTAATTTGTTTCAGAGGTGAAATACAATGGCCTCTCACAGCTCATTGACTTTTTCCACTTTTCTTACACTCCAGCTACTGTTAACCGAGCATCACCACTAGAATCACCTTCTCCACACACAGTACATCCTAGGGATGGGAACGACACAGCATTTTGAGAGTCGATTGTTGAGGCTCACATGTCGAATTTTTGTCGAATTGCCGGCCTTTTTTTTTTTTTTCTTCAACAGCAGCAATGCGAAGGCGAGTCCCAAGTCTATTCACTATTAATCCCGCGGCAGAGAAAACTCTCTCCGCTGGCACGGATGTGGCAGGGATGCAGAGGTAGGCTTTCACCAGACGGCTCAGGTTTTTGAACCACCAGAGTGCAGGATCTTGACGGGGTGAGATGCCGTCTTCATTTGTGTAGCGCACTTTATGATGTTTATTTGAATAGGCAATGTCATCACTTGAAAGATAAAATGCAATTCGCAAATACACATGAAAATCCCACAAGCCCCGCCCCCCCGACATTTCAACTCTTTTTTTTTTGTCAAGGTGAGCACGTGTCGATTGGCGGTCGTTTTGTTGAAAAAAGTCCCATCCCTAGTACATTCACACAATATCACATTCGCAGACTGCAGCCTCAGTCATAGTCTCACAGGTGTCTCCCAGCTGGTGCTTTCCCATGTGAATAATTCACCTATTCACCTCCAACCATCCCATTGTCACACATCTGTCCATTCACCACATTTGTAAGACATGTAATATTTGATCTTTCTGGCAGGTTACCTGCAATGCCACCTCCTGGATATGTCTGAAGAGTTCAATGTCTTTTTCCGTCAGGTTCTCGTGGCCAGGCAGTTTTTCATCTTCGTCACGCCAGTCGCTGCCTTCCTGATTGTCTGAGGATCGAAAAAACAAGAGCTGCCGTTAATGCGAAACTAGCGAGAAGATTGTTGAATAGAGTGCCAAGATATGTTGTCCTTTCATGTTGTTCCTCCCACAGAAAGTAAATAAATGCATTTCAGCCGCTGTGATTTGTCAACTGGTCTATCTCAAATTGTAATTTGAATGTGAAAATGAGTAATTGCTCAACAGCACTACTGCTGCTGTTGTGTTTTCCATCAATACAAAGTGAAGACAGAACTTCAGGTGGCAGCAATTTGTTTTATATATCAGCAACAATTTTGTGTCATTTTATCTTTCGCTTACAACTTTCAAGTAAGTTCAATCAGGGCTGGATATTCTATTAGACTTTAAATGGGACAAAGAGACCCAAAGCACAGAATCTGACAAAAGTATTACAAAAGGATTTAATGTTGCTTTTACGCAATTACTTTAGTAACACATTAATTTTGTCAATGTGCTGTTCCAAACTTCAGCTTAATGCCTCTTTCAGTGAACGTACCCCCCCTGTCATCTCCTTCTCCCTTGCGACCAGATTTCTTACGGATGCGGCACTGCGAGTAGTCCACCACCTCCTGCCGCGCCTTGCGGCCCTCGGGTGACGGCGTGAAGAACTTCGTGAGGGCGTCGATGAGGCCCTTGGTCTTGTTGTTGAAGCGAAGGCCGCTCTGTGACATGTCATCATCCTCCCGCATTGAAAAAAGCAGCCGGTCATCACCAGGGTAACCCTCACAGGAGGAGCTGGAGGACGAGTTTGCTGAGGCCGAGCGCTTCCGTCGACCACGCCCGCTAAGTTTCTTGAAAGGCCGCCCCGGTCTGTGGGGAAAGACAGGAGTGTGGTAAAGTGGAGTAGATTCAGAGTGTTGCCTACGGTACAGATTCAATCTGTGGTAGTAGAGGCGTTCAGGTCAATGAGGATCATTTACTGTGACTTCACAGTGTCAGCTCCATGTGTTATAACAATGTCTGTCTGCCTGCTGAGATCTGTGTGCCCGTTGCCAAAGTAGAAACTAATGAGTTCTGTCAGGCCACTGAGGAAGGTAAAAAACTATGGGTTTGTAAAATGACCCCACCGAGGCTAAGGGATTTCTCAGTGCCGAAGACGGCCATCCTGACTATGATAGATGGATCACTGCATGTGGAAGAGAGATGAGAACTCTACTACTACACTACTAGTGTGAAACAACAACAAACCAATCTTCCATAAATATGAAGCTATAGCTTCTACAAATGTAATACCAATGGGTACAGATTTTTTTTTCTTACATCTGCTATTGTAGCTCCAATCTAAGACCATCTCTTCCTGCTCTCCTTTCCTTGACATGGTCAACAGAGGGTGATGGTGGACACTGTGTTGAGTGGACTGTGCATTTATTATATTTTCTTCTTTAGTTGACTTTCTGCAAACCAAATTCCCCTATGGGGTTATTATCTACCCACCTACCTATCTACCAACCAAAAGTGTAAAAAAAATGTCTGATTATTATGAAACTGGCAGTGGTAAAACCAAGACAGGCTACTATAATCTGGGTATAATCTATTTTATTCTTTGAGGGTTGTGGAGAAATTCAGCTGCCAATTCCAGCTGACAGAGAGAGGAAGGATAAACCTGCACTGGTCACCAGCAGCCTGTCACAGAGCCAACAACCATTCACACTCACACCTGTAGTCATTTTAGAGTCTCCAACAGTTTGTCCTAACCCCTATCTGCATGTCTGTGACAAACTGCACACATGGACTCCAAACCCTGAGAGAACTCTGCAGCCCTAAATTAAATACATCACTGTTTTTTAATGATAAAAGGAACATAAATAGAACATTTTTATCAAAGAAAAACACTGCAGAAAACTTAGAAACATCTTTCTGCATCTCTCATTGGGCTGACATTGATCGCAAAAAGCCATAAACTTTTCTCTTACCTGTTTTTAGGCCGTCCCAGTGGTGCGCTGTAGCGCCGTTTGATTTGTGCTGCCTTTTCATGTAAAAGCGTCTTTCCCTTTTTCCTGGGTTGGCAGATTTGACAAATCCACATGCCTTTGAGACAAGAGAGGGCAAAAAAAAAGCACCGGTTCACATACACTGAGATAGATTAGACAGGACAGGCTTTAGTGCAAATACTAACACGGCCTGGGATGAATCTTAAGCTCTTTTCAGATGTAGACAACTAAAAGAAATTAGTTTTGCTTTGTTTTTTCAGTTCTCATACAAAAAAAACACACCAGGTGTCTGGGTCACTCAAGTAAAAGGCAGGACACTTGCTCTGAAGAGCAGGAGGTGGGTTATTAGTTAAAAGAACTAGTCCTGTTTATTTACCTTTTGGCATTCGCGTGAGGGGAGGATCGCAGCACTCCATGTGGAAACCCCGATCACAGGAGTCGCAAAACAACATGTTGTCCTGGAATGCACAGACAAACACACATTTCAATCATTATTAAAGCCCTTAAGATGCACTTTTTGATACAGTGATGTCATCATGAATAATTCTACTAATACTACTACAAAATATTAACAATAATTTGGACTTAACTCGTGCCTTTGAAGGTAGCAAGGGCTAAATAGTGATGATTACTATAAATTATACAGGTAAAAACATCCAAGTGATACTGAAATATGCATCATATGCATATGCAATTCATATTCGAACAAATGTGATCAAATGTGCAGAGCTCATTCTTATGAAATCACCATATACTTGTGCAATTCTATCAACCTTCCTCAGATTTGTATCACTGCGCATCATAACAATAAGTATATTGTGTATTTTATCCAATGAATAAACATCTGAATGATAAGGATTCCTTAACAAAAAGGGGAACATGGTGGATTTGTGCAGAGTCTGACTAAAATAGCTCAAACCCACGACCACAGTTACAGTATGACTATCAGCATCTCGATCTGGCACTTTAGCAGAGAAGAGATCGTTCACAGATGCTGTGTGCCTGCCAGGCGGCCATATTCACTCATCCACTCACCGCATTCTTCCCTTGATCCTGACAGCTGCTGCAAGTCTTGCATTCGATGCACTGCCACCAAAGAGCCTTGACACGTGCAGTAAGTTCTGGGGAGAACTTGAGACAGGACGGGTGGCCTGCAGGTACAGAGACAGACATATACAAATGAGTGCATTAATGTCACACTCCTTTTCTTTATGCCACTGTTGACTGACAGCTGTGACCCACTTGCATCATTGGAGGAGGGAGAAAAAGCTCCTTTTGGAATTAAAGCCCTCACTGAATCAAACCTGGCTGCGAAGAGAGTGTTCAAACATAAATGACAATCTGTCAGAGCTGTGCTTTTGCTCTGTTTGAGGAAGAGCAAACAAGACAGCCTTGTCTGGGAAAGAAACCCAGTGAGGAAAGAACAATCTGTCCTCTGCTTTCACTCAGCAATGTCAGGGTTTGGCAAGAACACTACAACTGCTGGTGGAGAAAATTATTTTTATAGAGAATCCATCATATCTCAGCTTTACTGAAAGCATAGGCAAGTACCAGAATGTGTTCAATCATTGTCTTTAGGTTTAAGAAAAGTATCCTGGGAATTTAATGAGATGGCGAACAACAGGGGGTCCTTATTGCTAAAAATAAGTTGATCCGTTAAAAAAAAATAATAATAAAAATAATAATAATTTAAATAATGAATGGCCAAATATAAGTCAAAATAGAAGTAAACAAGTGAAATCTAAAAGAGGATTCAAGTTTCGGTTCAAGCGAAAGCCCAGAAAAAAGCGTATGTGTTAATTTAAGCCTGGTTCACACTACATCATTTTTATGTTTGCTGACAAGTTTTGCAACTTACAGCCAATCCGCCCTCAACAGTGCGGATGTGTGGACTGTTGAAAGACATGATTAAAAACAACAGCTCAGTGGTCAAAATCAAGCTAAATTAAGCCCTGGTTTCTCCCATAATTCCTTGCGCCACGTCACACATGTTATTTAGAACCACTGCTGTTTTCATGCGGAGAAATGAGAAGTCAAAGGCTGCTCCCGATTGAAAGATCTTTTTTTCTTGTTCTGGTCCTCAGAGTTTAATCACTGAATCGTGGTATGCTTTAACGCGAGGGTTCATTGAAATACACATTCATTTATTTTCAATGATTATTCCAACACATTTATTTGGGCCACTGTTTATGTGCAAAGGCCTTGAGACTCTGAATCAGACGACAGTAAGTTGTGAAAGATGAAGTGGGCTTCAAAAGGTCAGGGGCATTTTCATTTGGCAGAAATTGAAGATAGAATAATTACACTAAATTCCTTTTATAAGTGCACAATCACTTGGTTGTATAAATTGTTATTTTCTGATAACCTAGAATGAGCCTTTCATATTGGAGCTCCATGTTTTTACAATAGCCCACAGTGGACTAACCAGTTCAGTTCTTATGCAGCTTTTTGCTCTTGGGCGTGACATTCAAATCAAACCGAACAATGCCGAACTGTAGATCACTTAAAAAGACTTAAAAATGCGAAAACAATGCGTTAATCTCCAACATTTGGCAAGGAAATGTCTAAAATCTCAATATTTAACAGAGGAGTCTGGTGTATTTAACAGCACAGCTTAAAGCAGGCGATCTTCAGCCGAATCACAAGCTGCTCTGCCATATTTTAGTTTAGTGACTCATGCAGGAAGTACTGAACTAATCTTTTTTAATGAACTGATTAATGATTCAATTACATCAGAAAAAACTGCTTTGCCCGCCACTAGTTGTCGTATAAAACGACGTCACAGCAGTTTCCTGCGGTCGAGCTATAACGACACCTCCCACTTTGAGGAGGTACTGTGAAGTCACGGAAAGCGACGCGTCGCGTGTTCAGCTGCAACATGCAACTTCACCTATAAATGTTGCTTCATTTTTCGACACTGCACCTTTAAGTGCAGAGTAAGTGCTCAGTGAAGGTTGAGGGAAAGCAAGTGTAAAATATCAGTTGAAGAGTAAATGATGAAGGCAGAGGAAATGACTGTTGACATGTAACCACTAAAAGTAGCTGAATTTTAAGAGCAAGAGATAAAAGAAATGTCACTTGAAGAGTGAGCGATGAATGTAGCAGAAATGACATTTAAAGATGGGCATAAAGGAATTTCAAAAGGACAACATCGAGTGTGTGTCGTTAAAAAGTGAAGCTTCATATGTCTAAAGTTACAAATTACCACTCACCACTATTGCCACAGTCGGCACAGGAGATGAGCTCTTCGGGCTTTTTATCGCGATTCTGCTCCTTGGTGCCCAAACAGAAGCTGCAGATGGGGATGGGTTCTGCCACAGGCTGCCAGAGGGAAAGAGTAGACACAAGTTTAGACTGTCAGTCAGTTTAACAGCTTCATTGTACAAATGAAAACAACAAAGTGGCCTTGTCTATCCTGCCACAGCGGACCACTGTTGTAGTGTGTATTAACAAGCTAACAGCAGACTGGAAACTACAATGGCACCATGGAAGAGAGGCTCTAGATAGTAAAGAGCATGAGAGCTACCGTGATGAGTGAGCTTGTATAATTTATGGGACTGTGTCATGTTAGAGGCTGCCATCATGGACTCGTGCCTCTTTCTGACTCCTGAGCTGCCTGATCAAAAGTTGTGGTTCAGTCATTTTGGTTGTATTGGTTGAGGAGCTGCAGCATGTCCCACTGTCCCACTTACTAAAACTGACACATTCAGTTCTGGAGCTTCATCAATCTTTTAATGTGTCCCAAAAAAAACATCAGCAGGCGTGTACTCAGATAGAAAACAGAACAGTACCTCCAGTGCACACAAGAACAAACCTAAGTGAGGTTTGTGTGCATGAAAACAAAAAGGCTGTGCAACACTTAACACGTTTTGGAGCCATCAAATAAGATTTGTGTGAAAAATAATCCTGAAAAATCACATCCCTGAAGCGGTGCAGGTGCACTTCACAGACTTTACACAGACACAATGCCAAGAGAGGAGGTGGGGCCCCGGGGCAAGTCTACTTCAAAGTTTCTCAAGCCTGGAAGCCACAAGCAAAGTGTTGGCATCCTGATATCTCACAGTAAACAAGTCATTTTTGTTTACTTTTGAGCCGGATGCAACAAATAGAATCAAGTCAAATTGGTACTGCTGTCACTTTAACCATAACATTTTTTATAGTCTAAGCTGCTATATTTTACAGCTCACATAAATGGTGTGTGTGCATAAGGGCTGTCACGGTAATCGCAAAAATGAAACTGCAGTAGGAACAAGTCCATGAGGAGGACAAACAAGGACGCCATCGCCACAACTGCACACAACGTCACCTTGTATTCAGATCAGTTCAAAGAGAGCAGTAATGAGTCACAAGCTGACATGCTACAACAAGCTATTTGGTGCTTTTCCACTATACAGTTCTAGCGGACTCTTTTTGCTGTTCCATTAGTGATAGTACCTGGTGCTTTATTTGGTACATGCTCTGACGAGGTTCCAAGCGAGCTGAGTCGATACTAAAATATGATGTTGACAGACGTCACCAAATCATGACCATGACATCCAACACAAGAATCAAACCGAACAATGCCGAACTGTAGATCCGTTAAAAAGACTTCAAAATCCTGAAAACATGCGTTAATCTCCAACATTTAGTATGAAATGTCTAAAATCTCTGTTACAGGGAGATCGTGAGGTGAGTCACAACCCCTTCAGCCATATTTTGGTTCAGTGACTGTGTCAGACGGAGCCTCTCAGGTCATGCAGAAAGTACTCAACTAATCTTTACCAATTCAAAACACAGTACCTCCAATGCACACAAGAACAAAACTTGAAATGAAAACAAAAACACAGTTTTGGAGCCATCAAATGGGATTTGTGTGAAAAATAAATGGCAAAAATCACATCCCTGAAGCTGTGCATGTGCACATCAAACACTTTACATAGACACAACGCCAAGAGAGGAGGTGGAGCAAAGTAAACAAGTCATTTTGTTTACAGTTTTTATTTTTATTTTGAGATTCTTTAAATAGTTATCATATTTTAACTCATAGTACTAATATTTATATGGCTGGTATTCCATCATGATATGATTTTGATCTCATAACACCCCCGACCCAGTTTTGAATAGTTGCTTTTTCAGCATTTAAATGTTTTAAAGTTTGACTTGTTTTCCCACTGGCCAAACTAGATACTTGGTGGACACCTTACACTTTGTTTTCTAGTTCTCAACAAAAAATGTTTTGCTTGTCATTCCACTGCACATACACTTATTCTCTTTAATTCATAACAGCCCTCACACTCCACTCAACACACTCACTGTGTTGCACCATGTATATTCACGGGTAGCTTAGCAGTGATGGCTACTTGCTCTCCCTCTCAGATGTCCATGAAGTCAGACATTGTCACAATGAAAGAGGACATGTTAGAAAGTGGGACAGAGGGAGCGACGAGGGACAGCACACTGCACTGTTTAGCTCCTCTCAATAATTGCAGTGGAAATTCCTTAACTGTGACATGCCTAGTGTACAAACACATTTTACGAGCATTAACCGCCAGGAAACAAAACCAACGCTATAACAGTGTTTGTGGTAATTTAAGACAAACATTCAAAACATTGACCTTTTCAAATTCTGTTTAACAGTAATGATATCCTTGAGTGGCATTAAGATTTTATGATAAGAGTAATTAAACTCAATAGTTATACATTTATAATGCAAATGCCAATGGCTAATGTAACCAGCTGCTTATAGATGGACCTCATCAGACTCATTTAGGAAAAACTGCTTTTAGTGTTGATGGATGACTCATGGAACACTATACAGCACAGTCTTTATGTCTTTGTTTATCCAAGTCGGTATTGCTTTAATGTATGTGTCTCACTATTTTACTCAATATCATTGTAAATAAATGTCTCCCTTCAGTGATTTCTTGGGCATAAATAAAGGTTGTATGTATTTCTACGTACATTTGGCCAATCCCACACTTGCGGTAGACAAGACCTCCTTCTAATTTACAAAAAGCACAGTTTTTTCTGATATTGCATATTTACACAAACACCAGGACAGTGTCATATGGTATAGTTTGCGATAACACCAGTAACATTCCAATAAGACGAGAAAATCCCATATTGCAATAAACACAATATAGCTGCATGATGACTTCATTCTTTCTTCCACTCATTATCTTGCTGCGGCACACAGCTGCTGTCCTTTACCAGTGTCCCTCCATGCCTGTCTCTGCGCTCTCTCTTAAATATCATTATCATAAATGATAATACAAATATCTTATTTTAAGCACACTGCTACTCATGCTACTGCTGCACGTGTGTAAACAAGTGTACACAGAGTATGTTTGGTTTAAATACAGTCCACCTCTGTATCTGTAACAATACCAATCACAAACAAATTATGTCATGAAGACGATCCAAACAATTCAAAGGAACTTTAGTGAAAAGTGCTTCTCAAGACAATATTACACTAAGATACACATTTTTTGAACTTGTTACAATATATAAATCCCAAATACATCACAGAATAACTCACTCTCGCAATGTCAGTGTGTTCCAAAATTATGCATCTCTGATAAATAGACTCTTAGCGAGTGTCATTAAGATAAACGACAATACCTGTTGGAAGCAGCATGCTCATCTTGAACTGCACCAACAACTGGTCAAATTATAAATGTACCCTCATATAACGATCAGTCTTGTGTGGCAATTAAATTCATTTTAAGTAGCACTCAAGTACCAGTAAGTGCAAAGTGTTCATCCAGGAAAAAAGTGTCAACAAAAGCAAAGCTAGATACACAGGTTTTTCCTAAAAATAAATATCTGTGAGCACTGGTGGAGAAAGGTACAAGTCTGAGTGTGAACACAACACTGTCTTTCACTGCCCCGACTGCTTTCACATTCACACCTTTACAGCAGAGTGGCAGAGAGAAATACTGAGTGAAAACAACTCGCATGACATCACATCTGGGCTGGTGTTTAGCAGCAGGCATGAAGAAGCTTCTGTGATCTGATCACCAAAGTCCAGGTTTTTTCACACTCTTTTTCTATTGACCACAGACACTGCATGGTTGTACAGCTGCAACAATTAAACGATTACTAAATTTATCGCCAACTATTTTGCTAATCTATCACAAACAAAATCTCAGATTTCTCTTAAATGTGAATATTTTCTGGTTTCTTTGCTCCATAAAAAAAAAAAGTCTGAATAGTGAAACTGAATTCTTTTGTTTTGTGGACAAAACAAGATATTTGAGAACTTCAACATTTCAAAATTTGGGAAACACTATTCAACAATAAAACATTTTTTGGACCAAACATCAAATCAATTAATCGAGAAAATAGTCAACAGATTAATTGATTAGTTGCAGCCCTGCATGGTTGCAGTACTGGTGTTTTTCTGCAGCATGGGTGACATAAGTGTAGCAAAGCCTGCCACAGACCGATTGTATGATGATGTAATGATACACAAGTCAGAGGGCTGTGTATTAAATCCAGATACAGGAGGGGCAGTACAAAATACTGCCATATATTGGGACACTATGAGCAAGGTGATTTGTTGCAATTATTTTGGCCCATAATGGTCTATTTTTTAGAAAAACTTTCATAGTAAAAATGGCTTTGTTATATACATAAACTATTTTGTGTTTTTTTAATGTTGGAACATCAGGCACTTTACTTTTCAGAGGTAATCTTCACACTTGGAATGTGGTTAGTCCAGATGGTTGACTTATAAATATTATTTCCAATATTTTTATATGTATATGTAATAACATATATATAATAAACTTCTGTGATATAACATTTAAGAGTGCTTGGCTGCTGGCTTTATATTATAACTAAGCAAACAACTGCAGAAGAGACGATCTGTTTCCTTTTTAAATGTGCATACCCAGGCTACATGAATGGTCATGTGATAAACACTTTCAGCTGTGGGATGCAGATTGCTTCTGATGTTTGAGATGAAACACTCATCTGGACACAGATGGCAGTCGTATTGATGTTGCCTTGTCTGTCGCACAACGACGACAATAAGGAATCAAGTGTTGTTTGTGGGCTATTGGGTTTTTTGTGTATAAAAATTGGACGTAGACTTAGCCAGCAGCCACAACTAACACTTTTTCTGAGGAGATAATTATCTTATTTGCTAGTATAAGGTCTTCTTCAATAGGGTAATCAATTTTGTAAATTAAGTTCCCATTGAGAGTAAAACAGATGATTTAATATGGCAGATATAAGTGGACCAGTGTGCTTGCCAGCTGGTATCTTCCAATAGGTGCCTGGTTGCAAGTGACGTCTCTAAACTTCTGTTGGTAAAACCTCAACATGGCACCGGCCAACTCCTGACTCTGGAGGCTTCAAGACAGGAGTTCAAATTCTTATACCATCACAACCAGTGGTAATACAGATCAACTTAATTTAAAATAAATGTCAGCCTAATTTCATATACTTAAACTACTCGATGAGGCCTTCGCCTGTGGTACCTTACTACTACCACCTTAATACTGGCTGTTATTCAGGAACACTATTGACATAAAATGTAATTGTATTAAAGCTTATTTTCCATGACATACATACACCCTTGCACATAACTTTTGTCACAACTTGCAATGAATTCGCAGGCTGAAAGATTAACGAGGGGCAAGAGGAAAACCTTCTACTCAAGCACATCCTTGGAATCGGCGATGAATCACTGGAAAAACACTCATCTGTATGTTTAAGATAATGATGTAATGATCTGCAAACCATGAAAGAGCTTTTCTAACAGCCAAGGTCAATATCATGCCCCCAACTCACAAAGGACCATCTAATCCTTTATTTAGCCAGGTTAAAAAAAAGAAGAAAAAAAACAATGTGACATTCAGTGAAATTGGTGTGAGGTTTTTTGCAGGACAGTGGTGTAAATGCACAGAGCTGCAGAGAGCTGGGTAGGCACCAGGTCCTGGCAGGGAGGAGACAGGGACAAGGGCTTGATTTATTGGGTTCATTTCCTTCTTACTCAGGCTGCTTCCAGCAGCCCCCATTACACCTTGCACACCAACACAACACAACACAGCACAGGCACAGAAAGAGAAACAAAAAGGTATGGAGCAACGAAGCAAGGAAAGAAAGAGGTAAACAGAGAGAGAGAAGGGTTAAAAACAGTGAGTGGTGAACAGAGAGGTAGATAGGGAGAGATATGAAGGGTGCGGAGGAGAAGACGGTGGCTTCTGACTGGCTCTCCATTTCTCACATTTTCACTGAAGTCTTGATCATGAAATGAATTAAGATCAAAAAAAGGTCAACAAAACTAAAAAGCCACTGAAGAGAAATTGATCTCAGTTACAAGAAAGAGAGGAGGTGAGTATTAAAACAGCAGAACGAGGACAGAAATAAGAATTCAGAGGACACAAGAGCAAAGTAAAGTGTTAAGAAAGAGAAAATCTGCAGCAGCAGTCCTCAGAGCAGCTTGCGTGAGACCACCACCTCAATCATTCTTGACGCTTAACCCCTTCTCTGCCAGAGGAGGTCAGCTGCTTCCTCTCACCCCGAGAATGCTCGAGTAAACACAAGTCGAGTGTGAGCGAGTGAGCAATCAAGTGAGTGAACGTTGCCGTCAACACAAACAGACACCTTGTGTAGAGATGCATGTTACATTGAAGCTTCCGTTACTGGCTCCCACTGTAAAATAATCCCCAACAGACACTAAAAAATGAAAGGCTAACCCTCCCTTCATGACGGAGAAATTGGAACGGTGAAACACAATCTTCAAATTCCTCCTGAGAGCTTTCTTTTTCTCCCTGTTCCGGCCTTTTCTACCTCAGTCAGCTTCCTCAGCTGCCTGCCCAGGCTGCTCTTTCACCACAACAGCTCTGTGGAAATTTCTCACATTGACTAGCTGTTCCAGTTAAGTGTCATGGCCAACATTTGACTGAAAATGCGCATGTGTGCGGTGTGTGTGTCTATTTTAAGGCTGTGAGGGTTCATGTGTTCTGTTGGCATGCGCTTTTCCACTTTGGTCCGTACAATGTCAGAAAATCTCTTATTGTCCACAAAACAAAATTAGTTTTAATTCAGTTGTAATGATTTATTTGTTATATAGGAGGATAAGGTGGTAGAAGATGGATGGACACAAACAGATGGATTATCAAAACATAGTAATAGTAAACAATTAATCGAACAATCGTTGCAGCCCTACACTCCATGAAGCACTGTCTGTGCTACCTACTTCTTTATTTTGTTTGCTAACAAGGGTTGTAATGATATCATAGTAAAAACCAGTTCACTGAGTGAGATGCACTCCAATTGCTTGAGGTTCTGTGTAACTACACTTCTGAATCTTTTGCTGTCCACGACAGAAAAGGGGTGTAGTAGGTATTTGGCTAAATATTCTACAAAGAATCTTGAGCCTTTATACGGAAGTGGGGTAAATGCTTCCTTAAGAGTCTTTTGGCCTGGCTGGATTTTTTTACCCTCCCATCTTCTTTGAAATCCTTGTGAGGAGACAATTTGCCAAGTCGCTTCTCAAATTACTTATATTCCCCAATGTGTAGGTCACCACTCTGTTCGTTATCTTTCTCCTTTCTTATTCTTGACACAGATGAAATAAAAAATACTTGTCCACGTTATATTTAGGCCCAATATCATTTCCCTACCTCTTGCCCAACAGGTAGTGGTTAAAAATGTTATCTCTATGAAATTTGACTCCCCTATAAGAGCATGAAAAGTCATCAGGAGTTTACGTAAGCAAACGCAACATTATTCTCAGAGGTCCAACATGATGTCAGCTGTTGTCGTATCACTCACATGGACTATTGTCATGATTGTTCTCTTGTCTGCTGAGACATGTCACCTGAGAATACTGGAGGACCAGTTTCTGGTACGTACAATAGACTGCAAACCGGTTTTTGTTGTGATTAGCCTTGCTACATAACGTGCTAACCAACTTTACTAGGCACACACATTTAACCTTAATTAAGACTGGGTGCTGGGCAGGACTGACAAAACAGCCAAAATACAAAAAATTGTCTGCACGCTCGTTATTGCTTAGGGTGTTGTTCTTTTATGCTCGGAATTATCTCATAACCTGTTTGAAGAGAGCCCCTGAAAAACGACATTACGGGTCATTATAAGTTAATTTGAACTTTTGGAGAAAGAAACTGACAGTCCTAACAGGTCTATACAGTATAGTAATGGTATACATTTCTATTTGACTGAAAATTGGGGATTTTGTTTATATTAATGACATTTGTTTTTTTTCTTTATTTTTTACAGTTTAAATACAATAAATAAGAGTGTTTCCTTTAATATTGTGTCCATTGATGTAATCTGTAAGCAACAATAAATAAGTTATAACTCAGACAATTAAAATCACATTTTTAAAGGATATCGGCTAAATATCAATATCGTCATAATAAAAATATCGTCCATCGATATTTTTTGCCAATATCGCTGACCCCTACTTCTCCCTTGCCACCAACACTAAAAATGATGACTGTACGCATGGGAGGAAGGTCTCAGCAGTTCTCACTCGTGGTACCGCAGTAACCACAAAATGCGTAAGGATCGAACCCACAGAGGATTACAGCTACTGCCACAACCTGACTCAGACAGAAACAATAGCCACTGCACCAGAGGCTAAACAGGTGCTAGAGCAGCACAAGCAGACTTCCTCCAACAGCATATTGCGTCACTTCCTGTTTCACTGGTATTGTGCTGTGTTTACGACTGCGCTAAAGGCTCCAGACTAAATTTTGCATTGGTGCACTGATGCGCCTACTTTTTTCACCTAGATGTACCAGCAAAAAATGTACACTTTCAGCACACATTTTAAAAGTTGCCTTTTTGTCACTTCCAATATACATTCATACATTTTTTAATGATGTTTAGGTGTAGGTAAACATAAAACGCACACATCAAATGGTGACATCACTTCACTTGTTATATCAACAGAGAAAATCCTGACAATTTTGTCGTAGTTAAATGGCGAATATAGGGCGACATACAAAAACACAATTAACAAAATTAATGGCAGACTTCATCCATCCATTTTCTACCGCTTTATCCTCCACATGAGGGTCGCGGGGGGTGTCGTGCCAATCTCAGCAGACATAGGTGTGGAACAGTCCAGTCCATCATAGGACCACATAGAGACAAACAACCATCACACTCACGGTCAATTTAGAGTGTCTAATTTGCCTAATCCCCAAATCTGCATGTTTCTGGACTATGAGAGGAAACCCACACACCCAACATGCAAACTCCATGCAGAAAGGCCCTTGTTCCGACCAGGTCGCGAACCCCGGTCTTTTTGCTGCAAGGGCAAGAGTACTAACCACTACACCAACCGTGTGGCCCACTTTATTCAATTATTACTGACTAAATCTATTGAAAATATGAAACCACTATACTATATAATGAATACTACTATACCAAATTGTGTAGTGTGGTCTACTGTACTGAGTATGTTGTCAGTCAGAACCACAACTCCGCATTTTTCGAGCAGCAAGTTTACTTACAAGGGTGATGGTGTTTCACTCGCTAGATAATGTTGATACTGTGCTGTGTCTCAGTTTAGGCTGCAATCACTGTGTGGGGAGGGGCAGACAAATCAGCTGTTTGTGTGTGAGAGAGAGTGAACTATGCATTCTGGCCACAAGTTAGGTGCACCCTAGAGCCCTGGCTCTCTACAACTTCACACATTTTTAATTGTGACTATCAGTCCACTGGACATACACTTCAGTTCAATCCTCTCTAAGTGATACTTTCACTAACTCACTCTGTATAGTAACATATATTCATATAAAGTGGTTGTCCAAGCCCAGCAGTTAGCTTAGCAGCAATGGCTACTCACTTTCATTCTCAGTGAAGTCAAACTTAACAGTGAAAGTGAGTTTTACACAATTATACTGAAGGAGAAGATATTAGAGAGAGAGGAATAAAAAAAAAGGACTTGTGATGCACAGCAACAACAGAGCAGATCTCTGCAGCTGCTGTGTGTGTGTGTTGGAGAGGTTGTGGTATTAGGGGACGCCGCGCTGTTAAGCCACTTTCATTAACTGCAGTGACAATTCCTTCATCGTGACATCCCTAGTTTCTCACTTTTCTCTGCTGTGCTCCACTGCAGCTGAAACAAAACGACAGTTTTGCCCTGAAGATACCTCCACAGGTCCACAGGTCTTCAAACATCGTAAAATCCAAAAAAATACCTTTACTTCCCAATTTTTTACAGTTGACATTAATATTTGAGGAACATGTAGCATTGTCTGGGACCTTGAGAAGGGATATAAAATGTACAAAACAACCAATGTCACCGCCTCCCTCATATAGAGACAGGAAGGAGAGGACAAAGGCAGAAGGACAAAAGGAGAAGCAGAAATGGAAAAGGAGGAGGGGAGAAAGGATAAAAGGCAACAGAGAAAAAAGGGAAAAGCCTTACTGTTGTCCTTGTCTCATTTCAAGTCAAGGATCTCATTAACATGGGAGCCCAATCCCAGAAACACACCCCACTAACTCCACCACCACACAGATGCTCATGGCTGGCCCCACCTCCAACACAAACTCATTGATCACCGTTACAGGACACGTCACACAAGCAGGGACAATACACAAACACGTACGCACTTGTCCAAAAAAGCCATTACATGCTCTTGAAGTTAGCAGTCATGAGACACAGCTTCATACTCTATTGTTACACTGTCATTTAAAAACACACATGCATGGACATTTGTAGAATTTCAATTTATTTGATATGGGACACTTTAAAACTCAAATCAAGTTGTCCAAATGTGACATCTCGAAAAAGGTTGTGCAGTGCCAGGGCATCCTCTTTTCAGCCAAGCATCATCCTCCATTAGAATTGAGGTTATCCAGGGAGCACAAAGCTAAATCACTGCATCAAACAGAGCGGAGTTGGCCGTGCTCCAGCCGTCACTTCCTTCCACAGCTGCTCAACACATTGTTGGGCTGGTGAGGTTAGCCATGCACAAGGCCTCACACAGCTACTCTTCCTGAGCCAAATGTTATTCACATCACAGCCACTAGTGAGCTCGAGGTAACTGCTCACCCCAGGCACTGACAACACTGCTAATACTGTTTCTATGAATGTATGAATATGTCACAACATAATTATTGTGACTAAAATGATAATGATCGCTAAATGGCTTTCAACAATAATGATCATGTTGTTACACCTTGGTGTAACAACATGATCATTATTATCACTGACAAATTGGGTAAGGTGAGTTTCTTCAGGTTTCTTTGCCTAAACTGACGATCAATCGATGTGGAAAAATCAATACAAATTGAAAAAACATCTGTCACCTGTATTGCCTCCGTTTACTCTTGCTCATGCCATGGAATAGTCACAGAGTTAAATAAAGGGTTATGAGAGTATTAAGAGAAGAACAACTACCAGAGCGGTAATAATTGTTTACATTTATTAATCATTTTCAATTAAAGACCTAGAAGACTTGCAGATAATCAGCTGATGGCTGCTTCTCTCTGCTTCGGTCAGCAGGACAGTGCTGCTCTATAGTCAGAGGTAGACGTTGTCTCAGCCAATATTTCCATTTTTGTCAAAATTTCTCAATGATGCATAAAGGGCAGTAAATATAGTTTAACTTTGTGAATGATTTTCTATCAAAATGACATCTCTCCCTCTCCTTTGCAGCAGTGTGGCTCTACACCACGCCAATAATTGTGTTGTTTTCAATAGATTTATACAGATATTAGAGGCTCACTGATATGTTCTGTTTGTCTATGTTGTTACATTTGTATTGATAAAAGATAATGGCAGTTAATAGATACAACAAAAATTCTGATACATTCCAGTCCAAATATAATGTCTCACAGCAAAACTTATACAAAAGTAAGACAAAAACTTAGGTAATTGCAAAGAGTCTGAGGGGTTTCTCCTGCTACATTTTTACAACCAGTTCGAAACATATGAGAGGAATGGTATCTGCACTCTTCAGACAACAACACCAACAGTGGCCCAACAACATGCAGTGTTTCACCTCAGGTCTGAAACAGTGTCTCAGCCGTTGCCCCCTTTTGCAGCGATTTAGATTTCTGTGGTGTGACCAGGTTTCAATCACTACAGAACCACTGTATGATCTCGGCGACACTACTTTACCTAAAGAGGCTGGAAAGTCTCTGTTACAACTCTGTGATGCCTTCTGCACCTGCATCCGAGGCCACTTTTACACATGACCTTGCATTAGAAAGCATTTACTGTGGTCAGATAACGATCAGATATTCATCTCATACATTTACACCTGATATTAACATGTGCCTCTGGTGTCCACATCAGGATCTGATTGCTATCCGATCACGGTGGGCCACCGCCCCACCTCTGTGCACTGCCATATCAACAACCAAAATGTTTGCCACAGGTGAAGTTGCGCTATTGTATGGATGTGGAAGGAGTACGTGGAAAAGCAAAACTTAATAAACACTTAATCAATATAACAAACAATGTTTTTCACTTCCACATTCTGTGACAAAGTAAATTACATAGATTATTGTTTAAAATAATCTCTTCCACACTCTGAGGTAACAGACTTCCAGTCTGAGCTGCAAATCAGAAATGAAATAACATCTAACAAAATACTGCTAAAAAGAATGTACAGAACTAAACTCCATTGTGGAGATGATTTAAGCCTTGGGAACAAACTTGCTGTCTGCACCATTAGCCACAAATATACATTAACCACATAAACCACAAGTTAACAAATGAACAACTCTTTTCTTAAGAGAACCAAACTTGTTGCATTGCAGAGTTGATTCAAGGAAGATGAAAATTCTTCATGAGAAACACCATCATGTCCACATTGTCTGGCGAGAGGCTTGCTCTCTGCGTAACTAAGTAATTACTTGAACCTCTCATTCTCAACCACTGCAAATATTAAATAGTAATTTAAAAATGTTTAGTTTTTTAGCACAAACTGGGAGTTGGAAGGGGCGTGTCGCAAATGTGCCTTTCCTAACCGCAACACTGGTTTGTGGGTTAGTATTGCAATTTCAGTTTCGATATGCATATTGTATAACAATTTGTCCTCGGGCGTATTTACACCTGTACTTATGTGGTCAGGTGCTATCTGCAATCCGATCACAGGAAATGCATTTCAGTGACAGGTGTAAAGGGGACCTGAGTAAAATCTGCCCACTTTGGCTGATGCTAGATAATTACTGTGGTGTTTACTTTGTATTTTTCAAAGCGTAATCCAAACTATTTTGATGAGAATATAAATTCGTAAAATAATTTGCTGTGGATTTACCATGAAACTAGTAAAATTTTAATTTTTACTTTTTATCAGCTCATTGTTCCTGTAAGTTATTAAGCTTCTTATCAGTCAAAGCAGATCACAGTCTTCATGGCTAAACAGCACAAAAGGAACGGCGAGCCTGATTTAAGTATGCAACTACTGACCGTTTTCATAATCCTTTATCTACAGATTCAATTACTATGTTTTAACAATTAGTGATCAAAAGGTTGGCCCTTAATTTCTACTTATTAAGGCATCAATGTCTTTTTATACTTGTTGCAGTTAATTTTAAAAATAACTTACTTTTTCCATTTCGCTGTTGGTATGTCTCACTAAATGTCAAATAAAACTGGGCCTGTCGTAGCACACAGCCTGAGGTTAAAGCTGGTGTCACCACAGAGATGCAAGGCTTTTTTAGCTTTAGCAAATAATAATGGGTCAACTTAGGCCAGGGCGCTGGCAAAATGGAAACAATAGAAGCCTGTGTCAAGGAAATGGGCGGCAGAAATGACAAATTTCTTCATGTTTCACCTCCTTTTAAAAATGGCACAATCCAAAATCAGAAATTTTAAGAAAAGTTGACAATAGATCCCTGGGAGTCGATTTCACAGTACCCAACTTCAGTCATTTTCCCAGCATTCCTGTGGTGTAGCAATGTAACCCTGCGAATGTTTCCATCCATCCAGCAAAGACACAAATCCTCTCCTGTGACTACATAATGTAATGTAGTGGTGACGGGGGATGGGAAAGTGGAGAGAAGGCGATCGAGAAACAAATGAAGAGGCAGGTTGTAAGCAAGGCATATAATCGATGTCTGGGGACATTTTGTATTCATGGACCTCTAAGTGACGATACATGGTGTCTACACCTCCAGCAAACAAGCAGAGGTAAATGTGTGATGTCACAAAGACAGGTGGTGGACAACCCAATACAGGCCAAGAGGAATACATTTCATAGGATAAATAACTCCATTATGGTTCATAATGATCAAAAATCTCACGTAGCAGCTGCCTTACAACTGCTTGCAGCAAATGAACTATTAAACCTGTTAAGGGGTCAGTGCAACATTTTGGAGGGAAATCACCATAACATGGTGCATGTGACAACGAGAATGTGGCTCTCTCAGTGGGTATGTTGCTCGAGTTGATTTTTTCACTCATCCCTGCCATGACACTGCACATCGACATCGAGAACTCTGGTTCACCCCACTCCAGCTGTTGAGCAGAGGGCAATCGCGGGGCAGAGAGATTGTGCTTGCCTATTATGACAGAATGAACGCATACACACACACGCTCAGATGAATATACACACAAAGGCTCAGCTTCAAGCCCATCCCACCTAATGGCTGTATCCTCATACTGCTAACGGGTGCTCAGGGAGGCAATGAGGTTTGCCATCTATATATCCATGACCCCTGGATGACTTCACTCCCCCATTCACCTCCCCCTTCATGACCTGGCAATGGCACCCTATGAGGGTGAGACAGACAGAAATAGGGTCCAGGATCCCGTTTGAGGAGAGTGCTCCAATACAAACATCAGCGTATTTGAGTACACAGATCTCCCTGCAAATGGGTCAAAGCCAGTGCTTATCCATTTGTTTTGATTTTCCTCCCCCTCAGCCTTAATACACACACACATATACTCTCTATTTCCACTGAAAAGCGTGACTATAAGCAATCATGCAGAGAAATATGGTAATGATGCACCAGTGGAAGAGAAGGCGGGAGAATGATCGTGCAACACCAGTCTCTGTTTTCCCCACACACCGTTTTCTAACTCTTTCATGCAGGTGCCACTTGCACAGGCAAAGAATTGCTTATATACTTAAAGAACACACCGGTGGGTAAAAAAACACACATGATGGAGCAGCAGTATGGTTGGTTTCTCTGGAGAGAAATAACAAGGCAAAATCACAAGAAGAAATAGAGAACAGGTTTATGTGAATGCCAGCGACAAATGTCAACTTCCTCACTGCTGCAGCAGCTTCTCAAAGACCTATCTAGCCTGAGGAGGAGTGACAAACAAACAAACAACAAATCACCTATATTAATTACCATACATTCAAATTCTCACATTACCGAGTAATTACACTGGTGCAACACAAAATAATTACTTGTGCTAAAGTTCGCTTTTTGCCAATATTTACCTCCTTTCACAATAAGACACACATTCATTTCTGGTTTGTTTTTTGTGCCTTTGGGGAATAAGCTAATCAGTAGCTGAGTCACAAAGGAGGAAGTGGCTGAACTGTGTTTGTCTTGAGAGGTGGACCATCTGCAGCTAAGCAGGTCACTGTGTTAGACAGAGCCCATGAGACTCCAGCCGGCTCTCTAGGCTAATCCTGTGACTGTGTGTGTGTGTGTGTGTGTGTCTTTACCAGAAGGTTGTGTGGCTACACACACATACCCACTAAGGGCCATATAAAGCCAGGAGCCAGTCAAAACAGTGTTTAGGAACAGTCTAGTGTCCTACTGACTGTCTGATAACCTGGCTGACATATGACCAGCTAATGGGCCTCTAGGTTGGCACACACTTGTGTGTAAGTCCAACAGGTTTATTTTTTACGATGGGTGTAAAACTGAATGTTAGCAAGACAGTAGGCATTTAAAGCAGATGCTGTATGATGTGAACCAATGTGTGAATGTGTGTGTGGGATGTCAAGGCATAATATGTCCAGCTAGTGATGGCTTCTTTCTTTATATACAGCAGCATGGGTAGTGCGTGAGTGAGTACATGTCCCTTACAACCAGAGGTTAGCAGGCGGGTGCTCTCTGTGATCAAGTTACAAAAGTGGGTGTGTTTCTGCTCTCCACTGTCGCCTGCATGTCTGCCTCTCCCTCTCCCGCTCTCCCTCTAACTCATTCTGTCTCTCTATTTTTTTTCTCCCTGTATGTCTCTGCCTCTCTCTCACTTTCAGGATACAGAGGCCTGAAGCTTGCGTCATCCAGGCCTCTTCCTCACCACAGACCACCTCTCCCTCTTGTTCCTGTCTGCACTCCATCTTTCCTTCTTTCTTTCTCCCATCTCCTGGCGGCTCTAAACAGGGAGCAGCCATGCAGCTGGTCCATACTCCCTGTAGGAGGCTGTGAGCCATGAGACTCCGCCGACCTCCTCCTCCTCCACCGCTGTAAACTGGTACTCCAGCCGCCCACGCAGCATCACCTCTGTACTGCCAGCCTGGACCACAGCAGACGCGCACTAATGCTGACCAACTGGCTCTATTGATGTATCTCTGCCATGTATAACAACCTAATACCCCTGGACTTCCAAACACTCATTGATTAAAAAAGACACACACTCTGCAATTTGTGGAAACTCACAATGGTATGTGCCTGATCTTATAACTGCTGCCCAGCCCTACTCAGCTCAACCTCTAAAATAACCCTGCAAGATGCTAACTATAAACCACAACACCATATGCTGGATGAAAACTCACAACTTAAGAGTCACATATTTAAAGACTTTACTGTACTATCAGTAATTACACCTTTGTTGGGCAAGACCAATTTCAACAAGCAGTAAAATGCATGGGCAATGTTAAGAGCATTGCCAGTCAATCAATCTGGACAGTTCTGGGCACGCAGCAGCTAGTTTATAAGTAGAACACGAGTGTGAAATAGAAGCAGTATATTGGTTTCCTTTTTTTTCCACAGATCATGCTAAAAACGTTCAACTGAGAAGCACATTTACAACTAAGCTACAGTCGTTTTAACAGGACATCTGTGATCTAGTCTAGTCTACATGCCAATGTGTCCCTGGGCAAGACACTTAACTCCAAATTGTTACTTGCTGCTGGCTTGCAGCATAGGAATGGGTATGACAGACAGGAAAGGTACTGCATATACTGTAGATGCACTTAATGAATGCGATTGCGAATAAGCAAATGACAAACTTGAACTGTAAAGCATTTTTGAGTAATCATCATGACTAGAAAAAGACTTAAAAATACAGACTAACATTTAAAATAAGTTATACAAGCTTGCACACAATTTACACATTTGTTTGCTGTGTACTTGTGCATTATGTTACCTTGTCTTTCTCGTGGGGCAGCAAACGAACAGGTGGCAGAGATTCCAGAGACACTGTTCCAGTGCCATCATCCTGGGAGCTGCTGCGACTGATGAGCTGGAACAGTGGACCCTGCTTAACCACACGTCCATGGGCCACTGCTCTCTTCAAGGCCACCCTCAGCTGCTGATGGAAGAGGCTAGTCCCAATGGAACCGCTGCTCGACAAGTAGGCTGCCACATCAGCCTGGCACTTGAGAAAGCGCTCAATGTTCTTCAAGCCTGAGCCACCAGGCTCATGGAGCCCCTCCAGTGCCCGCTTGATAAGCTTGTTCCAGTCGAGTCCTGGTTTCTTTCCTGAATGAGAATGGGAGCTACTACCACCACTGCTACCACCCCCACCACCGCTACCTCCCCCACCACCTCCACCTCCGCCTCCGCCTCCACCTCCACTTCCTCCTCCTCCACTTCCACTGCAACCGCTGCTGCCGCCTCCTCCCCCAGAGCTGCTACCCCCTTTGGGCTTGGGCAGAGCCAAGCGTCCAGGGTTATCAGGGTCCTTGAAGGAATTTAGACCTTTGTTGGTGACCTTAAGGATGGTTCCGTCCTTGACACTGAGCTCTAACTGTTCCAGAACTGTGTTGCGGTCCAGGCCATGGGACATATTGACCGCATTGCAGATGCGCTCCTCTGATGGTCGCTGCTTCTGCTTCTTCACCTTTTTGATGGCCTCTAGGAGCCATTGGGTGTACGTTGGGTTTGCCAATTTCACCATGGCTGCGGTCTGGGTGGGTGTGGGGGCCCTGGGGCCTTACCACAATGACCACACACAAAAATAGACACGGTAAGCCAAGGAATACCTGGCCTGCGCCGTAGCGCCGCCGCCTCCTCTTTTTTGCCCTCTGCTTCTTACTATCCCTTGTCCTGGGGTCGTACAGAGAGTCCCTCAGAAGCTGAGTGTGCGGAGCACGGAAGGGAGCAGCTAACCATAGCACAAACCCCCTGTCAACCCTCTACCCAGTAAAGTCAGGTCCACCCACCACCAGGCAGGTGACAATCCCTGGCAAAAAGTGGGGGGTGTATGGAGGAGGTTAAAAAAAAGTATAATAGAAAGTTACACTCCCACGACACACTTGGCAAGATAGTAGATCTCAAAGAGGGAGGGTCCCACTTTGCCCGCAGCAAAAATACAAACACCTATTCAATCTGTGTTGTGTTGCTGGCAAACTAGCCAGTTCTTAGTGTGCGCTGTGAAAGATGACCATGGTGTCCACAATGTGAAATTAGTGTTTTAACGATAAAGGTGGGTGCAATGCAGAAAATATGTTTTTGTGGATTATGACATTCCACAAGATCGAGGATTTTTCTGTGTATCCACGTCCACTTGTCTTCACTGTCCTGCTTTCTTGTCCTCTTCTGATCTACTGGCAGTCTAGGCTTCTCACCCCAGGGAGCAGCCAGGGCCGATCACCTTCATGCCCAGTACACTTGAGTAGCTGACAAACCCTGCAGAAAAGAAAGGAAATAACACACAGACAGACAGGGGTAAGTAAAACTTGCAGGGAAAAGTTAAACTTTAAAAAAGTATAGTTTTAATATTTAGGGACCATGAAAGCGCAAAGAAGGAAATTAGGACAAAATTGAAATTGGGAAAAAAGGTTTTAAGAGCTATGACCCGGCTCATATTAAGGTACTGTTCAGTAATTAAGATGATTGTCTGTTATAAGCTGCATTGTTTCCAGACCCTTGAAAGTTTATTGTAATGTTTTAGGATGTGGTAGTCTGTGTATAGGATGCATTGGAGGATATACATACACACACAAACATATATATATATATAGGAGTATATTTATTTCAGTATGGGTTGTTTTTAAATGTATTTCCAGCATGCATCATCAGTGCTATTCACGTCAATATGGTATGATTTGAAACAATAAACACTGATCTGGCTTCCATTTCCACCATGGGGTGTGTAGACCTAATAGCAATAGCTGCATCAGCTATGTAAATAACGGAACATCATACCAGCACAACAGTGCAACCCGCCAATCTCTCTATTAATTCAAAGATTGTCTGTCAGCTTGTGTCAGGGTCACTTTGATGCCATGGCAAGTAAGTGCCCCTGTGCCATGCACATGAAGTTAAAGCCTGAGATACTTGGTTGGGTTGTACTGCAGCAATTTAATACAGCGAAAACAGAAAACTATGAAAGTATAGCTTATGGCCTACAGTGTATTGTAAAATGGCGATTTAGGTGTTTTTCCCACACAAAAGTTATTTCAGTACGCGTCAAAACTTTTGACAAGAGAAAGGCAAATAATATTATAACTGACCGCCTTTGTGAGTTTTAGCTTCATACGTGCATACAATAATATTTATGATCACTCCTTATTTTCTGCTTAGCAAAACATTTAATACAATGTTGTTGTTTTTATAAAGCATCAAAAGTGCAACAACAACAAAGTTTAGGTTTTCAATGATCATGTGTTTGAGGTAGATGCAGAGAATCTTAAAGAGGGTAACAGGCTGTTCAACAACACTGGCACAGTGCCCACACGCAGATATATAAATAAAGCCATGCTTTCCCTTAAACAGCACCATGAGGTTTAGCCATGCACAACAAAACGAAACGAAAAAAATACTACAACGACTCCTGTTAACTCTTAACAGTTAACTGTAACTATGTCGTGCTTGTATTCATACAACAACGGCAGTATTCTCCAAATCAGAGCCACTGTGATACAAACATTGTAAACAAACATGTACGACCAGTCTACTAATAACTGCCAGAAATGACAGAATGATTCAAAAGAAGACCCCGAAAAGAAAGGAGCTGGGTTATAACAAGTTACACAAAAACATCCTTATACATGCAGCAGCAATGTTGACTTCTTGGGTTGCTAACGTAAACATGATGAAGTGAAAACATAGACTGTTAGCAAACATTAGCTGGGGTGCTAACTTTAAACGAAGCAGTTTAACTACAACATAAATATACTGATAAATATGGTGGTGTTGCCCTCTCCCTCTGACATGATGTTTATCAATGAAGTATCAACAACAAGCTTTCCCGCTAACTGTTGTTGTTTAGCAAGCTAACCCGGGGAGCTAAACAGCGAGCTAACGTTACGATTAGGTTACTAACGTTACTTGCTAACACGAAACGTAAACAGCACGAACTGTGGGCTTGTTCAGAGCTCCTGTGCGGAGAGACAACATCCCCATCTTCCCAACCAATGTTATACACAACACAAACAATCGCACCACAGCACGCACAGCGGATAATGTGATTTTTTTCCAATGTCATTCAGATAATAACGTGAAAGCGCGGCCTTGTAAAAGGCACAATGCAACATGCAGACGGCCATCTCCGCTAGCGGGCAACTGCGAAAATCAAGACGTGAGAGCGGCGGAGTCCGCAGTGTTAACATGCTCCGCGGCGTCGCTCTGAGCCTTCTGTTTAAGAGAAAAGTCTCCGGGCATTAGACGCGTCCCCACCTCGCTGACTTCCTCCCTCCAACAACCGCCCTCCCACGTAACGCTAAAGCTTGCAGTGCGGTGAAGACAAGGCCGCTGGAACGAAGTAGCTAGGCCTCGGCTCCCCCCTCCGTGTGCCCCTCTAACCACCCTCCCACCTCCGCGATCATCATCCCTCCGTACCCCTCGCTTCCTCCACCTCTCGCGGTTCCCCTGAAAGCCCGAGCTGGTCCGGTTCTGCTTTGAGAGGGAAGCTCGTGTAAAAGCGGACCGAGAAAAAATAAAAACCTCACACTCTCCTCTGTCTGGCTTCCGCTACTACTCACCGGAATCTCTTGTCGAGCCGCCGAGAAGAAGGTGCCAAAACCGTGTGAAACGGAGACAACAACAAGCCTAAAAATGCAGCCAGAGACTAGGGGCTCTGGAGCCGCCGCCATCTTTGAGTGAAACAGGAGCGCGGCTGGTGGGGGAGGGGGGAACAGTGAACAGCCAGGCAGGACCTAGGGACCGTCTGCATAGTGCGAGGCGAAGATCCAGGGGAAGAAAAATCCACTGCAAGGCGCGGGGGGCGGCGGCGAGGCGGCGACGTGCTGTTGCTATGAGAGGGGTGTGGATATTGCTTGAGGACATGAAGTGGAATAAAGGGACAGATGGTGGTGGTGTTGGAGGGAGAGAGAGGGAGAGGAAAAAATAAAAAGAGAGCACAGATAGAGGTGCAATGTATTTTCTGCCGTACTACAGTGATTCAAGGGAGCGTCTGCATTTTTCCCAACAGTTGGTTAAAAGAAATAAAAATATCAAAGCCAATGAGCATGCTTTAACGATAGAGGGTATTTAAAGATCAAAGTGAGACACCCCTCCACACTGCAGTCTATTGTAACAGCTGTGTGTTTTTACGCTGAAGCTGGAAGGCAAGACACAGATAAGATCTGAAGAGGTGATCAGATGTTGCAGTGTGGCTATTACACCACATGGTAAAGCATGTTATTATCTACCTATATGCAGACTAGACCACTGATGTCTTTTTTTTCCGTCAGACTGTGAAACGAAAAGAAAGTGATTATGTAAACCATCTGCAGGAGCCTCTTTGTTACATTTCATTAAATGACAGCTGAGACTAACACCTTCCCCTCATGATTTTAGTTGTTGCATATAAATCACAGCATCTGGTGACAGATGGAAGCAACATAATGTAAAGGTGTGTTTGGAACTGCAGTGTGCTCAATCTAAAAGTCATTTGAGCTGAAGATGTGCAGGTAATGGATACATTTAGCCCTAATGTGTTGCAGAAAATGAAAACGACATTAAAAGCGAGACACTATTAATTACGGCTCATAACACACAGACAGGGAGTCACAGTCAAATATTGCTCTGTGACGTGGGCAGCGTATCTGCTTTTGGGAAGTTTGAACAACTTAAGTACAGCTGCCTTTTTTTTTGTCATTAGAAAAACAATCAATGCAAGGAAACTGATTTCCCTGCTTCAGTTTATGATCAGAGTGATACAGAAGCACCGAGGTTGGAAATCTGGCAGCAATCTTCCTTTTCTATTACAGGCTAATGCTGAAAACTCCCAGGGTGGAAATTAAATTATCTACAGCTTTGTGTAAAATGATGTGTACAGCAGTCCTCGGAGACAGATTATAGACTGCCTTATAGGAAGCAATTAGACCTGAGGATTTTCCCATGTTGGAGGTGTCTTGTGAGAGGTGGAGCTGCTGTCAAGCACGGTGGTGATCAAATAAAACCAGTAAGGTCACACCTTACGTCGCTGTTTGTCTTGGCCTTCTTTGGGGAAAGATAAATCACATTCCAACGACGAGACACTCATTTTAATTAATGATAGTGTTATTACACAGATAAACAGTGTGAAGCGCTAACACATGAGCGGCTATTAGCGCGCCTCCTGAGGACTCCCATATTACATTAGTGTGTACAGTAGTCCAGCCAACAGATGGACAATACTCGGGGGGGAACCTTGCACCACATCTATCGTTCCCTGCCATGAATAAGTAATGTTGTGTACAATGATCCCCAACGATCCACACGATGATCCAGTCGTGTTCCCCCATACACAACAACACAAGTAAACTGTACGCAGCGGTGTAATTTTCATATAGATCATATTGATTTTCAGTCCGAGGCACAGAGTGAAGCGTTTTATTCGTTCCAGATGAGTGCTGGACATGATGCAGACGAGACTCATATTTGTCTAATTCTATCTTACACAAGTGGAGTTACATCAACTTTAAAACGGCCATTGTACATGTATACATATATATTTATATATATGTATATATATGCATACACATATATACATATATGTGTATACATGTATGTATATATATACATATATGTATATATATTTATATATGTATATACACATATATACATATATGTATATATACATATATGTACAGTATATATACATATATTTATATATACGTATATGTGTATATATACATATATACGTATATATATACTGTACATATATGTATACATACACATATATGTACAGTATATATACATATATTTATATATATACGTATATGTGTATATATGTACAGTATATATATACGTATATATGTATATATACATATATACATACATGTATATATGTATATATATATACACATATATGTACAGTATATATATACATATGTGTATATATGTATATATATATATATATATATATATATATATATAATAAAAAGTGCATAATATTAAACTGATGTATGCCTATTTCAGTTACAAGATTGGTGATTTACTGATGAATTGATTGAAATATAATTTGGAAAACTATATAAGGTAATAGTTTTTTTTGTTTGTTGTCAAAACCTTAAATGAGAATATCAAACCGCTTAAGAGTTCGTCAGCGTAGTTTAGTATTAAGTAACTGAAAATGGTGGCAGCAGCTCGTATTTCTTTGTCTCTGTCAGAAGCGTCTCACAAATTAAATTGTAACATGCTGTTTGCTTAATTGGGACATGAGCCACGGTGACTTGTTGGTGTCACCGCCAGGTTGCTAGGAGACCAGCAGAGATCAACATAAATCCTCAAAGAGCTGTTTTTACACTTCGGCTTTTGTATTGAGTAAACAAAGAAGTGACATGTTAATCAGCGATTAATTCATCACAAGTGGATTTTGTTGCTGGCTGTTGGCTCTTGCAGTGAAGGTGAATAATTGTGGTTTTTTTTGCAAGATATCAAATTATAAAGCAAATATTATGGTCTGTTGGAAAAAAATCCCATTTAACACAAAGTGTGACAGTTCTTTTGCTAGACGAAAGCAAATCTATTAGACTGGCTGATAATTCAAAGAGAAGGTATTTGCATATATATACTGTATATATATATATATATATATATATATATATATATGCAGTAATTATAATTTTAATAATGAATTACATTCACTGCGACATCTCACACAAAAAAATCATGTCAATTTCTACTTCTGAACTTTGGTTTTCCCAAATAGGAAGAGTCTGTTGTCGTGTAATCAGTCATTCCCACAGACTGGGTCATGGTGTCAAGTGTTACCAAATAAACTTGCAGAACTTTTTTTACTGCCTTTTCATCAAGATTCATATGAAGAGGCTCATTTATTTTCCACCACAGTCCTGTCTGTGCCACATTAATCCAAACGATCAGCTGTGAACTGACCCCTGCGTTTGTAACAGTTAAAGAACTCATGCATGGATTTTTTTTTCATTTTTTTGGGGCCATTTGAGAATATGAAATGTGTGTTTTCAATAAACTGATCTTGTTCATTTATCAAACATATCTCTTGGTTGGTTTATATTCAAAACGACAATAGGTGTCATGGCGGTAAAAACTGTCAAACCAGAGACTGCTGGTTTGAATTCTGTCCTCACTGCAGGAAAGGAGACAAGTCATTCTTGCTTTCCTTTCATCCTTCAAATCCCTCCTTTATTTTTTTTTCAGTTTCCAATCTCTGTGCATCCACCTGCTCAGGGCCCTAAGTCCTCAGCGAGCCACACCAGTGTCCACCTGCCCCCTGCTACCCCCTCCCCATCTCTTTATCTCTCTCTCTCCCTCATACACACACACACACACAAACAGTCCACCTGATGCACAGCAGCACCTCCTGTCCTCCAGGCTGTGCATGTCGGGGCTGCTGGTATTAGTCTCCTGTTTGAGAGGTGGCTCTTTGCCAGGGCAAATAAACGCACGACATCTCTTTCAGTTCAGTATAAAAACATGTTGTGCTCCAGTTTGTTTTGTAATTGTCGTGTTTTTTTTGTTTTCGGCAGGTTTTTTTTTTTAATTGTGACTTCCCTCGCTCCCAAATGGCCCCGAGACGAGTTTTGCTGTTGTTGTAATTGTGGATCCTTTGGTGTCAGATCCCTATTGTGACATGCGCTTGAAATAGCAGATGACGGATTGTCTGCTTAGTTTTGGTAAATGAGGATGTTTACAGGCTCGGCTCAGCCGAGAGAAAACATGGCGATTTGACACGTACAGTAAAAATCCGGAGTGAAAACTTGGCAGCCAGACGTCGTCTCCCATCAGGTGAATGCACGCTGAATACATGAGATCTGAACAATTTCAGAAGGAAGGGAGGGAGGGATTCAGCTGCAAGGAAAACAAATGGGAGACACATCCTCTCTCGCTTTTTTACTTTGGCAACACAAATGAATAAATATGAGCATTGACTGCAGCTGTGTGCCACCATCAGTGCACGGGCCACATTTCTGAGTTCCTGTTTTTTTTGGGTGATAACGGGAGTGCTGCGCTCAGATAGCCAGGCAGCGTCCGAGGCTGGTTTTTTTTCGTCCGTGTGAAACTAGCAAGCTTCCTGCTGTGGCTGGCCTGCAGCCAAGTCCCCAAACCCTAACCCAACCACCCGCCAACCCAAACCCAAACCCCTCCCATCCTGAAAAGGGCTGAAACATGCAACGGAAATTTCCAGGGGCCTGAGCCCCCCCCCCGAACCCCCCCACCACCTCCAACTTCAACACCACCACCACCCAAACCACTCCTCTCACCCTCCCTTCCTCTCCTTTGGCCCCTGCTTTGAATCCAGAGGGACAGAGAGCAGCTGGGAGGTGAAGTACAGCTTGTGGGCGCAGAGCTGCGAGTCAGTCCAGACACTCATTCCAACACCTCCTGCTCTGAATGTGTCTGAAAACACCGACTCCTTCACTTGAACCCAGGAGTGCTCCTGAGTGCAGCGGAGGGCACTTGTGCGCCAGGCGTAAGTAGCAGAGGAACACGGAGGGAAATGTGGTGAATTACTCTGTCTGACAATCCAATTGTCCTGCTGTGGTTAACAGTCTCTGCAAGTGTATGCACACCTTAAGCGGGGGCCTTTGACAAGGCCATTAACATGCACAAATAGCCCTGACTTTAACACGGTTAAGAGCAGCAGAAGAGAACAAAGTCACGGTGATGGATGGTGCTGAGGCGGGAAAACTCCTGACACGGCTAATTCATGATTCTCCTACACTCTGGGCTTGGTTAAACCTGGTATTAACATCGATCCTCAGTAATCTGATCACATGTGGACATAGCACTGAGACCGAGTGTTCACACCTCGCATTTAAATGTGTCCTTTGTACGTCTCATTTTGACCACATATGATCAGATCGGGCTTCTTTAAATTCTTAGACCAGGGTCCTCGTCAGACTCGTGTTCCACACATTTGTAGTGGATCTCACATTCCATTCCAGCCGTGGCAATTTCTCACGAGGAAATCACCCTCACTTGTATTTCCTTGTATTCTACGAGCGCCGAGTTGTGCAAGTTTCCATGGTTACCACCTTCTTCGTCACAGGCTGAAACTGCAGGTGTGTGCGCACCAGCACAGAAGTGCATCACATCACACGCCCCCCTAGTGGACATTTGTGTGACTGCGCAAGTGACAGGGAGAGAAAAACGAGTGACGAGGGAAGCTCGACTCTACTTACGTCACTATAACATGAAATGAAGAAGATTTTAACCATTAAAAAAAAAAGAAATCATGGAACTGTCAGCGTTAATATTGTGGCGAGGCTACAAATAAAAAATGGATTTCGTTCGTACAGCTCAGGAATGTCATCATCTGCCTCCTCAAACCACATCAAATGTGATTTGATATGAGGGTTCAGACCTGTACTGAGCACAAAGGCATTTTATGGCACCTTTCCATTATATAGTTCTAGCACTACTTGGGTTTTTTGCTTTTCCATCAGTTGAGAGAACCTGGCACCTGGTGCTTTTTTAGTACCTGCTCTGGCGAGGTTCCAAGCGAGCTGAGCCGATACTAAAATGTGACGTCCACGGACTGATAGGTCAGAGAGCGAGAAGACCCAGGTTGAGCCCCGGTTGGAACAATGGCCTTTCTGCATGGGGTTTGCATGTTCTCCCCCTGTGTGCGTGGGTTCTCTCCGGGTTCTCCGGCTTCCTCCCACAGTCCAAAAACATGCAATGTGGGGATTAGGTAAATTGGACACTCTAAATTGACCATAGGAGTGAGTGTGAGAGTGAATGGTTGTTTGTCTCTATCTGTGTGTGGCCCTGCGATGGACTGGCGAACTGTCCAGGGTGTACCCCGCCTATCGCCCGATGTAGCTGAGATTGGCACAGCACCCCCCGCAACCCTCTGGTGGAGGATAAAGCGGTAGATGATGACTGACTGATACCAAACCGAGTGCAGTCACATAGTCGCTGTTTCATCAGGTGGTGTCACTGTGATCACAATTTCAGCTCAGGAAAAACAGTGAAACTTTCAGTCCACGACATAATTAGTATACAAAAATAATCAAAACCTGGAAGTGAAACAGTAAAAATGTTACTTGACTATAGTTTTCTACAGTTACCTGTTACCTGCTCCACTAGTCAACCACCAACTGGTCCTGATCAGATGAGTCCTCAGTAACCTCCAGTGGGCAGCCCGAAGGTTCATGAAAGCGTTGAAGAGGCATTTGATCTGATTACTCAGACCACATGCGGAGATGATGTGGGATACATGTGGCCACGCTTCTTCAGCGGTGTGAACCTCCTACTCAGCTGATGTCCGCTCACCCGCTACACTTTCACTTGAACCAGAAGCATTTTGCCACAATAACAACACTGACTGACATTTATTGATTTTCAATCTCTTCTCCAAACAAGTATAATCTTATTTCACAGTGGAGATGTGAGCAGCACATTGATTTCTCCTGCTCCTCTCACTCTCTCACACACACACACACACACACAGTCAGGCTGGCTGAAAACCATCATCTGGTCTTTGCCAACCAAAGTGATTTACATGTAAATGTGTGTGTATGACGCAGGTAAATCTGATCATCAGTGATCACAGGAGACAAATATGGAAACACATTTTTAAGCAACGTGTGAACCATAGGTGGCGCTGTATCTCTCTGTAAGCAAGTGCGAATTGAATCAGTTTCCTGTTGACCTTTGCTGTGCATGTCAATCGTGATACAAATTAGATGGAGCATGCCACCGCCGTATGATTTCCAGCAACAATACTGCAGTTCAGATGTCGTCTCCTTCTACTTCCAGGTCTGAGACCAGGGAGAATGCATGTACACGCCAAGTCAGACTAAGCGTATACATGCAGGAGTAATCGGACTATGAATCGCATTATCCAGGTACGTTAGTCCGACTAAGACGAGCTCGATTTTAGTCGGACTAACGTGTTTACGTGACATTAGGCAAACGTGTGTTTAACATGCATGTAAACACACTGTAAGTGCTGGTTAAAGGCGCGATATGGGATAAGGGAACATGAACAGAGGCAGAGAATGTTGCATCATCTGCATAAACACTGACACTAGCACACTCATCTGAGGGAATGATGATATCCATCTGTGGTGTGTAATAAGTAATAAAACCAACAGACTAACCTGTTCCTGATGACAGAATGGCTTAAATCAATTGTAAACTGGTTTTCTAGCAAAAGACCGAGTTATATATACTGTATAAATAAATGTCTCTGCTTTTGAGACGCTGGAAGTCGGGTTTCATTTTCACTGACACTAGAAATGAATGAAAGAAACTACATATTTCCCAAATGATAAACTGTAATACTTTAATTCTTTAAAGTAGATTAAAGGGTTTATTTCGCTCTTCTTTTCCAGTAGTCACATCTCTGGTAATTTGAGTCACTTCACTACAACAGTCGTCAAAGGAACTAAACAACAGCAGCAGCAGCAGCTATAGGCAGAACCCCAGACAAGTTCAGGCAATGACGTGAAAAAACAAGAACTGTACACACACTGTGTGCTTGATTCAGTTAAAGTGGAGACAATAAAGATAGGAAGCAGGATAAGTACAAGACAGCGACGATAGCCGCAGCCTTGCCCCGGAGGTTTGTGGTGTTCACCGTGGTTAAATAGAACCAAACGTCCTTTTTCCTTTACACCACACACACACACACACACACACAAGAAAAAGAAAAGTTCATCTGTGATTTGTTTTTCCCTCGCTTTTACACAACAAACAGTAACTATGTCACATGGCGCGCAGACCTCCCACAGCACAGGCTCCTGCCCAAGTCCAAGCGTCAGAGTCTGCTGGTGTTTAGCAGCTCTGCAGTGTTTGCCGAGCAGGATACACCACAGACAACAATACAGCCTACGGGACGCTCTTTCACACACTCACACACACACACATACATTCCTGTGGGCCGGGTGTTGTCTGTGCGGGTGGGGGGGGGGGGGGTCTTAACCTCTGGAGCTCACCAGGCTTTGTTCAATTCTCCACCTCCGTGCCCCCTCACCACATTTCGTCTTTTTTAACAAACACACTCCTCCTTACTCAACAAGCACTTCTCACATTAGAGCAGGGGGAGACGTCACCGATCAATTCCATTTAGAGGATGGATCAAGATTTATGTCCAAAATGACGCGCTGGCTAATGGGCGAGTGAACGCGAATGACACGATACCTTCATCGCATCAATATAAGCCACAGCAATATATATTAAAAGCCACTCAGTTTGCAGTCATTTATTTTAATGATACCACTTTCAGATTACTGCAGGGTAATGGGGGCAAAAATGGTGCATTCTCATGAGTGATGAGCCCTCCACGCTCGCCCTAAATTACATTACACAAGCAGCAATAATTAGCGTTTGTTATTATGTAAACTGTGGTGAATCGGTTCCTCGTTCAATATGCTCCCTAATTGAATAATTAGATCCTTGTCTGTGTAAAGATAAGCATGTTTGTCTTCCACTGTGCTCGCAAGAAACAGATGGAGCACGTTACGTAACGATATGGATGTAAATTAAAATCACAGATTATCCTGTGAGGCGCACGTATGTCGCTCTGAAGGTGATAAATACCTTCAGTCCTCTTGGAAAACAGTATCTGGCTCAGGTGACAATGACGGAGGGCGCGCTGTGTTTTTCATATGGAGAAAAGCAACAGAAAACTGCTGCTCGGAGCGGCGATTATATCACGTCTCATCCATCCAGGTTCTCCTCACACACACACACACACACACACACTCCTGCCTGGAAACAGGCATGTACGGGGGCGGAGTGTTTGGCAAACTCATGTCAAATCAGGTTTTCTGCCTATTTGTGTGAGCAACACATAACCACTTCCATTAACCACTTTATAGTCGGACATTAATCTTACACAGGGAAATATTTTAATTGACTTTTAGTTGTATTGATGGTTGTTTGTCCTCTGCAGTTTGTCTTCATGCTGTTGCAATATAGGGTATGAGGACGACAGTAGAAAGTGAAAAATAGCTCCTGTCTGCCTGCACGGTCACTGAGCCAATGTGCACGTTACTATTGTAATGCTTACAGTTTTTAATCATGAGATTTAGAGGCACTGTCAGTGGATTAGTGAGCTCTTCTCCACAAAGAGTGAGTGAGTGAATCCTCGCTGACTTTGCTGACTTTCCTTCAGCTTTGAGCAAGGAAGGAAGGAAGGAAGGAAGGAAGGAACAAATGGACGGACAAATGAATCAACAAGTGAACGTATGTATATACAGATATGGTTTGAATTACAGGGGAGTGAAGGGGACGTTAAAGGTTCCTGGAATAAATAACCTAAACATAATAGTAAAATGTATCAATATGTGTTTATTCGCTCATTACAACCACTAATAAACCTAATACTATTCCCGCTCAAATCACTTACCTCTATTCACCAAGTTGGACACTCGGTGCGTTGATATGCATGTTTAAAATCAGATATTTAAGTTCCGACTAGGAAAATAATTAGGTTGTGGTATGTAAACACGTTAGTCCGACTAAAATCGAGCTAGTCTTAGTCGGACTAACATACCTGGATTATGTGAGCCATAGTCCGATTACTCCTGCATCTATACGCTTAGTCGGACTGGAGTTAGACTTGGTGTTCTGCTTATGCACCACAGAACCACAGCACGATCCATCTCATGGTTCACTGTTTGTTTTTCTGTGACATTAACGTCAACAGGAAACTGATTCCCTAGCACTAGCTTATAGAGAGATACATTCAAATTCGGCAAGTAGTCCGATTGCCAGTCTTAGTCAGACTATGGCCTTAGCTTGACTACACGGTGCATGTAAAAGTACTGCATGTAGTTTGACTGCTGGCTTGTCGTGGTTGTAAAACGGTGGGAAAACAGGAGAGAGGAGAGTGACGTGATGCTGCCACACACACTTCCATGTGCGCAAATGAACAAACAAACAACGACACACTGCAGATACCAGTGTCTGTGTCATTTCATGACTATTGGCTCACACATGAAAGCAGCTGGCAGACATTTTACACAGTCGTGCAGTTATCATTTCCTGTCGGTTTACAGTGTTTTGCTTGGGACTGGCGGTCTAATTGCAAACACTGCACATCAGCAGATTTGGCACAGAGCGTTGAGTTGATGGTGGCGCTTGGTGAAAAGTCAGAGGTTAAAACTATAACAGTTCAATGTAGAGAAGCCGTGAATATCGATGTCAGTCTGGAGCCAAAGTCATGCTTCAAGTTAGGATTTAAAAACTGCAGTGTCTTACCTTTAAAAACCAAATGTCTGTAACATTGAAACCATTAATAGATGAGTTCACACACTGCTGATTAAGCCTCTCAGCTACACATGACTGTGTCTCTCAGTATAGCAGTCAAAGTCAAGGTCAAGGTCAATATAACACATTTAAAAACGACCGCTGTTGCCCCAAAGTGCTGTTCACGCTTAAATGAGCAGGAATAGTAAAGTCACAAAATAAAATTGAATTGCACCCATTAAAACAAGCTCAACTCAAGTAGTGTTTGAATCTCGCGTCACCCAAGGACATTTCAGGAAGTGATTTGTTTCCACGTCGAGACAGATGGCTGCAAACAGGTTAGTGTTTGACTGAAAACACAAAGAAAGAAAGTGAATTTTACTGCTCGTTCAGCAGTTTGACAGAATAAATGAATAAATGCTCGGTGCCACTGCTGACGTGCTGCTGGTGTATACACACAAACACTCCCTCAGTCAGAAAGTATTAGCTTCTTCTTTATTTCTTGCTGTTGTCTGCTGGTATGGACGTTCCAAAATTACTCAGTAGAACAAAGTTAGAAAAGCCACTTATTCCCATTATAGTAACTCAATTTTAGAGGAGTGTTGGGTAATGAATGGGGATGAGAAATGTAATGGACCAGTGAATGTGAAGCATACACTGACTCGTGCAGTATATATTTGCTATTTATTTTTATAATAATGATTGGTATACAGTTACTGACGTGCACTTTCATTATCTGCCTGGAGAATGATTATATTTACGATGGCCACTGTAGAGCCATCATTTTGGATAATTGTGGTTTCTGTTTATTGATGTGCTTTTGATGGTCTAATGTAGGCTTTATGTTCAGGTATTTATGTTATGAACACGCCTGGATCAGGATGGATTAATGGCTCTCAGTGTATCATTGTCTCTGTCCTGTTTGGAGAACATTAAAGTTCTCAAAGTCCATCTGACAATTAGTTTGGATACAGTTGCCTCTCTTAAGTCTTTGAGACATGGACATGAGTGAGTGTACCTGGGATTTTTAAACTCAAATAAGGCGATTAACAACATTCCATTTGCCAGTGGTTGCTACTGCGATGTTTCTTTTAATGTCATGGTGGTTTCTATTTTGCATCTTTTGACTCCAGCCTCTCTTTAAACGGATTGTTTAGATCAGGGGTCGGTAATTGCATTTGGCCCAGGGACAATATTTTCCTAAGGAATTGAATACCAGACCAAAACATCATATCTTCTTTAGGCAAACCCTGGTTCTTATTTCTCATGATCTTGTAGAAAAGAATTGAACAAAACTGGCAACATACTACCAAAACTACTAAATTACTACCAAAACTAGTTTAGTAGCAGCTACTACAACAGTTTTTTTATTTACAGTGTATATGTACAAATGAAAATGATCTATATCACACAGAAAATAACACACAACGAGCAGCTGTTTGTCCACACACTTCAACACAAAATCCACACAGGACTGAGTCAGAAAAGGCTCAGTTCCTCCAATCATCGCGCAGAAGCCCAGCGTCCGTGCCCACCCACTGCTCCATCGACTCCCAGAGAAGCCGAGCTTCCGTGGAAGTGATGTTTTTGCCGCAATCTGTCCAAGTGCCCAGTGACAAAAACTTGTTCTGTGCCATCCCATAGAGAACAGTTGAAGCTGATCTTCAAGAGGTTTTAACGCAGAGGCTGCGACGGGAATACGGAAAAACACGTAAGACGATCCGTCATCCGCGAACTAGTGACACGTTCTAATCGCGTTCCAGCGCACGTTCAGTATTGAAATGTAAATACAACACAGTACACATGTGACGACATTGCTGTCTTACATGACCGCCACAAAGTCTGCAGTCAATCTGATGGTTAAGACATGAACGTAAAGACAAAGGTCAGGGAATCATCAGACCCGTGAGGATGTTTAACATTTAACAACAATTCAAAAGTTAGTCCGGATATTTTACCAGTGTTTTTTGGGGCAGCTGACAGATCCTTTGTGTCATGTAAAAAACATGAAGGGAAGTTTGAGCTCTAATCTTCATGACAAGCAGCCAGTCCTCAGAGAAGCTGCCACAGAGCTCCCGTGGGCCAGTGAACCTCCCACTCTGAGGTCACAAATCCAACAAGTTTAACTTAACCTCACCACGGCAGAAGCTGGAGTCTGGCCCCCGAGGCTGCGCGTCCTTCCCTGACCCGCAGAGTCACAACATCCCCTTTTACTGAAGCCAGGGGCCTGGAAGTCATCAGTGATCCTGGCAACACACAGAGAGCACTGAGGTCATTAATAATGACTCCATTTACTTAACACCAACCCAAACACCTGCTCATTTATCATGGCTGACGCGTGTCAGCCCGGCCCATTTCTCACACAGGAGCCAGCCAGTGCACACCTTCCTCAGGTCACCTTTGGCTGTGAGAGTGCTTTAGTGAGCACATCAATGCACAGAAAACATACAGCACTGTGGTCTTCGTCTCTGTTCTGGTCTTGAATCTTGTCCATGTTGAGCTCCCTGAGACCGATCCTGTGTTCTTTTCCATTATGTAGACTTCCTCTGTGAACTAATCTGTTTTCATGAATTCTAATGATTCTCTTACACTGAAAACAACTGCTGCCAAGAGCATGTGTGTGTCGGGTCTTCATGGTCACAAACGGTCGAGGTGCTGGTTTATCTCTGCAAAGGGTTTAGCGTGGAACTCTTCTGACTTGTGAGCATAGAAAGTATGAATTTGACTTTTTTAGAAAGTTCTTATTTAAAGCGTTGAGGAGAGGAGTGCATCTGAATGCCCTCCTCATGTTGTATTCATAAAACTCTCAGTTTCAGAAAACTCGAGGGTTTAAAACTTGTACTGTACTTGTCTAAAAATCAGCGTGTGGTCTTATATATTTTAATTTAAGTCATATAGAGTGAACATTTTACTGAAAGATGAAAAGAACGAGTCTTCTCTCTTCTGGCATCCGCGTTGCTCTTGAGTTCATATGATCTTCAAATATTGATCATAAACTTAAGTCATGGATGCAAACATATGACCTAGACACAAGACTATGAGATATTCCTGTAAAATAGAAGATTAAATGCATCCTCTTTAAATAAATATTAGTTTTGTAAAAACCTCTGGTTTATGAGCAGCACATTTCTCTCCTCGGCTAAATCTCCGAGGCCTCCCTCGCAGAATAAGTAGTAGCTGCCTTCAGATTTGATGCTCGCACACTTAAGCAGAGTTGAAGACAGAGCTTCTCTTCTGGGATTTCTCAGAGAAATATCAGTAGTTCTTGTTTTCCAGTTGCTATGCCAGACTGCCTCGCGTCTCCGGAGACGCGCTGTTGATGATGATGTTGCCTCAGCCGACTTCATCGCCCTCGACCGGCGAGTCTCAGGTAGAAGAGATGTTGATATCGTTGAGCATTTACGATGTGGGTCTGCAGTGCAGCGCCTTACTTCTCCCTCCTACCCGACTACAAACTGAGAGAGGGAGTGGACCTGGAACATTTCCCAGCATGCAACGGGCAGAGGGAAGAAAGCGCCGTGAACAGGTCACTCGTTCACAGCACAAGGAGATATGGAAGCAGGGAGCATGTGCTTCTGAACATGAGCGTGACATCAGAGAGAACGGATTCAAATCAGCACGACGTGAAGTCTTTCATGCAGTTTCCAACACTCTGTGTCTCTGTGGATAGAAAACAGGTGATAATTAATAGTAAAAGTCTTGTATAAAGCACCTAAAAGGCATACTTGAGTAAAAGTACAGGTACGATACCTGTAAAAAAAGTAATTTTCTGATATAAAATGTATTTACGTCTTAGAAGTAAAAGTATTAAAAAAAGCAAGGAGTAATTAAAATAATGTGTTAAACCACATGAGCAGAGGTGGAAAGAGTTACTGAAATATTCTAATCTAAAAATGTACTCAAGTTACATTCAAACAGTAGCTTGTTTAAAATGTACTCAGAGTAAAAGTTACTTAGTTACTCTAATAACAATGTTCTTTCTTGTGTCGCACTAAAAAAATCTCACATGAATTGTTTTTAATTCAAGGCAAACGTATACAAATTAAAGTGCTGACAAAATAAAATATGTTAAAGGGTCAAAGGTCACAAAATGAGTGCCAATTCACCTGTCCTCGTCATTCACTGCCACAGTTTCTGGTGCGCGAACCATTTAAATCTAAATAATTGACTCAGTAATGGACGTGATTCCAAAAAAAACATACTTAAGTAAAAGTTCAATTACAATTTGACTTCAAAAAGTACAAGTACACAAAAAACCTACTCCATTATAAATGTCATTCATTATTATGACCAATCAACTCCTTTTGATTGACACCTGAGTGGAAACAAACCTTTCAGCAGCTGATTTTTCTTGTATCGTTTCACTTAAAAGTTTAAACTTTTTCCTAAGGCTATGAAAACTAAACAATTTATATTATACAGCGATTATACTCAAATACCCCTAAATATTACACACTGGACCTTTAAATCGTAATATTCTATCGCTTTACAGAGAAGATACACAGATACAGAGTAAGTCGTGTTGAGGCTTGTAGAGATGTGTACAGGTGTGTCAAACACAGACTGACAGTTTGATCCTTCACTGACTCTAACATTTAAACACGCACTAATGACTTAAAAAGAGCTTTAAAAATCATTAAATAACAACCCTTTAAAGTTGAAATAAAGCCTAATCATAATGGATTCACAGCCGACATCACTTAATGATCGAGTGTGTGTGTCCGTGAATGTCATATTTGCAGTGCTGCTAAGTAAGATTGCCAAAAATCACCATAAATTCAGTTTCTTACCGACACAAACAATGTCACTCGTCTTCTTTTCCTCCTCTGGCCTCACTCCCTGTGTCTCTGTGTGTGTGTGTGTTCACTGAAGAAGCAGAAACATGGAGACAGTGACAGCGCGGATATTTATCGCATGAATAAATAATATGAAATGTCACCCACTCTAAAGAACGGAGTACCTTATTTGTGGAGGTGGTGTTGATTCATTGAAAGGAATCGCAGGTTTGGTTAGATCACGGCTAATTTATTCGCCTACTTAAAAAAAAAAAAAAGGACCAGATTTCTTTTTAACAAAAGATGTTTTCTTTTTCTTATTTAATACCTACAGTGTGTAACATGTAAAACCTGTGGTCTACATTACCCACAATGCCTGTCATAGACCATCAATACAAAGTGTTGGTGAGGCCAATCAGGAAGTAAGAGTATACTGAGTAGCCACCAGGGGGCGAGTCCTCTGGTTGCAAAAACAACTCCATTAGAAAACTAGCCTTTCTCTTACTTGATTGACTCAGGAGTTACTGGTCTCAGATCTGCTTCAACAGAACTACATTCTGCTCCCTAACAGAGGATTGTGATTGACAGCTGGTGTCATCCAATAGGAGCATGGTATCAGGTGGCATCTGTGAAATTATGAAAAGCGAGGCTTCGAAACAGGAGTTCGATTCCTATGTGTGACGTCATGACTGGCTGCCAATTGGCTGACTCCAAAATCACTTCACACTCAAATGCTGGTTTTCATCATGGAGTGGTTTGGTCTGGTACAGTACGGTACAGTAGAGGGCTGTGCGTAGCTAGAACAACAACGTCAAACGTAACACAACGGAGGACGTACAACAGTTTTTTCCACCAAGTGAAACGGTTCAGTTTGGTACGGTTACATTTCCATTAGGAAAAGTACCAAAATAACCCGCCCAAAGCATTTCAATTAGTTTGGTACCATTCGCTTTGGGGTAAAATGGTACGGTCCATGACAGCCGGCTGATTGGCTCTACTCTCACACAAAGCTTGATGAGCTCGAACCAAGCAGGAAATTGTGGGGCCACATGTGGCCTGCGGGCCGCCAGTTTGACACCTCAGTTCTCAGTTGAAACGCAAGCCTGACTCAGGGCTTTACCATTCCAAACCGTACTATGATGGAAATCAGGATCAGCCTATGACTGACCTTACTGTACCATTTTAGTGTGGTCGCCCAAGGGAAAGGGTGCTAAAGAATGGGACAGTTGGGGCTGGTTATTTTTGCTACTATACCGTACCAAACCAGACCGTTCCACTCAGTGGAAACACCACTAAACATCTTCACAGAGTCTTCACAGGTACAATTAAAACCTCAAAACAAAGACTTGCGCAGCGGTGCTCTCAAAGAGCCTTGATCAAGATTCAAGTGTCATTGTGTAGCACAATGACATTCTGTACTTTTTAGGAACAAATTGCACCCAGAGGTGTATTTAAAATCTCAAAGCATTTAAAGGAACAACAGGAATGACTGATGATTTAAATGTCGTCATATAACTGGTGGGATTTCGCTCTATCGTGAAAAATGAACAATAATTCACTAATTGCAGCAAAGTAACAGGACAAGGTTGAGACGACTGGGCTATATTGACAATAACATTTGTTGTTTATGGTACGTAGACTCATGGGAAACGTGACTCTCAGTCAGCCAATCACGTAGCGGCAGCTCAGTGCATTTAATCAAAAAAAAACAAACAATTAAAGTGGCTACGAACGTGACAAAGTCAAGGAAAGTGGGTGTTTTTGAGAAACTGCAGAACTACTGGGATTTTGACACACAAACACGAGGCCAGAGCTCCGAGGAGAACGACGTCCTGTCCTGTGTACATAATAAGGTGATTAATTGTGTAAGTGTTACATTATTATTACGTCTAGTAAAACAAGCTTTTTATTTTTTAACATTTTGTTATGAATTTAGCAGGTCTTCACAAGCATGTGTATGGTGTTATGATGGAGGCGCTAAAAAGTGACAGATTCAAATAAATCGGAGGACTTCATTGGCTGAAAACTTCAACAAGAATTACACACTACAGTACAGGAACTCACTCATCGTTTATTACTGGCATCCAGACCTGTACCGCCACCCAATGGTGAAGTAAGATAATACAGGACCCTAACACGCGAGTATACCAGGTAGCGCTGTAATGATTGACAGCTTTTTAAAAGCACGACATTATTCATATGTGCGCACGCACACAGCCCTTTGGCCTTTTGTCAAGAATGAGTCATTTACACATTTACATAGGCCACTTGGAAGTTGGAGCAAAGAAATAAAATAAATTCTCTTTTAACATCGCAACATCTCAGCACTCTAAATAGGCCTAGGAGGAGGAGTGGGTTTGGCTCCAGAGAGCTCTGGGTCTCAACTCTCCACAGCTGGACCTGCACCTGCAGCCATGGCTTGCAGAAAAGTGCGGACGTGACACACGTTCTCACCTGGTTCAATTCTGGCCAGGGGACTGTTGCCATCTTGTGGCTTCAGAAAGTCCAGTCCTTCAAAAAGCCAAGTGTGTGGTGCCTCCTCCGCATCCACTTTTGCATCTTTCATCGTGCTCATTGGAACCAACCTGACCGCTCATTTACCGCGCAAGCCAACACCAGGGTCCGCGATATACAACGCCCAATTTGGACTATGCGCAGAAGTATACCAGGGCCTTAAAGGTCCCAGTCTCTTTTTATATTTTATATAAATCTTTTTATAAGGTCCTGTAGTATCTGACTTCGCCATTGCATGGCGGTACAAGTCTGGACGCAGGGAATGGTTAGAGTGGCTCACGGCTGAAACCCGTCCATGGGTCGCCAGGTCGAGGCTCGGAGGACTATCCTTGGCGACACCTTCTTTGGTTGTTGAAATGTTTTTTTCTGCTTGGTGAGCGAGGCTTAATACTCCACCTACTGGTGGGCGCAAATTCAGTCCGCGCCCAACGCGCTCTTTGCGTGCGGTTCCAAAATCTGGGCCACAATGTGACCAGGGCCTTTAGGTTAAGGAAATGTCCCCAGTTCTCTGAGAATGAAACATGAGAAAGGTCAAGGGAAGTGACAGGAGTTACACACTGGAGCTTTAAAAGGAGAACGTCTGGATCCACTCCTCCCTTGTATCAATCCTGACTGAGAACACTTCAGTAGCTTTTGTAAAACTTTCGTTTGGGAGGAAAACAAAATATGACGTCACCTTGGACACTGGGACTTTTTTTTTTGATTTCATATGCAAAACTAATCATCAGATTATCTGATGGAGAAAACAACTGCTGGCTGCAGCCTGAGTGATAAGCATCATGCAGACACACTGGGACAGCAGAGCGAGCCGAGGGTAGCTGAGGGTCTCTTGTTGTTGCCCTGCCTTTGTTTTGCCGCCTTCCTCCTGCTGTCCTCTTGCAGAGAGCAAGTTCTCTCAGCATCAATAATGGGGGGCTCACAGCAGACAGCGCTGAATGGACTGAGGCAGCGGGACAACTTAATACCATTCAGCCACTAATTAACTAATTGAAAGACCAAAGTCTCTAAATCTGGAAGTACAAATCACTTATTACGCATCTTTGTGTCTGTACAGAAAAGTGCTCTTCAAACCTATACGAGGCGTAAAATCACACGTACGGCGAGTGTGAAATCCCGAGGCTCATATTTGTCAACGAGATCAACCGTCGACACTGATCACAGCCCATAGCGGCCTGATTTATTCCGACCGTGGTTCTCCTTTTTGTGTGCGGGCGAGTTGAAGGTGATGAGTCAAGTCCATAAAGTGTAAAATGAGATGTAACCCACATTCATGAGGCCCGAGAGCAGAGAACGACAGAGAGGACGGGGGAAAGATATACACACCCGGGGCAGCTTCAGTGGAAAGAAATGGACTCCATTTTTGTAAGTCCCCCTCTCCAGCTGTCAGCCCCGCTCCCTGTCCCATGGGGGGTTGCCACGGTGATAGGAGGCCACATGTCTTGGGGGCGTCGTTTTGGTCAAAGGACCCCATTGTTCTTGTGTTAAGCCGTCTTCAGTATGCCCGTCTGCCAGGGACAGGGGACTCTGCTTCACACCCCACACACACACAGAAAAAACACACACCCACTTGTATGGAGGTGCAGCACTGCCTGCACACTTCAGATCCTCCCAGTTAAGAATCAGAAAAGGACGTGAATATATATAACAACTGTACAGAAGAAACTCGATGAAATAAGTTATCAGATAAAGAAAAGATGGGAATTTGTTTTTGTAATGTTTCTTTATCCCTCTGGAGGTAGGACTGGAAAACTTCATTCAATAAAAACACAGAAGAAATTAGTTCAATAGTTTTTGTAGAAAGTTAAAAAGAAATAAAAAAAAAAAACCACAAAAAAGAAAGGACTAAAAGTCGTCAACGTCAATTAATCTATATCTGTTGAGAATAAGGCTGTGGTCTGTGTCCCACAGGCAGGAAGTCTTCACTCTAAAGGTCCACTGAGTAAGAATGAGTGACATCTAGTGGCGAGACACCACCTTCACTCACCCCTTCATTTCCCCAGAACGTCATTGAACCTCACACCAGAAAAGATATTGCTCTTTGTTTACACAATAAGCATTCAGGCTGCTGTCAGTACAAGATGGTAGCCTATTTTAAAGCAATTAAACTCTAAAATAGATGTATTTATGGGCATTTATGCAAATAAACCCCCCTTAGTCTGGAGATAAACATTAATAAAACCACAAAAAATATCATTGGAAAAGGTTAGTTTGAAGTATTTAGCTGCCTTTTATAGACAAAGGCAAGGCAGAGGTTTTACCGCTGCAGAAGATTACAGCACTTTGGGGAGAGCCAATCTGTACGAAAACATATGTGAAGTGTAAAGTGAAAGCCGTCCAGAGTGGTTAATACACAATCATGGGGGAAACAGATGGAGCTCAGTGACAGGTGAGTGTATAAAAAACAGCTCCTGAATTTAAAATACTTTTGCTTCTGGGAGGTATTTTATAAACTCACAATCTGTGGCAAGAAAACAGTTCAATTATAAAATTGTTCAACTCTTTGAAGTTTGATCTAATCTGATTTCCTGTTGCATCTCTGGAAACACGTTTCATGTACTTACAAGTAGATGATGACTGGCTGCATGCAGGTCCTCGAAGCTACCACCAGATGGCACCATGGCCCCACTGCCTCTCTGCGACTTGCTTTGCCGCCCCCATCCATCCATCCTGCATGAAAGTGGAGACCCTGGCAAACACCAGGAGCCAGAAAATCCACGAGTGTCCTTCAGACAAGTGACTCAGGCTTGATTCAAATGGGAGGAGTCAATTACTCTGTGATGGATAGATTATGTTGGTGCATAATCCTGGAAGCCAATTTCCCAATGTGAAGTGAATCAGAAAGTCAATTTGTTGCTGCTCGCTCTGCTCCTCCTCCTCTGACAGACGGATGGAGCTGATTTGAATCACTAACCGGTGAAATCTGAGGTTAGAGGTCAATTTAGTTCCCGGACATTTAGCCAGTGGTTAAAACGTCTATCGCAATTACGGTGGTGAAAGTGAAAGGACTGAAGTGACCACACAGATGGAACATCACATTAGTGGAGACTGTTGGGTTTTATTGTCTGAATTGACTCCCCAGCCTTAATCACATGTTTAAAGGGAAAACTGTTTGGTGGAGAAACTTCACATTTGCCAAAAGCATCTCATCAGCCAACACTTGCACATTAAATGCCAACTCGTATTTACCTCGTTGCATTATACAAGAAAATGTTAGTTTGACAGGCTGTCACAGTCACAAACCAACCGCCTAAAAGCTCAGATAATGCAGTCAAACGGGAACATCTTCATTGCTGAAAACACTGAGCACTTAAAAAACAGTCCAAGAGAATTAAACAGAAGAGTGAGAGCCTATATTTTGATCTCTCTCTGCTGCTTTTCACTTTATTTTATCCATGGATCCGTCGACACCCCCCCCCCCCTCCCGTCTGGAAAAAAAAAGGGCCACCTTCATCCATCCACAAAGAAGAGATATTGACTCAGACCTGCTTGATCCAGTCACCTTGCAGATGGAGAGTGAAGATGCACTCCGATTACCAGCTGAGGAGTGCTTGGTTATTGATTAGGTGGTGGTCAGCAGACATCACTGCTGAGCTCTCTCAGTGTTATTGACTGGCTTGGTTACGGGAGGTAATTTGGCAACAATTTACTGGTCAGCTCTAATAATTCAAGCACAGGGAGAGAAAAAGGGGGAGAGAGAGAAAGAATAAATCAACCATCAGACCGGTCTTTGGAGAAAAAAGGGTAAAATTTAATCTTAAGAAAACGGGGAGGCTTTACGTGACAGAGCGATGAAGGTTATCATGTAATCCTGCTAATCTTAATTCATTCAAATAGACAGAGTACCGTGTCCTCAGTGTAAAGTCTCATGAAGCGTCGTCGTGCGTCTCGTCAGAGGCTGACGGTTGGACAGGTTGAACTGCACTGAGCCGGCGGCCCCGGGTTCTCCTACGAGCCCCTTTACTGGACTCGGGGGACGTTCGAGGAAGCCAAGCGAGACCCGCGCCACCGCTGCTGGAGACGATGCTGCTCTGGTTCCTAAGGCTGCGGCGCACGGACCGATGTCCTCTAGTGGCAACAGGTTTAAACACGTCTTCAAAGTTAAAGTCAGCTTGCCAGGGAGCCAGGTCCTCATCAAACACTCGCTCCTCCTCCTGACTGCAGGAGCCTGACCTGCTGTTGCCATCATGCTGCTTTGCTGTGCAGTCTCCTTGTCGCTTTTCCTCCACTTCATGGCTCGGCTGGTCATCCCTTTCCTGTATGACTTGGCCGTTAGCAGAGTTTCTCCCAAAATGCTCGGCCGTGTGTTGCTGATTCGAGTAGTTGAGTTCTTCACCTGAAATTGGGAAGGAGTCAGGACCGGCAGGACTTTCTAATTTCCCATCGGAGTGTGTGCTGCGAGCATCTGCACGAGCCTCGTCATTAAGTTCAATATCAACCGCTGCCTGCTCGAGTGCAGTGTGGCACAGTGGGTTTGTCGAGGTTTGGTCTTCACAGAGCTCTGGTGTGGTTCCTCCAGTCTGCTCCCCAGGCTCCTCACTGAGCCAGTCACAGTCAGAAACACCAACCTTCCTATTCTTCCTTCCCCTCCCTCTGGACCTTGGCCCTGACAGCCTCCGGCCTTTCCCTGTGCTGCACCTTTTATTGGAGTCTGGAGATGGGGCCGAGTCTTCTGAAGCATTTTCTAAGGCATGTGTCTCAGCGAGGTCACCAGTGACTTCAGTATTGTTGATATTCTCAGGGCTCAAGTGAGTCTCTGCATTTGGTGCTGTTGGAAAAAACAGGAGAAATTCTTACAACCATTAAAGAAAATGTATATGAAAAATAAAATAAATAACAGGGAAGAGAAAGGTAGTGTTGTTTGACCTCCCTCCATAACTCACTATTGCTTTTGAAAAATCTAAAAGGCTGTTGCCACACTGGATGAGCAGTGTGTGCACCAGAGTCGCTGATTTACTGCATCTCCTGCACCTTTATTGTTCACACAGGGAGCGTGTCCTCTGCTGCTATGTCTTACAAAGGGTTTGAAAACTGCCATCAAAATACTCCTTTGTATTGAGCTAATCACTCGGACTCTTCGGTTTGAAGCTGTAGATTTGTCGGTCCAGCAGACATTTCGCAATTAAGCCTAGCTGCAGAAGTAGTTTGGATTCAAGGAACTTAACTGGTAGAGTGATTTTCCTTAGAAACAGTAAAACTGTGATAAAATTGTTGAAACTATTGTGAAAGTACATTTTCTCGCATAAAAAACAGGCGAGAGCCATAAAAAAAAAAAGCTGCCATGTGAGACACACGGGGGGAAGATCTGAATCTCTGCAACAACACTTTTCCTCTGGAGAGTCACTTTACCTCGCTGTGTAACACAACCGTCAGAGGCCTTGTTTTAATGAAGTTGACCATGTTCACCTCTATCACAATCTCTTTTTAATTCAGGACCGGGCTGCCTTGACACTCGTACTTCTCCGTGAATGACGGCGTGTTCATGTCACATCTGGAGTGACCCTCTTGATCAGCGCCTGTCGTTCTTTCTTTTCTCTGTCAAAGCTCTCTGCTGGAGCTGCTTCGCCCGCTTCCTTTGTGTTTCCAGTCTGCCAACGTTAACATCCTCTGCTACTGCCTGTGTGAAAGTTGGCTCATTGTTCCGCTGCAGCGGCCCAGCAGACGTTAATCACTCGCACATATACGGGTCCATATCTATGCATTGCTGTATGACTTACTCTTTTATGTGTGGTTGTATTGTTTTGAGTGTATGATCTTTAATGCCAAACAGAGAAAGACATTCACAAATGTTAGGCACCAAAAAACAAACAAACACATTCCCTCACACCAATTTATCGATTCCTGTTGATCTTTTTTTGAAAGAAATTCTTCAATCAGTCTTTTAACTGTGCCATTTCCTGTGTCCTCTGCACAAGACTTTACAGCAATAATCTTGTGTGACCGCGAGCTAGCGGGGAAGCTAACAACTAAGCTAACAGCTGAATCTGTAGATTCGTTGGTTACTTTGCCATCCATAAGCGTAAAACTTCATCTATAGAGTTTTGTGTGTCTTTCATTGACACAGCAAAACAACACAACATCACTGTTTTCTTCTGATGAGCAAAGAGGAAACGGATGCAGGCCAAGCTGTGCTCGCAGCACCCTCTGCTGGACAACTTGGTAATTACTTTACACTGTCTTAAGAAGTCCGAATCATCACTTACGATCTACGTGGAGTTTAATGGAGAAGAAACTGAATGAATCAAAAATCAAATCAGTTCAAATTACAATCAAACTGAGTCAGTAAATCAGTAACGATACCCTGCCCTCTTAAAAGAAAGACGCAGTCATGCTCATGTATCCAGTGTGACTCCAGCCTAAAATGAAGTTTGCTGTTACCTGTATGTTCTGTGCAGCTGATGGAGGGAGTTGGCTGTGTAGCTGGGGACTGACTGAAGAAAGACAGCAGCTCGGTGATGGGACTCAGGGAGGGGTTCTTAGAGGCGAATGCCCGAGAGCCATACAGGGAGCGATCCACGTCCTTTTTCCACTGACGTGTCGCTGTGGTGGTTTGCTGTGGAAACAATCTGCATCAGTCACCTCTTTCTACTGAAAATGTTTCTTTCAACCGTTCAAACTACTAATTTGTGCTCATGCATTACAGCCATTTCAAAAACAGGCTCCAACTATGTAACAAATATATTCTGAAGCTATAAAGACGACGTAAACAGACCACATCATGACTCGATTACGATGCAGGTGCTTTATTTGAGTTCGATTTTTACAATCTGTGCTTAGTGAAACATCTACATAATATTTTGAGTTTAGGGACAGAAGTGGATTTAAAGTATCTGCTTTACTGACTGACTTTGGCCAGTGTTGGACTGATACCAATACAGAGTGATGGTCTGGCATACGAGTCTCTTTTAACTAATCAATACCGGCTGCCATCAACTTTGCTCCAACTAAATATCATAAAAAAACAAACCAAAAAACCCTACAAAGTTGTTCTGAGGAGACAGACACTACAAGCTCGGTAAATTGAATCTTGTGATGTGAGGCACTGTCAAGATAGCTCCAGCTATCCACGCCGCAGATTGCTTTCAAACGACTGGGCTGATGCATTGGGAATGCACTGTCAACTGCACACTACCACATATTAATCTTGTCAGAATGGACGGAAGAAAATGCCACAAAAAAAAACTATCACAGTTTTTATAGAATACACAAGTGTAGTGTGTGTGTGGCTGATTCGTCTCCCCACACTTCATGCACATGAATTTCAAGGACCTGCTTTCTTTTTTTCCCCTGCTTTCAAGGCTCAGATTCCTTAAAACCAAAGACCCAACGCTGCATAGTTTGAGACATGGAGGCACAGGGTTGATATCAATGTTTGAGCTCAGGGACAACAATGAAAAAGGGAGCATGAAAGTATATTACTGGCAATCATTAAATAACAATAATTAATGTTCAATATATACATATTAATGTAATGTTTCTGCATTATGAAAACATGACGAGACAACACAATTTATTTGAGGTCTGTGTTTGTTTTTTGTGTGAATTGTTTCGTTTAAAAGCACAATTAACTTTCTCTTTCTTTAACTTTCCCTCAGGAGCAAAAGTCAATCTTTACTTATCTGACGTTCATTAAAATGAACCTGATAAGGGTCATACATTTTCTATATGATCATATTCCCACATGTTAAATGGAAAAAATAGATTTCTTTAAAACCCACATTATCTCAAATTAAGGAATATTTCAAAGTAGGACATTTTTCTTTTGTTCTTTTTTAATGTCAAAGGTGCTTTCACGCATATTCAGTGATTGAACACCTCGACTGTTACACTGCCTCATTAAAAAGGTGCAATGTGGAGGATTTAGCCATCTATTGGTGAAGTGACACTTACTTTCCTGTGTGTGTATATTATATATATATAAAAAACAATCATATATGTATTTATATTTACTTAAATAAATAAGTTAAGTAAATATGACATACCAGAGGTTCGAGACAGAAAATGTTAGCAACCTGTTTTACTTCCTCTCTGCCATCTTTTATATTCTAATGTATCTCTCATAATGTCCCTTCGTCTGGTTCAAGGCATTTTTGAGAGAGCTAGTGAGGCTTTCTCAATTCATAATCAATCAGTATTAAGCAGCTAGCCGCTCTCCGGGTCTGGCACAACAGACCGAAAAAAATCAAACCAACACACAGAGTTTGTGGCTTGCAAGTGAAAAATGTATTTTGTGAATAAATAGCAGCTCCATTGTAATGAATATGGCCAGTATTTCAATTGAACATGTTTCCATATTCTCTAATGACACATTATTGCAACTTTACGTCTTAATATAATGCATTTTCTTATATATCACCGTTAACATGACAACATTGTTATTAAAAAAAAATGAATTCCACTTCCCTTCTTTGCTCTGATAAACTGCTTTGTTGAAGTGCCGAGTCAGCAGAGCCACTTACTCAACTGGTGGCACAACTTCAATGACTGAAAAGACTTCATAATGGAATCCCAATGATTTCTGAGCATGTGGTGAGCATGATAAATCTGTGGTGGTACAGCAGGAACATCTAAACACACATCCGCAGTGTTCCCTTAACTCAAGTTAGTGAAGTAAGTTGTGGTCACGTATTGTGTCTCGGTGACTGCCTCCCACAGAGATGTGTGCAGATCCCTCAGTGCAGTGGTGTAAAGAGAAATCAAAGGAATAGTCCCTGCCAGCTCACCTTCATCTTCCCAGAGGCCATCTTGGCAGCAGAGCGTGTCGACCTCTTCACAGGTTCACTCTCCTGTGTGCGCTGAGGGAGCACAGAGTGGGCATGAGGATATAATATATAATAGAGTCGAGAGTTGCTGCATCGCTCTCTCTCTCACACACACACACACACACACACACAGAGACACGGATCTCATTAAATTCAGATCCAATGGAATTAAACAGTAGATTAGACAGGAGCATGTTTTGACCCCTAAATTATTAAGAAAGACAATCTTGTCTGGTAAATTGAGATTTCTGGTGATCAAGCGGAGAGCGGTGTGTGATAAAAGCAGACCTTTCTCTTTCGACTGCTGGAGTCAGCTGGAGCCTCGCTGGTAGATTCACACCCCGGTTCTGACTGCCAAGACACACAGAAGTCTTTGTTAAATAAAATGAAATGTCACACTATGGCTGTTCTGTATCACACAGTGATAATGGCTTGAACATTATCAACTGACAGTATCCATATAAATGTAAAGCACAGAGTTGCTCTGCCCATAAATACCTATCCAAGAGGGTAGATTTAAAAAAAAAGAAAAAAAAAAGAAGAAGAAACAGGTGGCAGACCTTCTTCCTTCGGGTGCGAGATCTGACTGCAGTTGCTTCAGGCTGTTTCTCCTTCTCTGGTAAAGATGCAGGCTCACCGAGGACATCCATCTGGGATGCTGTGATGGGTTCACTCTCTGACTCTGAGGGGGAAAAAAACAACCTTCAGTGTTACAAGTGAAATAATGAAAGACTTTGACTTGAGCTGAAGAAAACATTATTCATAACATGGGTGTTGTTGATGAATCAAAACAAAATGCTATCGTGTCTTTGACTTAATTTACCATGTTTACCAGCAACATTATGTCTACAGTCCACATTTACAGGCTATTTTATTCCTCAAGCCCGTTTAAGAGAAACCTGAGTTACTGCACACAGTAAAATTTCATTGTTTCTAGTGAGTACTGTAGCTTGACACTGCTGGATTTTGTCAGGGGAAACGGAGCAGACAGAGACAAGGGGAATGAAGACAATAAGAAATGAAAAGTAGAGTATGTTGGCAGCTCACCTGTCATTATGTGAGAAGGAGACTCCTCATTGAAAGCAGCGTTTAGGTTTAATGGCTGGGAGTCCCACGTATATTCTGCAATTTCAACATATGGGAAGAGCTGTTAGAACACAAAGCAGTTTTGATATATTCTATTGGAAATAACGCAGTGTAACTCACAGTGAAACACAGAGCGATAATGTACCTGAATCATTTGACTGTGCAGAGTCAATCTCCTCCAATGAAGGGAAAACGATCTACAACCACAGCGTGAGACAAAACAACATGACTCACTGATGAATGTAAGGTGTGATTGACCAAGTTATAAACAGTTATGACATGAAAGTAAAGAAAGGGCTACGGCTTGTGTGGATGCATTTCAAGTAGGCCTGCAATTAACAACTATATTAACCAACAATTCATCTGTTGATTATTTTCTCAATTAAGTAATTAGTTGATTTGTCAAGAAAATGCACAAAAAAATACAAATATTTAGAATTCATTGATTATCAGAATAGCTGAATATCCTCGTCTCGGTGTAAACCGTTTCATTTATGACATGCACGATCATGCCGTCTACCTTTTCTCCCGCTTCCTCACTCTCTTCGCCCACAGGCCGCGTTCTGAAGTTGCGAGGGAGTGCTAGTGTAGGAGAGGCACCAAACTCGGCGTGGTCGCTGTAGTCTGGCTGAGCTTGCGGCGTCTGGGCTACACTTCTCTGCGGTGTCTTCAGCAGTGAGCGCAGCAGTAAGGCCCCACCTGGGGTGGGTGCTCGGGCAGGAGTGGAACCCTTCTGTAATGGGGTGCTGGGGGGCAAGTTCTTATCGAATAACTCAGGGGAGAGCGGACCTCCAAAGTGCACCTTCTTTTTCCTCTTTACAGCAGACAAGCCAGTGGAGTCATCCTTTCCTGCACAGAGAATAAAACGTACATCATTCTCCAACTATGAAACAAATATTGTTCTCCCAAAAAGAATAAATAAACATTACATTTTTACAGTCTGTGCATAGTGAAACATATACAGATATATAGGATTTTTGGATTGTGTTGGATTCTACATTTTTAGCCGATCCAGTGATAGTATTGTTTGACAGAGCCTGTTTCAGATTAAAGATATTGTCACTATTGATATAAAGATTTAGCACAGCTAAAATAGTCACATCTTTGGGCATCAATATCAGGACAACTGAAATTGCTTCATCGAATACAGTTCTAGTGAATGTGACCCCAATAACACATACTGTAGCTCAAAGCTAGAGCTCAACGAGGACAGAACTAGGATTGGATACACAGCTTTGCCTCAAACCCCAGGCTAAGCTGAGGGAAAAGCACAAGTATCCTTGCATGGCCACAGAAAGTAGTGTACATGTACCTGTGGGCTTCATCTCAAGCAGAGAAGGGAGGGAGGTGATGTGGAAGGGAGAGACGGGGTGAGGTGGTGAAGCAGGATCATCAGCTGGTGGTCGGTTGGGGCTATGCAGTGCAAAGACACCGTCCTGTTGAAAGAGAATACATAAGAAGTCTCATTCTGGGGGCCTGTAATTTCAGGAAATTCACAAAACGGGCGGTTTCGTAAGAGTGAATGAAATAAATCTCACACTAGAACCAATTTTGTGCAAAAAATTTGAAATCACACTGGCTATGAAAGGGAGCAATATTTAAATGTACAGATTGACATTTTGGGAAATACACTGCTGAGATTGAGCTGGGAGAATCAATCTTCCTTGAATACATGACCTCCTCAATTCATGACCCCATGATTTACAATATAAATGTAGTAACATAAAAAATATCTCTCCCTGCATGATCACACATTGAGTAATTTAAGGCCAGTGAAGCTGCTGGTTCTGCTGGAATCTTTTTAACTCTACTTGTGCTACCAATTACACAACAGCTGTTTAATGGCTTTAAGTTGGGTGTTGTTGTTTTTTTTCTCCTTTCAAATCCGTGTGTGTTTGTGTCTGGATTAGGTCCAAACCTGTTGGTTCTTAGAAGGGGAACATGGCTGGAGCTCAGATTCAACATGTACAGGTGGGGAAATCAGCACAGCCTGGGCCTCTCTCACAGTCTCACTGGGTGGCATCGGTCTTGGTGTTAAAACCTGTGGCACTGGTACTTCAGCCTCCTGTGGAAATGATTAAGAAAAATCCCACTGTTTTCAATTTTGAAACACTGCAGCACAACAGCAAAGAACACGTCTCTCATGGGTACAGAAAGTAATGCATTTACAAGATTGCAGTGAACAGAGAACATTTACACCGATATTGAAAAATACAAGCGTACAAGTGTAAAACTGTAATACATAAATTAATACATGAACACAGAAAATGATTCATTGTATGTCTAGACAGACATTGTGACAAGATGGCTGCATTATGACTGAAAACACAAACCAACAAAAAGTGTCAGAAGTGAATTCTCCTGCTCCTAAAACCCGAAGGTTCAGCAGGTTGATGGGACAAACCATTACTTGAGTCTGTTTTCACACAAAGGACCCAGCCTACAAATATTGTGAAATTGTTTCTGTTCTCCGAGACCAACCACTTAATTTCGAAAACCAAAGAAAAAGAAGATGCAAAAATAAATACACAAACCTAAAACACCAGCACTTTAATCAAATCTTGGTTTGCTTGTGGTGAACGGTTCTGTTTAGCACTAAGATCTACCATTCAAAGAAGAGTTAAAAATAATCTAAAAATAATGGACCTAGTGGAAGCCAAGAACAGACAAGTAAAGCCTTCCGGTTACATTATTTACATCATGGTCAGAGTGAATGTACCTCGTGCTCTTTAAACTTGAACTGAAGGACAGGAGCGCTGGCCTTTTTAATCTGCACCACAGAGCTTTCAAGTGGGGCCAGGCACCTCCTCCTCTTCACTGGTGGGTGGTTCTCCTTGCTGCTCCCATCTGCGACAGATAACAAACATGTTGCACACATGTTACATAAACATACACAAACAAACGGCACTCGGGGACACCTCAGTTACAAAAAAATAAAAATGTGATCAAAGAAATGCAGATTTAGTCTCACTTGAGCAACCGACAGTTAAAAACTGACTCATTTAAGAGGCTGCCCAGTGAGAGTTGACAGAGGCTGTCAGAGTTGGGTTTAAACCATGCTATTAATCCACTGTTTTTTGAACAGTGCCTCCAGACATCACAAAAGAAATCCTACTGGCACAGAGCTTTTTCGAGACATGAAACTATTAATCCTGTGGCAATGAGGCAGCCTCACCCGACAGATAATCTCTTGTCTTGATGCATTCTCCCTTGTTGTTGTCCTGCTCTGGCATCAGATCACAGACCTCACTCTCCTCCACATCCATCAGACCCTGGAAGGAGGCCATCTTCTGCCTCAGTGTGGAAGGGACGCGTGGAAGGAAGGGGCTATTTCTGACAGGCTGCGATAGGTGAAATAGCAAAAACAAACATATTCACTCAGTGATGGAGCTCAGCAGGTCACATACTTCTGAAATTACAAGAGGGAGTTATGAACACAGGTGGTTCATACACTTCTTCCACACACAGTGTCAAACAGTACATTACACCAAGTTTGAATACATGTTCTATACAAGGACAGTAACAGTATATCATCAATGTCTAATTGTGTCCTTAGCACAAACTATTTGAGCTTGTGAGTGGTTTCCTTCCAGTGGCGCTAACATGTGAGTGCCCACCCCCTTTTCTCTTACTGGTCACAAACATGACATCTGCAGTATGAGTGAACTAAAAACAGTCACAGATGTTTTTGTATTTCAAATCTAAACCATTAAAAACGTCTCGTAAATTTCAAGTAAATCCATTTGAACATAAATTCAACATATGCCAAAAGCATCAAGATTCGCAACTGATCGTGATTCAGAATAAAGGCTACCATGTGCACTGCTACTGTCATAGACAGAATTAATGTGTGCTGAGAGAAACACTGGATTTGAGTAGGGCATCACTTAAATGAGTACTATGTGCTGTTAACATTTGCTTTGTGTATTAACGTATTCACCATGTCAGAAAAAAACAAGGGTTTTGAATTGTGTGACCTTTTTCTTGGCTTGTTTTCTTGGAGGACAAACACACACACACACACACAGGCTTGCAGTATATCTATAACAGATGATAAAAATGGATATTAAAATAGATGTATAACTTGTTTTGTTGTACATTCATCGGCAAGGTCTGGGCAACAAGTCAATAATATATTATGGTTTTATTTTCCTCAGGAGCAACATAACAAAGACTTAATATACATCAATCTGAAATGTTTACCTCAGATGAGTGCAATGTTTCTGTGTTTAAAACGTTTATTTTTTTCAGTCCTGTTTTCAGAAAAAAGAAATATTGGTTTCTTTCAGTCAGGAGCAAAGTCTATCCTGAATCATCATGACAATTACTGATATTGGACTGATATAAAAATGTTGACCATGATCATGTTGTGAGCAGCATATTTGTTATTTTAAACATTTATAGTGATGATGATGAAGACGAAGAAAAAAAACGCATCTTCAGAAACCAAGCCTGTCAGTATTGACTCTTGAGTGCAAGTGTGAATATGTGCATGTTATATGCCGTCATGCACTTTATGTGAGTATATGAGCATATTAGCACTTTATATGCACCTCTTTGTGCTTCTTTAATCTTAAACTTTTTCATTTCTTTCTTGCCTGACACAGTGACTATGTCGGGCAAGAAAGAAATGCACCATATGTTAATTAGCATTAACATATGGTACATAGCATCTTTACTCTGACTGAGTCTAATGTGTATTGTACATGGTCGCTTACAAATAAACAAACAAATAAACCAACACTGAGAAGCTGCATCTGATTGTTTTCTACACTACATTGCAAATGATATTCAGTTTTGCCAATAATTGTTTTTTTTTTGGAGCTTAGTGAAGCCGAACACTCACAGTTGCGATAAAACTGTAACTGTGTCCAGAAATAAACAACCACACTATAGTCAATCACAGCATTACAATATTATTTAAAGCTAATGAATCGGAAAAGGCTTTGTTCAGTATTTACTTTACATTCCAACCCATACTTTATATTCAATAACAGGAAAATTGTTTTTTATGTTGCAGCAGACATTTTAACTCATTATGGTAAACGAAGGCCCAGGTTTTCATCACAACATTAACAATAGCTCGGCTCCTTTCAAGAGCTCCTATAATTAATGTTTTTGTTTACACTTGTGATTTTCTTACTGCGATACATCAAAAAGTCGGCTGCTGCAAAAAAGGCCAATTAACGGGTAGAAAAAACTATCCATATACGCCGCTGTGGTTATGGAGAAATTTCCTCTAACAGCCATGTATAAGTAAGAAAAATAATACTTAAACTATGATTGCGATCTGTAAATGGTCTCAAATATTTTCATGCTAATGCAAAACAACATTTGCTAGTGATTGTACTCCAAAGATAAAATAAAGCCACTATCATATGTACATTTATCGCCACCTAAATCAGGGGCTTTCTACCAGGATAGCAGCCATTCTGTTGAGTCTCAGTGACAATATGTGAAATAACTATTACATTTGTCAGTACATTATGAGAATAAATGACATCATTCTGTTAAATGTGGTCAAACCACAGATTTGTACTATTCCCATTTCCCTCAGTCACAACCACAAAAACTTTAAGACAGCTCTTTATCTTTTTATGTGATGTCTTACATTGTGTCAAGTTTTGATGATATGCGGGAAGTAGGGCTGCAACCAACGATTATTTTCATAATTTATTAATCTACCGATTATTTTCTCAATTAATTGAATTAATTCGTTTGATCCATCAAATGTCCTCAAATGTCTTGTTTTGTCCAAAAACGATTCAGTTTTAATGATTTCTTATATATCGTTATATGGAACAAGCCAGAAGATATTCACATGTAAGAAAGTGAAACATTTGAAAACTTGTTTTAATTCCTTAAAAACACTCAAACCGATGAATCAATTATCAAAATAGTTGACGATTTATTTAGTAATTGAATTATAATTGATTAATCGAGTAATTGTTTCAGCCCTAGCGGGAAGCATTATTATCCAGGTGTTGTCTAAGGGGAAGGTCCAGTTTGTGACATAGACGGTAAATAAGAACTGACGTAATCCTGTTGTGAAGCCTCAAGATTCATAATTTGACCGGCACCGTTACTGTTTTTGAAACCACAATATTCACATGCGTCACTTGCAACCAGGCTCCTATTAGACAATACCAGCTGGAATATCACACTTGTGTCCACTCATATCTACCCACAATGCATCAGGCCTTTGAATTGAAAAAGAAAAATCGTATGCAGCAGTCAGCCACAATATCAGTTTTGTCTGTCTGTCTCAATATTCCTCACACAGAACTATCTGGCTCTCATACAGTGTGACACGATTTGCTCAGCTGTAAACTGAGCCACTGCTTGAGCACCTCACCTCTGAAGTGTGTTGGGTTGTTGGAGTTTTCATCCTCTGCTGTGCCATGAAGCGGATGAGTGAGTTTGTCTCTGGGGAGCCTCGGACACCAACACTGGACCGCCGCCTTGCCTTTATTTGTGCTAGACGAGACTTGTCTAAAGCAAGAGGAAGAAGAATGCAGCTTCAGCCACAGACTATATATTTGAAATATATCAGTGCACTGCGGTGCAGACACAGACTGCAGAGTAGAGAGAGACCACAGCACCATTTGTTGTTATAAAAAAGTAATATATGATCAGATGGAAGAAAAAAGACATTTCAGCCAAAACAAAAGTGGAGTCATATATCAGCTGAATTGATTTGTACAAATCGGCCATGGGAAAACCCTTATCAATCAACGTCTAATTAGTGATGAAGAGGCGTACACCTGTTATTATTCTGGTAATGATGTGTTTACATTCCTTCCTGAAAGCTTTCAATTTCAACACGACAGTATAGTTGCACAGCTATAAACATGAAGAAAACCTCTCACCTTTGCAGTTCGATGACAGTGCAGGGGTAAAACTCTGCGCCGAGATCCCAAACTGACGCGGTGTGAGCGTGCAGAAATTCAGGTGGGCAGAAGTGCCGTTTAATAGTGGAGGGGTGCTCTCTTCTGACGGAGACAACATTTTCTCCCTCTCATCTCCGTCAGTGCTAGCAGTGTTAATCTCTACGGCAGACATCTGCAGAGACAATAATGTACTCATTAACAGCGAGACCTATTCAACTCTTCATTAATGCAAATATCATTAAGGTCATGGTTCTCAAACTGTGGTATGTGTACCACCAGTGGTAGGCGAGCTTCCTCTGGAAATACTGTTCCACTGCATATACCAGCGTCTGAAGTATATGTGAGGAAGGGGAGGATGATGAGAGAGCAAATTTACTTATTGGGAATAAATCTGCCTCCTGTGAAAAGTCCATAATCAAATTTGCTCGGCCGATTTACACCAGTGTATTTAAGCGTTGGCGATATTGGTGTTACTTCAAGAGCTCAATATTTTCTCAGGTGGTACTTGCTTGGTAGGAAAAAGTTTGAGAACCACATTAAGGCATTAAGGCAGGGGTGTCAAACATACGGCCCGGGGGCCAGAACCGGCCCGCCAGAAGGTCCAATCCGGCCCACACAAATTTCACACTACGATTACAATCTAAACGTAATGTCAAATGCAATATTTTTCATTTCCAGATACCTGTGACTAAATGTTTGTGCCTTTATAGATTCAGTGTGCTGTGTAAATAGTACATTTAGGCATGATATTGTTGAAATTGCACTTATATTTCTCAAGAAATGTCATGTTTTGTAAAAATATCCTTCATTAAATGTAAAACAAACGAGAAAAAACAAAGGAGTTCTTGTTGTTCATAGGTTATTATGCTTTTATTTTACTATTTTTACTGGTCCAGCCCACTTGAGATCAAATTGTGCTGTATGTGGCCCCTGAACAAAAATTAGTTTGACACCCCTGCATTAAGGCATGAAGACGACCTGCTGAAGTTCAAACTGAGAATGAGAAAGAAAGGTGATGACTTTCAATGTGACATGGTTGAGTATTTCAGATACTGCTGATCTACTGGGATTTTAACACACAACTGTTTCTAATATGAAAAGAGAATTGGCCAAAACACTAGGAAAATATCCAGTGAGTAGCTAGCTAACTCTCTAGGAGAATTGCATTGTCGATGCCAGAGGACTGAGGAGAATGACCAGACTCATTTGGTATGCTAAAAAGACAACAGCAACTCTAATAACCACTTGTAAAATTCAGACAATGGAAGTGAAATTAAAGCTATTTCTCTGTATTAGTATAAATCTATTCAATAGTCCACTGTCACTGCACTCTTTAATGCAGGGGTGTCAAACTTATTTTAGTATAGGGGCCACATACAGGACAATTTGATCTCAAGTGGGCCGGAGCAGTAAAATAATAGCATAATTACCTATGAACAAGAACCCCTAATTTTTCCTTTTGTTTTACAAAACATATTATGAAAAACCTGACATTTCTTGAGATAAATAATTGCAATTTCAGCAATATTATGACTGCTTTAATGTATAATCAAAATAGTATACTGTAAATATTTACCATAATGTTTATATTCTTGTTTTTATATTACTTTGTTACTTATTCTACTTCTCTTTTGTCCTTTACATGTCAAACCTTGACCTTTTGCTGCTGTAACAAGTCAATTTCCCTGATGTGGGATCAATAAAGTCTAATCTAAGATGGATGAGGCCCTGTCGGTCACCTGCACTGACGTGTGGACTCATCGTTCTGTAGAATTAAACACACTTAATAACACAGTCCATGACGTCACAAAATGTGATGACCCTTTGATTTTAGCTTCGTTAGCTAGCTGAACACCACAAGAAAACCACACGATTAAGTCAAAAAAAGTCCTGCACCCGCCGTACAATAACAGCCTTTATTAAATTAATGACTCACGGACAGTAAATGAATCAATAATTATAGTAAACAACGAGTGAACAGGTTGATAGAGCCGACTAAGCTGGAGAACTGTCAGCTATTTCATGGCGATCTCCTCCTACGAGACGTTAGCAAACAGTAGCAACAGAAGTGCTAAACAGAGTGGAGTGACAGCCTGTACGACACACTTACCTCGTCGAGTTATTGACTGTGTGGTTCTGCTACTAAAAAAAATATAAAATTGTGTCATAAAAACGCCACGCGCATCTTAAAACACGTTCATAAAAACTAAAAACCAACAAAAACACAGCCCAACTGCAGCACGGGGAGGTTCAAATTTCGCTCCACGCCACACAGACCCGCGGACGGCAGCCGCGGTTCATGGATCCCTCCGCCGCGGCAGAAAATGCTGCTCAAGTCTTAAGCATTTGTATATCCTCAGCACATATTGCGTACTTGTGTATTTTTGTTTACAAGTGTGGAAGATTATGAAAAAAAGACAGACGCTGTTCATGGGAAAAATGTCTGCTTTTAACGGAAAATAGTATCGTCTGAGGAACTAACTTTTGTATATTCATTCAAGGGCTTGAAGGGGGCGGGTACCGTGGCCGGAACCCGTTTAATATGAATTGACCAATAGAAACACCGTACAGGAAACCACGTGACTTCCCAAATAGATAGATAGATAGATAGATTGATTGATTTTCTCATTTATTTTGAGAAAAATTGTTATTATATTTGCACATGATTTTTTACATAATTATGTATTGATTTACAATAACCTGTTATTAACTGTTGCAGTGTGGGTCAGGGCTTCTCCTGATGATCTTCTGCTCTTTTATTATTTTTCATGATTTTGTTCTGTATTACTTTTTATCTGGAAAACACTCTGTGTTTAAACTTGTTTTGCACTTGTCTTGGAATGGACTCCCTCGTCTATAAGGCCCCAGCTGCTGTTTGCTTTGGTGAAACTAAACAGCTGGAGCTTGACTGCATCGCTCGCTCAGTTTGTTGATTCAAAGCTGACCTGATGCTCAAAGTTTAACTCCCCCATCTGTCAGCCAGACAGGTAGACCCCCCCCCCCCCTTGGAAGGTTGTATAGTTTGACATTATATATTTTATTTATTCTGTTTTTCAACAAAAGAGACTGTTTTAGGCCACACTGGCTTGGAGCTAAAACTGCTCAGTTGGCAAGGAGCTTAATAACCAGCAACATGGGCCAAAATGAATGTTGCCTTGATTTAAAAAATATAATTAAAACATATTCACCAAAAATACGATGATATATTGTGTAATCTGTGGTTTTGCATTATCTCCAGCCCGTGGAGCTGAAAAATCAGTAAGCCCTAACAGGTGGGTGAAGTGTTGAAGAAAGCCCAGTAAAGCTTATTGAGAGGCTGTGATGCAGCTGAGTACACGGAGATCAGACGCAAACGTGAGCCTCTCTGCACAGCTGGGACTGTGTCCACCGCATCGAGCATGTGGCAAGTCTGTGCAATCCAAGCTTGACTGTTGTTGTTGTTGTTGTTGTCATCGTTGTTGCTGTTGTTGTTGTTGGGAAGAAACAATCTCAGGAATAGAAACAGTTCATTCTAAAATAACAGTTTCTGTATGAGTCAGAGCCCCTTTCAATGTCAAAGTTAAGGAAACATTAACCAACATTTTTTTTTGTTAGAATATATAAGAGCTGAAACAATTACTCGATTAATCGGTTATTAATCAATTACTAAATTAGTCGTCAACTATTTTGATCATCGATGAATCGGTGTGAAGCTTTTTTTCATCATTAAAACACGATTTCTGATTGTTTCAGCTTCTTAAATGTGACTATTTGCTTGATTTTTTTTGCTCCATAAAACAAAGAAATCATTTTGGTTGGTGGACAAAAACAAGACATTTGAGGACATCATCATTTCCAGGTTTGACACTTGACACACTGATTTATCAATGAACTCCGTCCCTCAATATTTTTAGTTTGTCACTCTCTCCACTGGCCACACGGTGGTGTAGTGGTTAGCACTCTCGCCTTGCAGCGAGAAGACCCGGGTTCGAGCCCCGGTTGGAACAAGGGCCTTTCTGCATGGAGTTTGCATGTTCTCCCCGTGTGTGCGTGGGTTCTCTCCGGGTACTCCGGCTTCCTCCCACAGTCCAAAAACATGCAATGTGGGGATAGGTAAATTGGACACTCCAAATTGACCATAGGAGTGAGTGTGAGAGTGAATGGTTGTTTGTCTCTATCTGTGTGTGGCCCTGCGATGGACTGGCGAACTGTCCAGGGTGTACCCCGCCTATCGCCCGATGTAGCTGAGATTGGCACAGCACCCCCCGCGACCCTCTGGTTGAGGATAAAGCGGTAGATGATGACTGACTCTCTCCACTTTCTTCAAGCATGTTTTTCAGTGTACTTCCATGGCCTCATTATGTCACTATAAATACATCTCCCTACACTTAAGATCCTCCCTGTCATCACAGCCACCATGTGATGCAGCGTGATGTTTAACTAATTGGTGGTTTGTCCAACAGTTGTGTTTGATGCATGTACAAGTCTGTCAGAGGAGTTCAAGTCTCCTCCATCAACACCAGCTGTCTCGTCCCAAATGTGTTCGTTTGAATTTCATTCCAAATTTTGATGTCCTTTAACATGAGCCAAGATGGGTCTCTTTACTTCTGCTGTAAGTTTGTCTTAATGCAATACATGGTAATTGTTCCACGGAGCTGGAGAATTTGACCTGATTTGTGCAGCAGTTTTTCAGTCAGTGGAGAAAACACTGACTTTAATCTCTGCTCACCTGCAGACTGCTGTTTCTTTGCATATAAAACACAAATCTGTGTGTCTATTAAGCATATTTTTGTCTTAAAGAAGAACTGCATAGAGTAAACCCTGGCTGTCAGCTGTTTAGCATCAATTTCCCTACTTCAGGGACACTTTTTAAATTACACATTGGCAAAGTTTGGTGACAAAACAGGAGACGGGTTAAAAATAAATAAATCAAACTTCCTTGATTAAGCACAGACTCTGAGCTTCTAGAAAGCCAAAAAATCCCACGTTTCCCATTTCCCCGCTGTCTTTTCGTTAGCACCCTCTGTGTCTTGGTAAACACGGCTCTGATAACCCTGAGAAAGATAACTCTGACGGCTCTGACACCAGGGTTATTTCCCTCAGACGTGACAAAGCTCCTCCACACAGAAAAAACCTCGGCCGCTGCCCGTCACAGGTAAACTGACGTTTAAAAACAAAGCTCACACCCCCCGGGTATATCTCTATTTTTATTTGTGTATATATACACATATAAAAAATAAGGACATATGTACAATGATAATAAATATCAACATGTTTGTACAAGTGAAATAAGTTACTTAACATACATTTAAAAACAAACAATAACAGACCAGCAAAGATGGGGCAAAAATGAAATGATGATAATAAAATAATAATACAAATGTGAACGTGAGCGAAAACAGCAGAACTTAAAGCCTTGTGTGAGATAAATCATTCGAGCAAACAAGAATTTCGGAAGAACTGAGGAGATGCACATAACGTGCATTACACATGCATTTTCCCCAGCTTGATGCCTGTTTTTATCTTCTTTTTTCTTTCCTTTTTTACAACAAGATAAATTAAGGTAAAAGCCTAATCGTAAAAAATGGAATACATTAAGACATAACTACCAGTGTAAAGAGCTAATGTGTTTTTTTTTCTGCCTCTGGCAAATTAATACTATTATGTGGGCTTATTTAATTACTGATCAGCAGCTACTTATTTGGTTTTTACAGGAGCAGACAAATTAAATAATGGGAAAGGTTTTGGTACATTGAATTCAGCAGACCACTACTTATGTACTGTAAACAGGAGGTAAACAGGACGTCCATTGGCATCAAGCCTTTTGTGTTTTGCTTGAGGGAAAATTTGCTGCAGTTCAAGAAACGTTGCAGACATCAGCTCAGTGTAGCAAAGTGGACGGACCGCTGCGACTTAAATATCGATCTGGAATCAAATAAAGTGAATGGAAGTATCCTAACGACAGAAGAACAAAAGCAACTGCAGTCTACTTTGGCTTATTTAAAAGGCGGCGAGGCACAGAGAAACGTAAACGTGTGGAAATGTTGCCATGAGTTCCTGTACAATCCTTGAACAATTGAAATCAGACATATTTTGTTTTTTTCCAAAGAGAACATGACATGTTCCACAATGTTAGTGTCTGTAAAAGTCCCCAAAAAAAAAAAGAATCGATTAAAACGATGCACTTGTACAAGGATGATCATATCAAAGATGCACAGTCCACTTGCAGAGGATCATGCAACACTGGGATGGAGCGCTGAACGCCGAGTACCTCTTCAACAAGGGGATCACTTTTGATATTCTACATCTTCGTCAGCGATCTGCACACAGTGGAACGACACAAACACAGTCTTTTTTGTCCTTCTCCTCTGGTCCCAAGAGACACGTCCCAACCAAAAACCCCACCACAGTCACCCCTGATGGACAAAGCAAAGACACAGGACAAAATAATGTATATTTAGTAACACAGAGAGCTGAGCACATTGTGGCTTCATCACACTTGTAAGCGTTGGCAGTGCTTCAGAGTTTCTTATAATCAGGTGGAAAACTAGGTCATATTTTTTCAGGACATCATGACATTGCCAGGAACACTTTGAGCAGACGGGCCTGTGTGTGAATTAGTGAGGTACTTTCTGCTAAAACTACACTTTACCATGCTAAATGATTGCAGATAAAAGAAAAGTGATGTAAAAAAAAAACACCTCGAGGTATATGAGAAACTAATCTTGTAAATAGAACATTTTTTAACAAACAGATGTTCCATTCTGACAAAGCTCTTCCTCACGTTAACCCATTTTAATCTTTGACAGTTCAAAACTATTTCCTTTTCTTATCTTTTTCTATGAAACACTTTGTGTTGCACCTGTTCCCTAAGACTTTGACAACAGAACGCACGCATTCAAAAAAAAGACCTGAGTAAAGTTGACTTGTTTGTTTTCTTTTCTGTCTGGAAGCAGTTACAGGCGTCAGGCGACGGTTAGCTGAGCTTAGCTTAGCTTAGCATAGCATTCAGGCTAGTTTGGTTGGTTAGTGGTGGTGTAATTTAACCACAGTTGGCATCAGTAATGTTGCATTACTGTCTTATTTTCTCCACTCGGAATAAAAGACAAAAAAAACAGCAAGTGAGGACTTTGTTTACCAAAAAAAATTAGCTTCTGTGCTGTACTATGTCCTAGCTTGAAGCTTCCTGGAGTCTGTGACTAGTTGGTCATTATCTTTTTGTTTGTTTGTTTGTTTGTTTGTTGGTTGTATGAGCTACTGACACATGGAAAAACACATTTTCCTAATGTAATAAAATCTCCACCTGCTTAAATCAGTGTTTGTGTGTTTTGTAGCTTGTGTCATTTTGTAAACCATTCACTTCCTGCACCAAAGTGCATAGAGACAATCATAGATTTGACATCACGGGACACAGGAGTTGTTAATCTATTGCCTATTTCGGTATTATTTGGTGACTTTGGTGTTTGAAATCGTTTGTTGGGATTTACCAATGTGACAAAAATGGACCTAATGCGGCCGTAGCAGACCAACAGCTCCTGTGACCCCATAAGCAATATTCAGATTTGAGTGGTGTACAAACTGTAAAAGGTTGAGCGTATTTTTAAGCTCAACAACGCTGACATCATGCGTCAATAGCTCATACAACTGTCCCTAACTGCATCACAACTAGAGCATCGGTGTTTTAGCTCTTCTAATTAAATTCTCAGCAAGCAAATTGCATATTTTTTCAGAAGGTTAAATGATTCCTTGTTTGTGTTGTTGCAATAAGTTAAACAAAGAGACAGCCAGAGAACCCAGATGAATAAACTGAGTGATTCTAAACAAAGCACTGAGTAGCACTAACAACAACAAAAAGAAGCAAAATTGGAAATCATTAAAGGTTAGGACTTTGTTTGCAAGAATTTAATTAAGTGGAACAATACCTGTCACTGGTTCATGGCTGCTTCCTGTCTCCAGCCAGCTGTTCTTCAGCTCAACAGCATTAGTCTGTCTGTCTGCCTGTCTGTCTGTCTGTCTGTCCGTTCTTCTCTTTAAACTGTGTGTGTGTGTTCGTTCTGTGTGGATGTGTTTTACAGTGTTCTTCCTCTGCAGGAGTCCACAGTGGCCCTGGGTCAGTCTCTGGGCATCGGTAAGAGGGAGGGGGTTCCATGGGGGTTTAAGGGTGCATCACAAACACACTGCAGTCCGGGGTGTGTGTGTGTGTGTAGGTGAGTGAGAGGGTAAGTTTCCTTCTTGTCACCACCCTCACCAAACACCAATATAAAGCACTTAATGAGACATCCACAGCGGTCACAACAGTGAAGGTTCAACTACATTCTCCATGCCAAAATGTCTTCACATCAACTTCAATTTGGAATTAGGTGTGCAATTATTCTCCGCTGCTCCGAGCTGAACGCAAACAGCCTCTACTTTTTCTGAGGAGATGAACAAACACAGTCCGGAACACAGATCTCTTTTACAATGTGCAAATGTGATGTGGCGCAAACTTGGAGTACGCTGAACTTTGAACGTGCATTCGAGGGTCACCGTGCAGAGCTGAGCAAGGAATGTAGGCGCTTGTCCTCACAGAGTCACTCACGGAGGGGGGGGTGGCATCAGTCACATGACAATCATTTGAACACTGCTGTAGTCCGTACGACATAGAAAAGCAACAAGTAAAGAACAAGAAGAAATGTCTTAATTCAAAGCAACCAGCACAACAAATTAAAGTGGAGAGGATTGAAGGACGTTCTCCGTTAGGTAAATACAATGCGGGAGGAAGAAAAAACACAAATTGAGCTGACAAAGTCTTGAGAGATTGTCCTTCATTGAAAAAAAACCCCATCAGGCCTTTCTTGCCGATTCACTTCATTTTCTATTTAATTTCCTCTCTCTTTGTCTCTGGCTCTCTCTCTCTCCCCTCTTCTCTCTGTCCTAAGCAGAGCTCCTGCTAAAGGGACATGATTGTCGTCTTGCTTGGAGATTAATTAGTCTTTTTATACCGCTCTCACACTCATGGCTCACGAATACAAAAACGGAAGACGTGCTTCCACTTTTTAAGTGCAGTAAGCTGAAAGAAGGACAGCGACTCAGTTCAATATTTCCAGTCACTTGCATTCGCTGCTCGCCGTGTGGCGATAAAAAAGCCTCGCTCGGTCCACACAACCAAGAAGAAATGTGCCCGTCATGGAACGCCGTCTGCTCGATTTCCACACTCGCGGGGCTCCTCTCCGCATTCGGGCCTCTTAAATACAAAATTTACACAAGTCGCGATGCCGTCCGGAACACAATAATTACAGGAGTGCATGTTGGCGAACACGGTGTATGAATGTGTATAATTAACATGCTGTGTGCTATAAATGTCTACAGTGAACCAAACAGGCATTGGCAGAGTGAGAGAGAGAGAGCACGGGGGATTAACAGCTTGTCACTGAAAGAGAGAGAGAGCAGGCATCCTCACAGGGAGGGAGGTAGGTTGGTTGTTTTGTTTTTCCAACTTAAAAATGGCGACGGAGGAGGACAGGCCTAGACAGATGACTCCTCTGGGTTGGCGTCGGGCAGGACACTCCTCTGCTGAAGGGTGCGTCTCAGCTCTTCCTTGAAGGGGCTTGAGTAGTCGTTCCCACCCATGCCGAGGCCTCCTAGCCCGCCGCCCCCAGCACCAGCACCGCTAGCCCTCTCCTCCCCTGCTGTGCTCAGGTTGAGGCGGATGTAACCGTTGCTACCGGAGCCCCGTATGTTGGTAAGGCTGAGACGGCTAGGGGAGTGGATGGGCTGGCCGGGAATGGCGCTGGGTGACGCCGTGCTGCTGACGCTGGTGGGTCCCAGGGCATGACCGGGAACGATCTTCAGCGAGCCGTCTGAGTAGTAGTAGTTGGCGCCGGTTTCCCAGAAGCGGTCGTCGTCACTGGGCATCTTGCTGGGCACAAAGGTGGGCGGCTCCTTAGGCAGAGTGATGGGGTAGACCAGTGTGCTCTCGAGAGGCTTCATGTCCGCGCCCTTTCCTAACGCCAGCTTCAGCCTTCTGCGCAGGTAAAGAGCTGCCACGAGGAGCAGTAAGCACGCAGCTCCGAGGGTGATGACCAGCACCCAGAACAGCCCCATGCTGCTGTCTGGAGCCCGGGCCTCCATGAAGATTGGGGCGCTGGCCACCACGGCCACTTGGAAGCGTTCCGTCTGAAACTTGACCCCCTGCTCCTCAGAGTAGCAGATGTAGCTTCCGGCTTGCATCTGCCGTGCTTCAGGGATGACGAGGGCTTTGAGGTTGCGGTCAAATCGCGGGCCTCCAGCCTCTGGGTCTCCCAGCTGTAGTTCTCGGTCGTTTACGACCCAGTAGGGCTGAGCCAGGTTGGAGACCAGCTGACAGGGCAGCACCAGCGCGGCAATGTCAGATCCCACCACCACAGTTATGTTCCTCAGACGGGAGTTTTCTGCAAACCAAGAGGAAAAGTGGAGGGGAAGAGTAGACAGGAGTGGGGTTTAAAACTCATTCCATAAACCAAATCATATTCTCCAGCATCCAGCTCTCTTTCGATTTATTCACTTCCCTCAAGCTCTAGTTCATTATCTTTCTTTACTAACTGACTTGCATCTGCACTGGCAGTCTATTCCCACAAGGGGCCACTACTGAGATGTGGCCCCACACTCACCAGGGCTGGGGATGGAGACGGGCTTATCAAACTTGGCTTTTCCTCGGCTGAACCTTTCCAGCATGAGGTCTTGTGACAGGGAGGAGGTGGACCTGCAGAGGAAAGGGCAGAAAGCAGAGAATAATATCAGTCTCTCACTGGGCCTGAGGGAAATTTCCGATCTGAAAACCTCAGACGAGACTGCACCGATGTTTTTATGTGTGCAAACTGTAGATAATAATTACGACTCAGAATCTATCATTTAAAAAAGCAACAACCTTGAAACCAGGTTTTAACAAGATAGTTTTGATAGCTTCAGCTACAGATAACATATCAGTGCTCTTATTTATGCAGATACATCAGCCTTTTAGTCCAAATCAGATCTGGTAAATATCATCCTCACTTGATATGCAGAACTTTCCTCCATCACCACAGCATTAAAAAACATTAGCATCGCTGTTTGTGTGGAGTTTAAAGAGAATTCTATCTAAATACTGGTTCTTTTAAGATATCTATACCAAGCCTTATTGACTCGAATGAATGCACGTAGGTCTCACCCGCGGTGGAGGTCGATGCGGACACAAGCCCGACCCTCACTGTCCCAGGCGCAGTAGGGGTCGCGGGCGAGAAGACAATCTGGCTGAGACTGATAGCGGCTGCAGTTGGCCAAGGGCAGCTGGAGAACCTCTGAACGAGAGCCGATGTACACGTACTTCTACAGAGAAACAGAGCGAGGGAGACGGAGGGAGACGGGTGAAGACAAAGAACAGTCTCCGTCACACATCCAGAGACAGAATCCAGAGAGGGATGTGGAAAAAAAAAAAAAAAAACCAAGACAGAAGACAAACAGCAAGAGAGTGAGGCAGGGAGAAAGTGACTCAGTTTGGGGTTTGAGGAGATAATGGGATAATGACTCTCAATTACAATAACATTCACTCCCTCGACCCTTTTCCAATCCAATCTGCCTTACGCTCTTTTCTAAAAAGCTGTTATAAAATGTCTGGTCGCGGCTAAGCCAGCATTAATGAGATAAGCAGTGGGCTTTCGAGCTAGGAACACCCCATCAAAACTGCATCGATCGGCAGACATGTCGTTGCGGAGCCGCAGGGACATGGCCGGTGTCAGCACACAGGCTCAGTTGACAGGGCCGGCAGATTGCGAAAACAACAGGGGCAAGGGTTCAATTCCCACTGTTGCGAAGGACGGTAATTACTGTTATTGTGAAGAGAGATTTGGATTCATGAGGGGAGGTGACACTTGATCTGGGAAAGGGCAGTCTGGATAAAAAACATCTGCTGAGTGCTACTGAGCCCATTTATGATTATAAGAGTCTGCCAAAAAGGGCATTAATAGATCAACAAAGACAAAATTCTGCTCCCATCACTGAATACCAATGAAAAGGTGATACAGAAATATGAGCTTATGTAAATTACCTTAGAGGAATATGCTCAGATGGCCTGGGTGGACAAGGGATTCTCAAAACAAGGACAGAACTGCCAACAACCTCCTCCCCCATCGCTATTCTGATAATGGAGTTACAGCCATGTGACCACTTGTGATAAGATCTCACTTCCCTGCTCTTTATCAGCTGAGGAGGCCATGAATGTGTTCTGAGTAAGCCTAACCTGTGCTTAGAGCTGAAAACTTGTGATCAGATCACACAAATCAGATGCTAATACACAGATTTTTAAAGGCTTGTTGACATTCACTCCTACTTTACACTGTTATTGCACAGAAAGGGAAAAGTAAGCGAGGGTTTTCCAGCATGCTACACACAGACGGACACTTTTTCATTTGATTCTTCCTGTAGTGTTCCATGTTTCCAGATTTTAGAGTTCAGTGCATGTCTGAAATACTGTCCGTGTTTCCTTACCTTGGAGTGGGAGATGGTCAGGCTGTCCACTGGCTGACCTGACTCAAACAGCTGGATCTCCTCTATCACATGGGCCTCGGTGCCAAGGATCACCACTCTCTGCAGCCAGCCCTCCGCTGCAACACAGGCAAGGAAGAGCAAGGCAGATTCAGCACACATCTGTTGTGTTCAGTCAAACTTTCAATTTCACTCAAAATTGACTTCAATGGAATGGATTTTCCCCCCGAACCATGAGGGCAATTTTTCACGGCATGCATAAAAACATATATTTTCAAACTTTTCAAATTTTCAAAGCCCACTAGTTCATCCGAATAATAAAGATGTTGTACATAAAATTACCCGCACACTAATGACAGCATACTAATCAATTTGAATATTAAAGATCAGTAAATAGAAGCCGGTGACTGCACGATATTTCACTTAAACATTGATGATATGCAGAAATATTCAGCAACTCACACCTGTGACTGTTAAGGAACCCGTTTAAATATTCATGATGATACATTACGATACGCAAACGCACTCCTTTGATGCCACAGCAACGTATTTAAATATTAAAGAACCCAGTCACAGTGTATAGGATTTAAACACTTTCTTATAGTAACTGCAAAAAGAAAATCAGCGGTTACTCAAACCTCTAATGCTAGTGTTTGACTTCCCAGAAGAGGGAAAAACACAGGTGAACGTATGACGTTAATTCTATTTCCAAGATTCCTGGAAGTGAAGATGCAGTAATTGGTGTTTTCAATTATTCCTGTGCTGTCCTTAAAGATCATATGATGTTTTCTTAAAGGCATAGTTCACATACTCAGCACTGGGGATGTGCTTAGTGTTTGAACTCCTTTTATTCAGATTTACCTAAGTGACACAAACTTAAAACATGTCTCCATAGTAACACAAACTACAGGTGTCCAGTTGTTAAAGGCCGTCTACCGGCGAGATACAGCGGTGAACATATCCTTGGCTAAAATCTGTTTTTCTTTGTGTCCCCTGTTGGCAGCCATGCATTTAATTAAGGAGAGCATCTGTGTCTCAGCCTTGTTCCTGCATGGCAAATTCAGTGCTGAATAAGTAGAACAATACTACTATGATGTAAAACAAAAAAAAGACACAAGGAATGCACCGTGGTCGCACTGTTATCGTGTCACAACACACTCTGCAACTGTCAATCTGTGAAAAGAAAAGAAGTTCACCTGCCAGAACGTACTCGTCTCAGCGAGGAACTATTAGAAGGTGAATTTAAGAGAGTGGAGACGCTGTTAGAGGCCTTTCAGCACCTCAGGTAAAAGTAATATTATAAGAGACATTTGAAGGTTTTTAAAGGGCGTACGGGGAGCTGGTGCCGGAGCAGGAGGAAGCAGAGATCTCATGTTCCTTTCATGTAGGGCATTGTGAGCAAGTTTAGATTCCCCATGATGAAAGAAGTGCATTTCAGGCACAGCTGGTGGGGGTGACCTTGATGTGTCATGTGACGTGTGCTTGATTAAGAGACTGTCACGGATAATATGAAAAGCAGCCCTGCAGCTAACAAGGAGGTTATGAGGAGGAAATACACACACACACACACATGCATACATGCGTGTCATCACACTTCCCTCTCACAGCTCGTCCTGACCACATTTCTTCTCCTGTTCCTGGCCTTTGAGAAATCTCCATAAGCACTGCATCGCTCTCTTCTCAGCTGTCGCTGTAGCTGCACCTAACAGCTATAGAGTGTGTGCTGTGACACATGACTGGCAGGGACGACTGCCCTTGGTGCAAGGAGCCTGAGCACGAGTGCGTGTTTGTATGTGTATCAATCTGGGAGTGTGTTAGCTCGGCTGAACGGGTGGTTAGGTCGACCTGCAACGGTTAGAGCTCGACTTAACTGTGTGCGTCCTGTACTCGTCCCACTATACAAGCACTCCGGGGGAAGAGATTCCACCTCCGCTACACTAGGTGGCGATATGCCCCTTTCCGCTTGGCCGTATTATGCATTTTTTTGGGGTGAACTATTACATCACAGACCAAGACAACAAAAAGCTGACTGAGTATAAACGCCATCTTCTTCTCAGTCCAAAACTATACACATATATACATATATATATATATATATATATATATACATATATATATATATATATACATATATATGTATATATATACTATATATATATATATATATATATAATACTATATATTATATTATATATTAAATTATATTATACATAACTTAAATATACATATTTAAGTTATGTTAACGTGTCTTGTTTTCATCGGACTAATAAAATAATTGTTTTTTTTCTAACATACTGATTGTCGGTTGCTGCTGCAGTGGTCTGAATGGTAAGAAGCCAACTTTCTCTCCATTCATGAGATTAGCGACATTCATATTCACAGTCCCCCATATTCCACTGCCAGATCTGTTGCTCATGAATAAGGTTTTGGGACGGTGGACGGATTTCCGATGCGTGCCAGAACAGGACACCTGCACTCAGGCCCGACGGACACTGACAAAGATATTAATTAAGTCACGCACACAAAGAGGTTTCCCTTTGATGCCTGAAGACGGATCTTAACATGCATTTCAAGCCCTTAATTGAAACCCAACTGAAATGCGGCCAGATGGCATGATGTTTTCGTGCCACCTTTCCTAATGCCAGTACCTGTCCCTCCCTATCTGCTGCCAGGGACTGTGCTCTCTCATCTCCTCACCACGCGCTGTGTGTGGAACTCCTTCCCGTCAACCCACACAGACAAAAAAAACACATACTCAGCCACAGTGTGAGGAAACTGGGACGGAAGGAAGACTTTGCACTTGCATTTTCTCCGCCACCACACTGTGAGAATGCCATTCTGCAGGCCGTGGGCAAAACAAGAATAAAAGCACACACTATAGAGAGCGATGGAACACAACAGCCCTGCAAAACTAGTCAGAAAAGAGCAAGAAACTTGGGCTTTGATGACTAAAAACCTATGAAGTAGAGAAAGTGGTGATTGTTAGGTCTCTGGGTAAAAGTGTGGCTGAGTATGAAGAGGTTAAAGTTGACAGATGTTGAAGGACAACTTTCCTGCCTTCATGTCATTTTGTACCTGTGCCAATGAAGAGCATGTTGTACGCCCGCAGGTCCAGGGCGCTGACCCGATCCACCGCCAGCCTGGTGAAGTTGACGCCCTTGGCGAGCAGCAGGGGGCGAGCCAGAGCTTTGTCCTCCATCAGCGGGTGCTTCTTGGCAAAGTTGAGCGTGGCATCAGGCAGCTGCAGAGAGCTGTTGTAGCCGTTCTCCCTGTCTGAGCTACTTATACACTGCAGCAGAAGACACGGGAGGACAGGACACAAGGAAGAGTGAGAGGGGCCAGGAAGGAGACAGAGGAGGAAACTTTTTAGCTGCAGCTGGCATGGTTAACTGGCTCACACATGCTGCCCTCCCTCTTCCCTCCCTCTTCATCTTTCTTTTACTTTCACCTCCGCCTGCCATTACACCCTTTCCTCTGCTCCCTTTCCTTTCGTCGCGCATCGTTACGTTCTTAGCTTTTTGTGTCACGCCAACTTTTGCTGGTTAACTTCCATCGCCGCCCTCTGCCTCCCAAACTTCTCTCGCTCTCATTCTTCTCCTGCTTCCATCCCTTTCCTGCCCACTAATCCTTTCTTTTTAAGATGCAGTCGCGGATAAAGAAAAGCAGCCACACAGAACCGTTTCACATTTGAAGTTCACGACTTAAAGGTATAATGTGTCGGCAATATAGTATCTAAGAGTACGTTTCATAAGGCTAGAAATTCACATTTCTATTCAAGGTTTCATTTTGTTTTGCGTTTTAATGACCACTTAGTCGTCTCTGCTTTAACTTCTGGGGCAAAGGCCCATGAAGAATCAGAGGAAGGGAATATTCAGTGCATTCGTCACCTGAGCCTGACCCTGAGCTCTCCTCATAAAAGCGAAGGAGACAACAATTCCCAACATCATCATACTGTGCGTTACGGTTCCCAGGTTCTTACCGAGCCAGGCCGAGGGACAGGGACAGCACCGGTGTAGCGTCCCCACCTCTGAGACGCCTCCCTGTACTCCTTGTAGGATCCCTCGAACACCTTCTTCACATCGCTGACCTGGTACTGGCACACGGCCGACACATCCACGTCTCCCCTGAGGAAGATTCAGAGATGAGGCCGTCAAAAACACCGAGAGACACATTAGTAGTAAAGCGAGACTAACGCGGGAGAAGAGAATGGCAACATCAATCTGTTCTCAAATGCATGGAATGTGAAGTCTAAATGATCATGTTGACAAAAGTCAATAACAGTGTGTGAGAGCGAAATACCCCTTTCTGGTGCCGTGATTCCGGAACCCCATTTCATTTAATGGTAAAGTCAAGGGTATATGAGCTTAAGTTTTCTTCCAGCCAAATTTCAGAACTTAAGTGGCACTAAAAGTGCGTATTGACACGACTCAGACACATTAAATCATAGCTGCGGGCCACTCATCCTCTTCATAAAACAACAACAACAACAAAAAAAAATAACCTTTAGGAGTGCTTTTAAATCCACTGACTCTTATGTTCATAGAAAGACAAAAATGAATATATATATATATATATATATTCGCTATATATCTATTCCAGTCTTATTGCAGTTATTTGTTAGAACGCTGGCCGAGGTACAACTTGAATTTAGCAGCTACCAGTTTTATATCAGAAAGAGCCGTAAACGGTTGTGTCCGTTAAATTATATAAAGTGCGATCTGTCCTGTGAGCGAGCGGAGCAGCGCTGTGAATGCACAGCAGTGCACATTGATTTTTGGAAGGTGAAAGTCAAATCTAAAGGACAGCAGTGATGTGTTGTACTCGCGTTTTCGCTGTCAGATTATGTCTTGAACTCCCGAGTCGTCATTTACATAATGTCCAATTATCTTAATGTTATCTCTATCAAAGCCGGGGGGGGGGAGGGGTTTGTGGAATCCCCCAGTGAGTCGCACACAGAAATATGATTAAGGCTTTATTCCAGCAGCAGTAGCAGCTCTGAATGAAGACACAAAGCTTGAAGTTCAAAGCTGGTGGCTCACTTTGTGATATGATATCTTATTGAGGAACACAAAAGACTCACATCAAAGGGCACTGCCCAGAGACAAATGAGGCTAAGTCTTCAACTTTGAGCTTCCAAAGAAAACCTGCTGCCTTCACTTATTTTCCCTTTTGATGGAAACTTACTCATTAACACATTAATGTTATGTTTTGGTCCAACAAACTCTAGGCTTTGTACTGCTAATAATGCCACAACCCCCAATTAAAACAAGATAGTGTGGTCGGCCCTTCTAATTATCGCGTTGTTGTTTCATGTTTGCTTTATCGCACCTCCCCGTAAACTTTGTTTTTCCAACATCGCTTCAATTTAAAAGTTGTTTTTTTTAATTATTATTATTCATCAACACAAAGAGATGACTTTCAGCCCATCGTTGCCCTTGGTGAAGCACATGACGACAGCAGTGTGATCAAACCAGACAGGGAGAGGGAGAGAGCCTTGATAAAGAGCTGGACCTAAGGCTGTTCCTCTGCTCAGCTGACTTCTGGCTGACATCCGGTAACAGGAAAAGGGGAACGGATGAGTGGGGACAACAGTAGATTGGGAACAGTTATCGCCACATCTTTACAGAGACCTGGCTCCATCCCAACATCCACCATCGAGCTGGTGCACGATCATGATGCTTGGGTCTCACTTATAAATATAAAATATAAAACGACGGTGAGAGTTGGGATTCGATCAGTGCCATGTCAGATTTAAAAAGCAGGAAGTTTAACGGCGTACATTTGTGTGTCATTCACCATCACAACATTGGGCAACAGCTGCACAAATCATTTACTGTAGTCCTAAAACAGCCAATTGCCTGATGGATTTCAGCTCCCACCGAGAAATAAAAGAGTCAATTTTAAAAGTCGTCATTCTCAAATTGAAAGACATTTCAAGAGCGAGAGGCTCTGGGATAAATTATTTGCCAGACTTATGAGAAAAAGAATGAATCAATACGGCTAATTTAGCCAGCTATTTACTATTGGAATAAAAAAAGAAAAGAAAAAAGCTTTGGTTCTCACTATATAATATTCTGCCCTCATCACGGTTCACAGCAGAAGAGCTCCATTGATCGCTATGATTCTGTTTAGTAAATTGGTCCACTATCATCTGAAACATCATCATTTAATCACTAACAACACAAATAAAACACACTTGAGTTGTGTCCAATTCAACTCAATGTAGTATCATTTAAAAGACTATTCTGTTCAAGGCCTAATTGCACAGTAAATGGTCTGCCTAATCACACAAAGGCCATAATTAAAGACATGATTCTAAAGTGACTGGCTGACCCGCACTCTTAATAAACAGTCCACTACTCGACATGTTGAATAGGCGCTGTAATGTCTCGCCTTGACAGCAGATAAAACCCCTGCTAATTAACTCACATTTATCTGAGGATGATACGGAAATGTCTCCATTAGCGCCCGATCGAAACTCACCACTGGGCGTGGAAGATGCCGTAGAACGTGGTTCCCCGCCAGTCCTGGCCCGGCAGCGTGAAGACGGCCCTCAGGTTGTTGAAGGAGACGTGGCGCTCCGGGAGGGAACACTCCAGCCGGGCCTTCTGGAAGGTGGTCCACTTTTTCTGCAGGGTCCTGGTACCGCCCAGATCCCCCTACGAGAGGACACATGAGCGCTTATTAAGGGGATGAAATGGACTGATTAGGACTACATTCATGTGATTGGCCGATTCAAATCCCAACAACTGCACATGAAGAGAGTTACTGTTTTTGTCAGATGAGGGAAAAACGAATGAGTTTTTTTCCAGAGGTAATGAAATCACAATAGCGAGACACATTTTAAATCAATACAGTGTTCTGTGTGCTTTAAAAGAAGCCTGGAAGGAACTCTGGGAAACCTTGTGACTGTTTCAGAAAACAGTTTATTTAAAGCTCGACATATGTCCAAATAAGTTTATTCCTCATGTGTAAAGACTCACTCTGTGCCTAATCTGGATCCAAGAGACTAACTGAGCGTGAGACACTGACACGGGTTTGTTTACCTTATCACTACCTCCCTTCACAGCCGTCCCAGAAACAGACAGTGAACTATGGTTTATAGTGGGTGACATGTGAGTGTGACCTGTGTGCAGAGATTCCCTAAAGAAGACAAAGCAAAGTATCTCTCACAGAGAGGGTCCAGGAAACGATGGCCACAGAGCTGCAACTAACAATTATTTTCATAATCGATTAATCGTTGGTCCATAAAATATCAGAAAATCGTCAAAGCTGGAAATGATGATATTCTCAAATGTCTTGTTTTGCCCACAAACCAAAATGATTCACTTTTACTGATTTCGTTCTTATCCAGAACAAAGAAATGAAGAGAAATACTCCGTTTGCCAGATTTCCTTTGATTACGCTCAGTGATTAAAACTCTAAAAAAAAGGAATTAAAAAATGCAAATGCTCATATTACGGCGGTGAGATATATTGCGTAACAATATCAGCAGGACGCCGTGTATTAGTCATCGCCCGCCGCTCTCCAGTATACATCACGCGCGAGCATCTGTTTCTCATCTGATCCAAAGAGCTTTATTGTTCATCACCGTGCAGACATAAAAGGGAACTTCCCATAAAACACTGCTCATATTGTGCACTTAATTGCACCCATCTCTCCTCAGACTGCTGACAATCCGTCTCTATTTTGCTCAGTTTAAAGGTTAGCGCGACTCTGCGGCTGCATTAGTATCTGTAACTTGACACCAAACCTTTGCTATGGGGTGACTTCAAAAAAAAGGTCAGTGAATTCATACATCATAAAAGGAAAGTCGACGTCAAACCAAATCAAGGCCATTAATTAAGCAAATGAACGTCTTAATTACCAAATAAATCTGTGTCAGTGCGATGAGTCAGTGTGGGTCAAATGAAAGATTTATTCTGGTATCAGAAAAACACTAAATAAACGATGTCTTTTACTTGACTTTATTATTTTACTCTACTTAAAAACTGTAGTGCTTTTTTACCTTTTTAAATATAAAGAAATGTCCATGACATATTTCTCCCTGTGTGCCTCGGTGTCGTTGTGTTTAGATCCTGTGGTGCCATCATTCCCGCACTGCCCTCAGCAAGTGATTCCGATCACGTTAAGACAAATGCAGGCAACATCAAAGTTGCGCTAATAAAGTAAGATGCACACAAAACACCTCACCTAACCCTTTAAAACCTAAGCCTCGACTTTTTTTGCTTATTTTAAACACAAAAGGGCCAGAAAATGTGCTTTTGCCCATTTTCCCAGAATAACTTTCAATATCAGGCAGTTATTTACAATTTACTGCATGTTAATAAAGTGTATTAACAATTTTAAATGAAGAAAAACAAAAAATGGTTTAGAAAAAACTTTTGCATGTTAAATTTGAAATGTGAACGATAACATTTTTCGAATCTCTGTCGCTCAATGTGCAAAAAACAGGCCAACAAATGGAAACTGTGTAGAGCTGTTCTTCCCACTCTCTCCTCTCTGGACGCAGATTCCAAATTACCGTAATAACCATAATAATGGGCAACTTCTCAGCTTTCAGAAACCGTTAGAATGTTTTCGATCTGTAATACGTTTGGTGTTAAAGGACTAAACCTAGTTCTACAACTAAGTCTTAACTCTGAAAAAGCCCTTTAAAGTTGTCCCCCACAAGGTCAAAATGTCCTCACACAGTCTGGTTTCCATGACGTGTCTTCACCTTAAAATGTAATCATTTATTCACACACACACACTATGAAATAAGTATTTTTTCTGAACGCAGCTGTAAAAGCAAGTCTACCACAGTTACTTCCTTATCTGGAAATCTCCTGCTGGATTCTGCGAGCCCGCACCTGTAAGCAGGTGCCGTCTCGTGTTATTAAGTGCTCACAAACAGCTGTCCAAACAGCTGGAGCAAATAAAAGAAAAGAAAAGCAAGTGCTCTATTCATAAAACTATGATTGTTGCAGTAACGCTGGACAGGATTAATTACCGTTTGTGTTAGTATGCAGCTTTTCTCTTGTTTGCCTCGTTACCAAGCATCCAGACACAGAGAGAGAGAGAGAGGATATGGAAATGCTCATGTGCCGATTGTCACAGCTCAAATGTTACCTTGCACACGCGTGCCACTCTGGCCACGGTGACCTCCGTGTCACAGTCCAGCTCCAGCGCCCGCTCGCTGAAGAAGAAGTAGATCTTGTCGTCGTCGCCCTCTTTGCTGCCGCTGCTCTCCCTCACCAGGGCCGAACCCACGAAGTCTGGCTCTGCACACGCACACACACACACACACACAAAGAAAAGTAGTTTAACAAAGTGCACACGGCAGTAAAGACATTCTGTCCGACAGAACCACACACACAAGCTCGACACCTCCATCTCTTTCCTCTCATCCCTCTCTCCTTCGCCTCATCTGTCCTCCAGTCATTTCTCACTCTCTCCAACACTCCCTATTAGTGTCCCTTTTTTTTTGGTTTCTCACTTCCTCTCTTCCCCGTTCTGCTTCCCCCTCTCTCTCTTCATCTAGCTTTGTTAGGTTGTGAGTGATGTTCCACAGAGTTGTGGCCTGAGGCAGCTGAGAGCTAAAACCATTTTATGCAAAGGTAATTTTTTTTCCCCTTATATCACAGGGATATATTGTTTCCTCAGATGAGCAAAGGAAGCCTCTGAAGCAGCATTTTAAGCCAACATGGGCCTGAACAACTCTCAACTGAAACCCAAGCCTATTAAAGGCTTTTACCCTGGACAGAAGCTGCTTAGGCTGGGTTAATTGGACTAGATTTTTAATAATGTCTCCGTATCAATATGAATAAAAAGCTTGCATAACAAGGCCCCTAAACCTCTGTTCCTCCTTCCTTTCCTTCCTCCCTTCCTTCCCTCCATCGATTCACCTCACCTCACCTCAGTCTTATCATTGCCAATTCTAATGTTTTTTCAAAGGCAGAAAATTCAATCCCCCCCGACACAAAAACACACCCACAAAAGATAACGACTCCCCCCTCTGTAGCAGCCTCCTGCGCTTCATTTCCTGCAAGTCATTCTCTTGCACTCTTTGCGTGTTTTTTTGTTTTTTTTTTCTAAATGAAACTGTTCAAAAAGCCTTTTGTCAACTGTAATGTGATTTCTTTGAATTTGAATACGCATGCAATTTGTCAGTGTCACCCAATATGGGTGAAAAAAAAAAAGAAGCACAGAAAGTGAGCTGAATGCCACAACAACACAATATTTTTCCCATCACTTTTAATTTTCATCTTAATCGAATTTTCAGATCTAATTTTCCCAGCACACTGCAGTGAACCTGCTGATAATACATCGGCGCCGCAGTTTGGAACGCGCCGTCTTCTTTTATCAATCGAAACACACACAAAGCAACGAGTACGAGGACTTTATTTAGTAATTGTCTGTTTTGACGCGAGGTACGAATAGTACTATCACTCACAAGTACTCATAATATTGTTTATTGCCTTTTTGACTTATATATTGTGTGTAAATGGTTTGGAAATGCAAACAATAATGCAGGAAATTAACCTCAAACTGCAACGGCGCTTGCCCAATTAAGTCTTTTTGTAATTAAGTGATACAAAAAACATTACATACTATATGTAACTTATAGCTTAAAAACACAGTTATTACCTTTATTTAACCCTTTAACGGCGAGGATATCACAGATGACACATTTGCGCGAGCACACTTTGCATTATCGTAATTACGTGATGGTTTGAGAGTGTTGGAAAAACCCATGCACATAAGTTTCCATGTTTTGGCCTGTTTTTGGACATTAAGACAAAGACTCAACCAAATGTTACTTTAAATGTTTTAGAATGTTCAATTTGTAAGCAACTGCTAGATATTAACAGTTATTCTGCAATAAATGGACAAAAGCACTTGCTCACAGGACATTTTCTGGCCCTTTTTTTATGGTTAAAATAAGTCTAAAAGTGCAGGCGGACATTTTGAGGCTCAGGTGTTCAAGTGTGTGTGTGGAGCAGGGAAACATGTAAAGGATGTTCCCAGGACCAGGATTAAGAAACCCTGCTCTAATACACAGTGGATATTTAACATATACCCTGTTTTTATGGTCTGTTGTTGTCACTGTGTCGTCTCCTTACGTGTGATAATTCCCCGCTGCTGTTGCTGCTGCCCTAAAGCATTCACACGTTCACTTTCCATCTCTGACTGTTGTTGACATGAAAATAAACCCAATGGGTTCAATGTTTATAAAAATAAAACACAAGGTCAGACTATATATGTGTATAACACACATGTAACTTTGGCAAAAAATACATTAAAGTGCTTTACAATGGGAAACACTTGAACACTTAAGGTCCCATCAGAAAATGTCCTGCGAGTAAAGTGCTTTTGTCCATTTTTTTGTTATTTACAATTACCGCATGTTAAAATAGTGTATTAACAATTTAAAATGAAGGAAAAACAATGAAACACCAGCTTTTGTGTGTTAAATTTGAAATTTGAACTGTATAAAACATATTTAAAAGAAACATTTTTTAGGCCAAAAAATGGAAACTATGTACAGGGTTTTTCCCAATGACGCTGATTTGCCGGCTTCCTGCAACACCGCGAGTGAAATTACCGTAATAACCACGCGTTGGCTTTGACAACTGTTGGATGTTTTTGTCGCGTAATTACGATAATGCAAAGTGTGCTTGTGCAAACGTGCCGCCTGCGATGCGCTCGGTGTTAAAGGGTTAAGCGTGCTATTATGGGTGAAGCCGTCAAGTTGGAAAATAAAGCTGTTTTTCCCTGGCTTAAAGTTATTATGATGGTAAAAGTGACTGCATAGTGTGATGCTGATGGAAAAGTTCCACCACTGCCTTGATTTCCTTGCGTTTTATGCTTTGCCACAGGGACACAGTGGCAGAGAGAGAGGGAGGGAGAGGGAGAGCTGCAATATCCTGTATCCAGAACACTGCAGAGAAGAGACTGAGGCGATCCCTCACGTGTGTTTTCACACAGAGACGATTATTTTGACACTGAGGAAAAGTAACTGTGTCCTCGCTGGCATCTGGAAGATTTGTGCTGTTGTTTACTTCTGTGTAAAACCAAAAACACTTTGAATACTAGGGAAAAATAGGTCTGTGCGTTTGCAAATTGTCTGGCAAATTGACAATAAAAACTGAAAAAACATGTATTATGTTATTTCCTGTCTCCATTATCCATTACATGTTAGTCGTTTCTCTTGTAAAGCTATTTTTTTTATAACTTACCATTGAGCCAGGTGGGTAAATATTCGCTCTTCATGCTGTAGTGCTGCTGGCCCAGATTCCTCAGAATGACTGGTTCTGTGCCCAGGAAGTTGTTAAGTGTTGCCGAGTACAGCTCCTTATCTGTCACAACAAAAACACAAGCTTAAATTTAACACCGCTCCCTTTTAAAAGCACGCGTTTCCAAAGTTTACAGTGAGAGGAGGAGAGTGTTTCAGCGGGGAGAGACCCAGAAAAAGACGGAGAGAGAATTTGCGCCCGTAGATTCAGGGGGAGCGAAGGCCGCATTAAATGAATTAAATCATTTTCCTCTTACATTTTGTACTTCATGCTTTTGTTAAAGATGTAAAGACCTTCAAAATAAAGACACTAAACTGAAAGAAACAACAGTATGTACTCTGCGTCCTTGGACTTTCAATAGGGAATAATATTTATTTTTGTGGTGAAAAGTCTTCATCTGTACTTATGTGATTATGTAGTTTCATTTTCATTCACTGTCTGATCCTTCTCCTTAGGATTTTCTTCTCGATTCATTCTTATGTGGAAAGCACTCTGTGTTCAAGCTTGCAAAGCGTTCAGTAAATAAAATGTATGATTAGCAATCTGTGAACCGGGTAACCTGCGCTTTACAGCGTCGTGCTGGAGACGATGCAGAAGGCCAAGGAGAAGAAAGCGGCACGTTCACCTGCATCTTACCCGATAAAAAACCTTTAATGAAATACATTCCGACTGGTTAAGAAACCTGTGTATAAACATGTTTTTTTTTGTGAGTGTGGGGTAATATACATAGAAATACAAGTGTACTTACCCACAATCAGGCCAGTGTGTCCCTTGGCAGGGTCATATGGGCATTTGCCCTTCCCATCTTCCAGGGCTGCAGCGTTGAGGGCGAAATAGTCTGCATTCTACACACACACACAGGTGGTCAGTATGTGTTACGACCTACAAACGAAGCTGCATGCTTTGTTTGTCTGCTACAAGGACGACAGCTTCACCCTTCGCCACGTTGCCCCAGATGCATGCACGTGCACACACACACACACACATTGAGCTAACACAGTGTGCGAGACACTATTTCTGTTCCATTTATTTTGATTTTGTCACAGCGTTGGTAGCCTCAGGTCAACTGGCAGACATTTCAAGTTGACACCTGTCAGTGCTGGTTTGCAATGGCTCACACACACATGCATACTTACCACATAGGTGCATTTTGGCTGGAAGGCATAAGTGCCACAGGTGTAGAGATGCGTGTGGTTGTAGCTCTGCAGGAAGCGGATGTAGTTGAAGCACTCGGTCTGTGAAGGAGTTGTTAAGAGTACAGTTGTTAAACACCACATCCTCTGAGATTTAGCTTTCCCGTCATACTTCACCGTAGGTTTGTTTATATATGATATCCCCTATTATGTAAACTGAATCTAAAACAAAAACCTCAGTTTGTCTGTTTTGGCATTAGCTGCACGATGTCAGTCGACTTTAACGCTTCCGTTATATAAGTTCTCAGCGAGCTGCCAGGAACACTGCTGAACACGATGATGTAATAATGCCACCACATGATCTCAGTCACAACCAAAAAGCAAGAGATTGTTTCCATTGAAGAGATATGTGAGCAATTAACAGCATAATATATGCACTGGTTTATGGGAAATGCCCTTTTAATGCCTGCACTGTGATAAACAGCAAAGCTCTCTGAATGGGATTGGGAACAGATGCTCACACATGATGTGCACGAGAGCGATGAATTATTCAGTGCATCCAGTTCATGCTGCCATTGCAGCGGCGAAACAATATCTGGATCGCGGCAGTAGAACAAGCAATATGATTGTTTTATTAAATGAATTTTTCTTTTTACTGCTCCGGCAATCACCGGGGATAATCGGGATGTGACGCGTCTGGCAGCCGGACCTTTTCCAAGCACGAGGACTGATCATTAAACGTAACGACGGACTGTGTAAACGCCATATGGTTGTTTCTGCTCGCGGAGCAAACGCCCGTCAGCATATGTTACGTGTCAGCGTCTGCAAACAATTCTGATCAATGTGTGTTTTGAAACAATTTCACGATTAAGATGATGATGTTGCAGCAACTTTGAATTGAGTTGTGTTTAGTTGAAGGCTGTAGTGTGTCATTTTTAAACAGGCAGTCGCCTAGGGCGCCATCTACTGGAGGGGTGCAAGGGGAACAGACCTGATAACAGTAAACACAGAGAGAGCGTATGGAAGATCAGACGTGTCAAATCTGAATCATCTGTAATGAGACAGTGTTTTGTTTATTTTACCATTTACTATATTTATCTATTTTATTAACATTTTCTATTATTTATTACTATGTAGAATATGTTTTTACTAATTTTACATGCATACTTTTGTACACTTTACTGTTGACTATGATACTATACAGAGTTTTATGACTTGTTTATTAATGTGTTATTCATATAGATGTTTCACTTTTTCATGGAAAAAGGAGGAGTTACTTCAATCTGTGTTTCTAGAAACCACTGTGTTGGGTGACAGTGGATGCACAGGGCATAGTAGAGCGGTGTTTCGATATCTTGCCACCATGTGACATTCTCACACTGAAAACACAAAGAAATGTCTGGGAAAAGAAACCCCCAGTAGTTCAGCATATTCATGGTATAAATGCCCCGGTGCGCCTGGTGTATACACACAAACGCTCCCTCAGTCAGCTAAACAGAGCCTGTATTCGGATGAAGGGCACAGCAAAGAACCACATCCAAACTTGCTGTTGTGCAACAACAACAACAACAATTTAGCTCCATTCTCATTAACTTCACTCAGATTGTATAAAATATTTAAAGAGACCTCTTTCAAATGTGATCTATGCAGCCTATGCAGTGGAAGTCACTCTTTGTAGAAGTTAAAGGCTGCAGTACTGAGAGTTTTCTGTTAAATATTGTGCAAACATGTGTGGGAAAAGTAGGACATTGCTTAGATCTGTGTGTGTGTGGACTTTTAAAAGGAGCAAATGTTTACGGTAAGATGTTTTTTTATCCCTTTCAGTTCCTGACGCAACCGTCCCATTTCACTGGGCATGGCACCGGCACAAGGAGAACACTGGATGTGGCCCCGTGTCTGGGCTCAAGTTAACAAAGAACTCGAACCAGCAACCCTTCGGTCACAAGCCAAGTCTTCCACTTTGCCTCGTCCCATAATAATAGGTACAGTTACACTGTTACAGCAGCATTGCCTCAGGCAGTAGAGGTAACGGTAATAAATGATAAACATGACAGAATAGCCTCCTTGAAAGAGATGAAAACATCGATCATTACAGGTAATCACAGTGCTAATTATATAATGTATTAGAACTGGAGGAAGAATGTGCTGTGAATCAAATCCAGTCACAAATCTGATGACTTTAGAATGCACAAAATCAATAAAGGCTTTTAACTGGACTCCAGACTTTACTTGGACTTGAGCCTGTTTGCTTGAAAAGACACGATGCCTCATCCTATCCCCAAACACTACAAACTGTATTAGCTACACCCTGCCAAATTGTATTCTTTCACCCTTATTACCCGAATCAAGTCTGTTTTGTGCTGCTCATTCCCAGGGTGTTAAAAAAAACAACAACAAAACAACTGTCAGATCAGACAGCATCCAATCAAAAGGCAGGAGAGAACGGGTACATTTAATGCACAAGTCCTCGGCTGACGTCCTCTGTTCCACAACAGTATTTTTTACACTCATACTCATAGGATGGGTTAAATGCACAGGTCATATTCTACAAATGAATTGATGTGCCTATGACCCACCTCTGCTCCTAACACATGCAATCTTCCTTTTTTGGAGCAAGACTTCCATGCACTTTTTGACACTCTCTTAATGGAAGCACCTTAAAAGTTGCTGATGCGACGCGTGTCTGGAAGATGCACTTCCCTGTGTGCTAATGTAAAGACTGGCAGGTTTCCAGTTCGAAAACCCCACACTGACTTAATAAATGTAATTGAGTAAAAAAGAACGTAGCAAGTGATGTTGGTCTAATAAACTTCGGACTTAAAAAATGACTGCGAGTAATCCGAGCGACTCTGTCAGCAAAAAAATCCACTGCTATTACCTGGTTGTTCTTTCCCTTGGCGACGCACTCTCTCTTCTTATCCAGTGGAGCTGGCCAGTCGATCTGCAGAGGAGAAAACAGATGTGATGTGTTCAGGGGAGACGATGATATCCATCTTTGAGCCACAAGTGCAACAATATACTGCAGATCATGCATCAGAAAATGATGACAAAAAAACATGACCTATTTTTTTCCTCTAATAGCTGCTCAGAGACTAACAATGCAGAATAATGATCCTATCATGGCTGCCATTTTAGCTGCACTTTTGATCTCTATCTGCTGTAACAGCAACAACACACTCATTAAAAGTACATTTCACCAGTATATTTTGGTCTTGGAAATATAATAGTATTTATTCAAGTGCTCCGTAAAAGACAAATAATGGGCCAACAGGACCCTTTGATCCGCCTAATAGGTAGACGTTAGTTTCCGAAATACTGACGTTGTACGAGTTCACCCTGAACTAACGATAAACAGACTGAGCTGCCAAGGTGGTGCGACACAGGTTCTGTCCCGTCAAAGAAATACATTATTGGCTGGCAGGAAACTAGAAGGTCCTCACTACAGTAAAACTCCCTAATGGCTACACTGTTGTCTAAAGAATAGAAAGATAAAAAGGATTATGGTTCCACAAAAGGTACGACACTATTGAAAAAACATGAATATTTTGACTCGACTCAAGTCGTTTTATTTTTTTTTTTGCTTTTCCATTAGTGATAGAACCTGGTACCTGCTGCTTTTTTTGGTAAATGCTCTCGCAAAGTTCCAAGCGAGCTGAGCCGAACTGCCGGGCACTGATTGGTCAGAGAGCTCTGAGCGCGACGTCCGACACGAAGAATCAAAGCCGAACAATGCCGGACTGTAGATCAGTTAAAAAGACTAAAAAATCCTGAAAACAAGCGTTAATCTCCAACATTTAGCAAAGGAAATGTCTAAAATCTCAATATTTAATAGCGGAGTCTGGTGTATTTAGCGACAACACTGCTGAAAGCCGGCGATCGTGAGGCGAATCACAACCCGTTCAGTTCAGTTCAGAGTCAAGTGCTAAAGTAAGTCTTTTTTTTTGCGTCGCCCACGTCGAGGAGGACGTCGTGCCAGACCGAGTCGAGTCGAGTTGCGCTTGAACTGTATAATGAAAAGACGCCTTGTGACACATGGCTGAACTTCGCTCCATTGACAGAGGTCTAAAATATGAAGTGCGTTTACTGAGGTGTTTCCACACCATTAGAAATAATCACTCCGGCCATAGCGCGCTGAGAGCTGCAGTAATTTCACAATTAAACTCTTGATTTACTTGACTGGATTTAAACCAACAGCAATCAAACAATGGATTACTGCCACAGACCAGTAGTCATAAACTTGAGTGATGCTTACTTTTATGCACTCAGATAATTGTGAATTTTAAGGGCAATAAATAGAAAATAAAGATGCACCTGGTTGACAGAGAAAATGAACTTCAATATGACCCAATAAATGAATCCAGTATGTGAGGAAGACAATGTTTCCTGATACAAATCCTGTTGTGTTATTATCATTTTATTGTCCAGAAAGTGATTCACCCTTCCAACCCACTGTCCACTTAATATCAGCACTTCATTTGCAGAGATGTAATGAGCATGGTTAAGATTTAATAACTAAATTATTCATCGGGATCAGCAACTGTAAATATTGCCTCTGCACGGTCAGTGGTTTTAACTAATGGACTTTGGCTTTTTAAAGAAGACCAAGGCCAGATCATATTAAGCACAGCAACACCAGTAGTTTATTGTTATTTCTATTTTTCCTCCCCACTGCATTCTTGGTCTCTCTCCACTTTATGATAGCGTCCAAAACATTCAGTCTTTATATGCTCCACAGAGATCAGGTATATAATAAAAAACATCAGTCAACCAGGAGCTCTTATTGTTGATGACAACCATTCTACAAAGTGACATCTGCCAAAATAAATCTCCTGTGTTTCCCATTGAAACGTGGATCTAATAATAATAAAAAAAAAACAACTGCCAGGGGGTAAATTCTTCAACTCTCACATTATTGTCTTTATCTTAGAGCTTTTGTGCGACAAAATGGATTACAGCAAGCTATACAGTATGTAATCGGTGATCTCTATTGTTGAAAATAAAGCTGAAACATTTTCTTGGGACACAACTTCCAAGGTCACTGGGTTTAAAAGCTCGGTGCTATTCTCTAATGTTTCACATCGCCCCGTGTCAGCACAAATGATGCAGTCTACGCTTTGGCCAAAAGCAGACGAACAAAAATAAGACCTTAAACCGAACACTAGCTCTCAAGTAACTCGAAGTGTGCATGCAAGCTGAAAATTTAATATAATTTCCAGAGCGGGGATTGGTGGCTAAGTGAGTCACATTTCATGTCATTTGAACTCACAGTGTGGGGCACGTGAGCTGTGAAATATTTTTGCATGACGCAAACCGGGCACTAATATTACGGATTCTGTCAGAATTAAATTTCCACAGTGACTGAATTTCAGATATAAGTGGGAAAAAAAAAATGGAACAATACGCAATCGCCACGGGAGAGAACAAAGACCTAAATTAAGAAAACATTTCAGACACAAATGGGAGCTGTGAGTCTCCTTAAAGTCTAAATCTTGGGAATAACAGCTTCATAAAACATCCAATGAAGACAGGCAGACATGAAAGTGACGAAGAAAGACAGTGACTGCAGCAGGAAAGGAAGAAAGAAGCAGTAAAGGAGGAGGGGTGAGAAACTGATGGGCAGATGGTGACAAAAGGGATGGACTATTCCCTCATCCTCACTCAGTCATTTTTCTGTGTTGGCTCCTTTACTCTCCATTACACACTGGGGGCTGACAACAGGTGGTCTTATCATTACTCTAAGTCTCATAGCCCTCGCTCCAACAGCCTGTCTGTGTTTGTGTGCGCGCACATCTAATAACTGCTCATTACAGTGGGAAATCAGAAAACAATCCCCAAACCACTGTTGGCTGCTCACTACGCCTTCATTGGACTCTGTAATTGTATTGATTGCAATATGAACCAATTACTGAAGGAGCCGGGCCAAAGTAGACGGAATCTCGGAGGCTTCAGCAGCCCTGCGTGTGTATAAAGTATAAAGTCAAGTCAAGGGTACTTATGCAGCACTTTCTGCAAACAGTTTTGCCCTCGAGCGCGTCACAGAAAAACAAGATCCACAAATTAAAACAAGGACAATAAAAAACAAACAAACACATGATTGAATAAGAGCATCATAAAGTTGCAGAAGAAGGGCCAGAGTCTGCCTAATGTGTCTGTGTGCGAGTGAGTGCCTGTGTCCTCCCACACGTTCACACCGGATATGTTTGTTCGGGTAGATGTGAAATATTGGAGCCAATTGCCGCACATATTGCGATCTTAATATTTGGTAGCTTACCCACGCTATAACTGTTGGGAGGCTTTTAACACCAGATATAATAAATAACCTCCAAATAAAGTAACAACCTGGCAAACGTTTAAGAAAAAAACTGAGCTGCTTCCAAATATCATAAAAGTGTATGCACCTCATGAACAGGCAAGTGATTAGAACATAACACTGAATGTCTATTTGTGGCAAATCAGTCTTTTTAGTTACTACATATGAAAACAATACATGTTGTGTCTTAAACCACAGAAAAAAGATAAAATAAGTCAACATGTTGTTTAAAAGAAACATAAAACTTAAATTACACCTTCACTTTACGACTTTAGGTTGTTTTAACGGCTAAGTTAGCTTCAGAGAGGTAGCATTTTCAGCTAATTTCGGCTAAGCTAGCCGTTAGCTAAAGCTTATTTATTTTAAAATGCCTAGAATGTGTGTAATATTTACCATCTGTATAATTTACTGCTGTGGCATTGCTCTATGGAACCCTGTCACAGTAGGTCAATCATGTTTTTGTAATAAAAAGATATATAACTATAAAAGTAGCAATATTTTCATATAAAGGTCTCTTACATCATTCGACCGACAGCATGTATCCTTCTCTTTCCTTCTCTAATAACTTTTTATTGTCAAGTTTTGGGCTCCATTGTTTTCTCCGGGTTGAAAAATGCTTTTAACAGTTTGGTTTGTGATTTTTCATTTATCCCATAAAAAAAACCCCATTAAACAAAACAACACTCTTGATTCAAACTAAAAAAAACAGGCTGTTTGTTTGCTGCTTTGGACGCGTTGGCACATTTGAGGAATATAGTTCAGCTGACAGCAGCAAATAGTTTGTTTGTACTATAATTGTATAATGTACATTTTAATACATGTATTTTACATTTTAATACATGTATTTTAATTATACATGTATTATAGTTTGACCCTTCAAAGACGACACGTTTAAGAAGGTAATCTTTGGATTTAATTAGGAAACAAGTCAGACTAATATACAACTAATATGACGCAGTTGAATTTATTATGGTACTATGACAATTTCCAAATCATCTGCAAGCTTTTTTTTTCTGTACTGAGCCAAAAAAAGAGAAAAGAAAGAATAAAATAGTGTGTAAGTTAATCAGCAGCCATGAGGTAGCACAGATTATGCCTTTCGTTTCCATCCCCTTCCTGCTTATCCAGTCTTAACATTTTTAGTATAATAATTCTATCACACTTAAGAATAAAATATGGCGTGTTGAAATGAAGTGCTCTTTGTTGCCGAGCTGTCACGGGGATAACATGAGGCTCCGTGATATTAACTCAGGTATGTGATCATTTCTTGCATTTCAACAAAAGCCATTCGGAACGTGTGGGTGTTTTGCAACCGCAGTCACGCACTGTAGTGGTAATAATTGTTTTCCTCTCTTGTGCATACTGAACTTTATGGTTTTTAATTGCTCACTCGTGTGTTACCTGTGGCCGTAGCTGTCGGCTAATATCGTTGGGGTCCAGCGCGAACAGTGCCTCCCGCGCTCCGACGTACAGGACCCTCTCGTGGTCGGACAGAGTCAACATGCTGTAGTTAAACACTCCCTGCACGCTGAACCTCGCCATGCTGTCCAGCACATCTGCAAATATAGGAAAGACACACAGATACATTAAGACATGATGATGCTACTGGTAAAAACATTGGATCTTTCCCCTCTGCTGATCTGCTGACAGGATAAGAACTCTGTTGACGTCTCTGCTTATTGTTCATACTCCTATCTGTAGCTTAATGTCACTCATCTTCATCTCTGCACCGTTTCTTCTCCTGATTTAATCGAGTGTTTTGAGTCACAGAAGGATCTGGAGATTTGAACCATCTGCTCTCCATCATCAGCCGGCGTTGTTGCTGAGACACTCAACCCTGAGTCTCCAGTCCCTCATGTTCAACTTTAAGTCCACATCATGCGAGTCTGAGTCATGGATACTTAGTCAAGTTAAAAGGCTCCACTTATAGCTTTTTTAAAACCTAAATAACACAGATCCACACTATTTATTTTGTAACTAGACTTTCATGTCAGTTCCATGGATGCGACGCATTGGGATTTTGCGTGTATATTTAGACATTTTAACACTTTAGACTGGGAAGTTCACACACACGCACAACACAGGTAATGTTGCAGCATCACAGCTATTTTGTAATCGCTGATAAGCTGAGGAGAAAAATGTTGCTCTTTATTAAAGCATGATTAAAGCATGATTTACATGCGACAGGGGTCCTTAAAGCAAATTTACATTTTAAAAAGATCTATGCACAATATTTCAAGTGTGAAACAGCTATTAACCTCCTCTGTTTTCCCATTTTTTTCTCCGAGGTTCCCTATGACCCTATTTCCATTTCTGCCGCATACATGTACAGCAATTAAACAAATAACACACACTGAGAAGCAGGAGTTCATGAAAGTCAACCGTCACAACTACGAGCTACCCACAGTATCTGACTCTGAGATCTGCAGTGAGTTATTACAGCGGGACGGAACGCGGCGCTGAAAGCTTCCTAAGCTCTGTATTTACTTTAAAAACCTGGAGCCGAATCAAAATCGCAGGGGCAAGTCTGATAAGTTCCACATCTGCATGTCTGAAGTGCGATAAGGACGTCGTCTATTTAGAAAATGCACAAATAAACAAGAGGCAATGACGCTCTCATCGCAGTCTAACAGCATCGATGGGCAGCAGCTACAGCTTTTAGGGGTGGAAATAAATGATTGCAGATAATGCGGAATGACAAGAGAGAAGCAAATCTGTACGATCACAATGTTGTTTCGCTCTGTGAACCAAATAAAAGTTTAAAAACTAAAAGTCATTTTGATTTGAAGGCAGGCGTTAAAATGTTTATAATCGCACATAAAAATTCCACTAAGGCAAATTTTCGAACTTGAGGAATTGGCCAATGTTTGTTTTGCCTCACACAGTTTCTCAGAGTTAAGACGGTTAAAAAGACATGCACTCAGCTCCGTGACTTGAAGAAGCTGCTCCCTCTCCCTTCGAAGGCTTAATCCAGTCTATAAAGAACACCTATGCACAACAACACAGGGATTTAGAGTTGGATCTGGTAGCATTATTGTAAAAAAAAGAGGACGTGATCGAAGAGACAACGTGTGCCGAATGCAGAGTGAGGAAAACAATAATAATGGTGTGTAAGAATCTTCATTATCTGGAGTGCACATCCAGATGCAGATGGCATATTAATAATATAAGACCTAAAAGAAGTCTAGGACTCCATGATTAGGATCTCACTCAGGGAATTAACAGAATATTAGCCGCCCTGTAAACCTGGATATGAGCTGAATGGATGGGATTTATCTCAGGATTGTCTAAGATGTTTATGAACTGTAAATATTCGTCATGTTTTATGCTCGCAGCGCCGACGTGAAGACTCACAAAAAGATTATGAGCACGTTCCCTCCATGGACTCATCTGCGGCGTCTGTGGCAAAACTAGAGCTGCTGACTTCTTTTTTTTCTTTTTTTTTATTTTCATCATCCCAGTTTTAAAAAGACACCCCTGCTGTTTGCTGCTCTCTCACCAACACCCAAACACATACTCCACAAATCCCCTGACTAGCGTACAGACGGAGAAGAAAGCGAGACAAAGACAGGAGGGGAAGAGAAAGGACGGTATTTAGTTTTCATTATCCATACTCTTGTTGTTTGTAATGTCACCTTGTTTCCCCCGCTTCTCTGACTCTATCTGGGCCGATAGTGTGCGAGTGCGAGCCGATGACAGCCGCGCACTGCAGGAAATGTGATTTTATAAACAAAATAAGGAGGTTTATTTCTTTCTTTCTTTATTTATTTATCTCTTGTTCTTCCACAGCACAAATGTTTTCCCCCCCCCGTTCTTTCCTCGACTGAAAATAGCAGCTGAAAAAAAAACGGCTTTGATTTATGGAGCGGGCTAAACGCTCACGTGACGCTGTGGCCTAAATAGACTCGTACACATGGAGAAGCCTGTTCAGAGTGAGGGAGCAGCACGTGTGTGTGTCTGTGAGTGAGAAACAAAAGGTCGGGCGTTCCAAGAAAGTAAGGCCTGTTCCTGAAAGTCTGATGGTAAAACTGTGTCGTCATTAAAGCACCACTGAACTGCAAAGTCATTCAATTTAAAGCCACTTTCTCTCTGTTGCCTTAAATGCAAAGGGATCTCTTCTAATATTTCCAGCAACCTGCAGTCACAACCCCTGCAGTAGCTGTTTCACACCAAAGGGGGCGCCAAACTCAATCGAATCAGAACATGTGAGCGTGCAACACCTCTTATATTATTATTATTGCTATATATAATTATATAATTGTTTTTGGAGTTTCATTTTCCGGCAGAATTAATAAAAAATAACAAGATGACTGAATGCACAATGATTTGTTGACTCAAGACTGGTCCAACATTGATATTGTATACAGATATATAAGTTTCATAAACCACTGAAACAACCATTTTTAACAAACCTGAGGCAATAAAAACTCTTGACTGAATCACAAATCTAACCTCCATCTGTCTGATTTTTTTTCGTGTGTGTGTTTAGCGGTCCATGTGACAGCAGCCCGGGACAAGTTAGAATTAAAAAAAACCCTGATTTTGTTGTTGTTTGTTAGAGGTGGAAGACGGCAGAGGCGGGGAGACAGGGGACAGCAGGGAATTACTAACCAAAGGCAGGAAGAGACACAAGTACTGAAGTCAGCTGATTATCTGAAGAGCAGCTGTGTGTAAACATTGGTGGGGATGATGAGAGCGAGCGAAGAGAGAGAGGGGGAGAGAGAGGGAGAAAGAGGGAGCATCCTCGGGGGAGAACGGAGCACATCTGCCATGTTCCACACAGCCAGGAAAAAACTTTTACTGACACACACACACACACACACAGATTCTACATCTCTCCATCAACAGAGGCAAAGTTTAGCTCCCAGTGTCTTGTTTGAAGTCATCAGCGGCTCGATCATTAAGGAGCGACACGGGCGGATGCACTTACCATCTGCCGCCACACTGTGGCAGCCCTGAGGCTACACGTCGCGTGTGGGTGAGAGCAGGCCCGTAACCTGCTCGAGCGGTGGAGAGCGTCCACACACATGTGGTTCACCAGTGTTTGTGCGCCGGTGAGCGAGTGTGTATATTTGCGGGCAGCGGAAATTCTGAAAGGCGCTTTTTCAGCCGAGCGGAATCGAATTTAGGGAAAGATAAACTGGCAAATAAGGGGCCTTTCATTCTCTTGGGAGAAGAAGAGCATGGACGCATTAAAATGCATGAAGTATAAAGGAGGCATATTGTATCGTCCTGCTCTGAATGCGCCTATTGTTAGCCAGCACACAGCATCGTAGTGAGTCAAGGCTTTAAATCTTTAGTGACGTTTTAGGTGTGTGTGTGTGTGTAAAGGTGGTATGAAACAACGCACGAGGCCTTTTCGTGCTTGACGACTACAGTTCAGGATCAGGAGAGGAGAGAGATTTGAAATTAAAGAGCAGTGATGCCAGCAGTTGATGACACAAATACAAAGAAACGGGTAAAAATAGCAAGGTGGGGGAGAGAGGGAGAGCACAACTCTGAGGTCAGCGGTACCACTGGAAACATAGATAATCACTGATTACACAGCATGACCACTCACAGGCTCTGTGTGTGTGTGTGTGTGTGTGTGTGTGAGAGGCCGTGATAAAAGAGGGCAATAAAAGGAGACAAAGAGAGTGTGACAGGCGTTTAGATCTGTATTTGTGAATGAATATCTGGATTTATATGAAGAGGTGTTGAGAGGAAATGTGAGTAAACATCACCTCGTCACTTTTGATTCTCAGCAGAACTACGTGACTGACGGGAACGTTTAGTAGAACGTGCACGTGAACATAATTCTTTAAATCAAACGTATATATGTATATATGTCTTATCTAAAAACAAATTATAGGATAGTACACAAATAAAAACATTAAAAATTTAGGTTCTGTAGCCCGGTTTTAAGACATTTCTGTCTTAAGGGACTTTGTGGTTCTATAAAATGATGAAATGAATAAAAGGAGACCCTGTGTCCGGTGCCTTCTGCCCTGTGTCAGCTGGGAGGGGCTCCAGCTCCCCCTGTGACCCCTCATGTGGAGGATGAATGAATAACAAAAATGTTCCACCACAACAAGTTCCCCTCTGACACTGCCGCAGCCTGTGGGGCCTAAACGCCGCCGAAGACCATTGTGATTAGTCTCCAGAAACACAAACAAGTCAGCGTATATCCCCCCCCCCCATGTGTACAGTCAGATCATTTCTCCAGTGCTGACACAGTGGATGGAGAGAATCAGCAAATGTTAACTTATTTACGGCTGTTAATTCCACTGCAACGCCTCAAGTATTGATCGTCAGAGTAACTAGTGACTTAAATGTCAAGTACAGTGCTTGATGCTTTGTTAAAAGCACAACAAGACAGAACTCCTCTACGCCGCCACGGTGCCCGCGGCGGTAATGCAACTTTAGACAGAACATTATCGGGAGGATGATGCAATGCAGGAGAAAAATCGGGGTTTTTGTTTCTGTATCTGCTGCAATAAAACGGAATGCTACAGCTTCTTAGAGAACAGCAGCAGTGACAAATGTTTTTCTTCTTCTTCACATTGATGGATTAGTCGTCGGGGGGTGGTTGGGGTGGTTGGGGTGTCAGAGGAATCCTCTATAACAGACGTCTGTGCCTGTATGCACACTTTGTTAGGTAACTTCAAAATGCATTCATTCTGCCCCAGATATGCCTGTCATCCACATTACCCCCATGTTTTACAGCTCCTAAAATGGAAGAGTATTAAAAACCCCACTGTTGGCTCCATTTTAGACCCAATCTCAAGGCCTGTATTTTAGTCTGGACAAGAATTTAAGTTTTACCTCCGTCTAATTAAAGAAAGAAAAGATTAAAGAAATCCCTGCTATGAATCCTGCAAACAACGACAGAGGACAGAATCGTGCTTTTTTAGGCCATCGACGACGATACATGGGAAAATGAGCTTCTAATGCTATTCATCTCTATAACATGATGTACATGGTGTTCCAATTTAGAGGAAAATGGATGATAAAGCATGTGAGTGGACATATGGGAGGACTCCAGGGTGATTGACAGCTGATATTGTCCAATCTTAGAGCTTCAAAAAGGGAGTTTGTTTTGAATTTGAAAACTACATCCACAGGATGGCACATGACGGTGTCGTGGCTAACACTGCTGCAGTCTTTTTCCACTTTTATATACAGCATACTGCATTTCAAATGAAAAGGTAGCATTGTGGATGTAGCCTCACACTGTATCATCCATACCAAAGAAACCTCCGCTGGAGCACGGAGGAGAAGGTAGAGTTAGAGGAACAGACGGGGGGGGTTAGCGACTGTTGCTTCATGGCCGAGTGAAAAGGTCTCGAGCCGGGCCTCGCCTCTGTGATCTGCCTCCATCAGCCTTCAAGTGGAGCTCCAGCCTCCCCTTCCATGCCCCGCTATAAATACACCCAGCCTCTGCTTTTAGCGTCTAACCGCTGAGCCACTCACACTCCAAACTATGATTAAGGGCCTATTTTAGTGGGAGCTTTGAAGCGACGACAAACGGCGAATGAGAGGCAGAGACGGACGGACAGACAGGCGGAGGAGGGAGAGACGCCGCGCAGCACGCACGCAGACATGCAGGTTGGCCCGAGTGTGCACGAGGAGCTCCGTCTCACCTTCATCTGAACAGGTACCCTCTTTGAGGGAAGCACGGAAAAAAAAAACCAACACAACACTGAGCGCACAAAGACACACGGCGCTCCCCTGTGGATGCACGAGCTTTGTCTGCTAAGCAGATGACAAGTTCAAAGCAGAGTCAGGTGTAAGACAGAATGAGAGCGCGGAGACGGAGCGAGACCGTAAAAGGGAGAGATATACATCACTTTTACTTGCTGGATGTGCAATAGCTTTTGCCTACGGCGTGTAGAATTTTAGGCTAATATAGGTTAGAAATGAACAATGAAGACGTTATTTGTGTAAATTAAAAGTGTAATTAATTAAATGTTTGAGCTTAATAATGGCTCGGATGTGCATTCCTTTGTTTTCTGTATTTCCCGCAGAGCTTCACTATTGTTGCTACTGATAAGTCAGTCCTGGCGATAGAGCGGCGGGATTGGAAGAGGGCGAGAGATGAAGGGATGGGAGAGTGGGAGGAGAGGAAGTGGTAAAAGTAGATTAACACAACCAGTGAGCGAGGGGAACCCACGGGGGGGGTGGTGGTTTTTCCACGGGGTTGACGGGGGAAGATGAAAGCAGGAGGGGAGGGGATGTGGGGGGTGGGGTCATCACTGCAATCCACATCAAGTAGAACGAATCAAGAGCTGGTTGATGCCACAAGTGAAGCTTTTCCGTTCCGAGTCATGGTTTCGGCGTGTGTGACTGGGTCGAGTGATGCGGCCCAGCTGGGGGAGAGTCGGGCCTTTTCTCTGCGTCGGCTGTGTTGTGGTGGCGATGACACACATGTAGGGAGAGCGAGAGAGTGAGACAGGAGCCTGTGGAGCTCAGAGGTGAAGGACGACACTGCTGCAGTCGCACAGCGGACATTACGGGGATTTTGGGGGAGTCGCAGTGATGGGTAATTCCTGTTCAAGTGAAGAGGCATCAAAGGCCACAAAACACTACTTTCTTTTGCCAGAATAATAGTAATAAAACGTATTATTACTATACAGCAGAAGTATAACGTGGAGTATCCCAATTGTTATTGATTACTTTCCCCATCCTGTATAATTGATGCTACATGTAATCAAGATGTTCCATTCACACGAGGGTCTGAAAGTCTGGAGAACCTCTCCACGTCCAGAGTTACAAGTTACGAGCATCTGCTAGAGAACTTAAATGTACTGAAGTCAACAAATAACATTAAAAACTAATTACAGAGCCTGGATTGAAGGTTTTATGGATTTCATATTTTCCCTGCAAAAATAGGTCACATGTGGCTGGATGTTCAAAACCCAGGTGACTGTGTTCTCCCGAGTGGATTTATTTCATTTCAAATGCCGCTTTATTTTCCCGCGTACAATTTCACCTCATCAAGTAAAACGTCTCGTTAATCTCACATGACCCCCCTTTTTTTTAATTTATAAATCCAGCATCGATAGCTGTAAACATGGCATTCGACCACAGCGTCGCCGCTGCATGAAGGTGCTTTATGTGAGTACGTCCTTCGAGTGGTGTTTTCTTTTTAATCCACTTGCACACGCACGCACACACCAGCTCTCACAAAGTCAGCGTGACAACGCTGAGCTCTCCGGGTCTTGACATCTCGTCCCAGCTGTTAATCTTCACTGACCAATCATCGCGGGGTCAGAGGACGATTGACACTCGATGCAGATAAAAAAAGGGGTGATGAATCTCCTCCCTCCATCTATCTATCCTCCCAGTCATGCACAGCCTCTCTCTCTCTCTCTCTCCTGCCTCCTGCTCTGCCTCACTCTTAACCACTCATTACAGTAATTGGAGGGTTTGGGGAGATACGGCAAAGAAACATAAAAAAAAAGAGAGAGAGAGAGAAAGAGGTTTCTGGAGGTCAGAGGCCCAACCCTTTTCCAGTTTCCTGCTCTCCCACCATTTCTCATTCTATCTTTCTTCTAAATCTAGAGGCATCCATTTGCTTTGGCTTTAAAGAAAAGAAGAGATTCAGGGCTCATTTGCTGCATAAAAGCTGGCTCCATTTTCAAACAGAGTATCAGGTTTCTGAGTGCTCCGTTTCTGCAACGCTCTTCACCTCCTTTCTTGCCTTCCTCTTCCTTTCGCTCCGTCTTTGTTTAACCACAGCTGCTGTGTCTTGTCACAGCGCTGGCTCACTGGCCTCTGTCACAGCGCGGAGGCTAAGTATGTGTATAAAAGAGACGAAAACCTGGGCAGGAAGGCGGTGGTCGCGTCAGAAAACGCAGGATTTCATCTGCGCGACTGTTCTCCGATTCCACACAAACGTCACGTATTTCCACAGACGTGGAAGAGGAGACAGATAGTGGGCAGGGAGGGGATGAGCAGACACGTGCAGCGTTTGTTTACTATGGAAGCAGAAGTGACGCGTCTACGTAAACCATGGAATTCAAAAAGCAAACACAGGTATTTGCGTTACCGAAAGTGTCCGTTTCCTCTCATCCAGGCTAAACGGCAGTGTTTCACCACATCTCCAAAATCCTGGAGTGGAGTGAACGCCTGCCTCAAACACATTAGTGTGGATGTCAACACTAATCCATTATTTCACACTCGCAAAACAATGACTTTTCCCGAGAACAAGTCTGACGCGCGGAGGGCTGTTCCTCGGTGTAATGGAGCTCGGTTGTTTCCAATTATCACACTGCAGTGTTTTTTATAACATACGTTTTTACAGGTGCCGCCGCAATGTCATGGAGTCGCAATCACACCACTCTGCAGAGGGCTTTTAATTTGAAAAGGCAGATACAGGAAGAGGAGACACGTGGCGACGCCAGGCCCGAGGGCCAGAGGGACGGAGACGGAGAGAGAAAAAGACGGTTTTATGAGCAGCAGTCACAGAATGATGTCCCCAGTAAGGAACCGCGGGGCTGAGGCAGGTGAGCCACACTGACTAACATCAGCCTCATCCTTTCCACATCAAGAAAAAAGTGTTTTGAGACAAACTTATATAAAATATGACCCACATAAAAGATACATGGCTCCACGTCGGCGACAACAATGGGAGACTACGAGAGAAAAATGAGCCGTACGTGCGTTTACAACACTCATTAGTGGCTCTGCGAGGGCCATACATAATGTGTGTACATAAAATGTCTCATTAGGAGCCAGATGAGATGGGGTTTTTGGAGAATGGGACGAAGAATAACAACAGGCTACAAATCTGACATGGGGTAAGAGAAGAAGAGTCCGTTACGTGTCCGTGCACAGATTTTACCCGATGAAGAACAACCAGGGAGCGAGAATTTAAGAGCCACCAGGGGGTGAGGCGGTAAACATGCGCTTAATTAGACCATTAATAAGAGCCTGTTTGCAGGTGACGTCCGACTGAAAACTGCAATTCTCAGATTGGGTTTAATGTTTACGTCCAATAGTGAGTTGATAGAGCAGTTTAGTATGAATGTACTGACTGACAGACAGAGAGAGAGAGTGAACGGGAGAGAAAAGAGAGAGGCGGGAGGGCGAGTTTGTTTTCTTTTGCAACCTCCTGTAAGCCTCATGTAATTGTTGGGCGGCAGAGGCAGGGCTGTTGTTGGAGGGATGGGTGGAGGGGAGTAGTAGATATTATCTTTTTAGTCATCTCTGCCCCACCATAACCCACCCATCTCTCTCTCTCTCTCTCTCTCTCACACACACACACACACCTCCAGCTCCAAATCCCCCAGACTGCCAGCCTAAGCAGTACACACACTCACACACACATATAAACAAAAGGGGATTAGATAGACAGACTCACAGCTACACGCACACACACACGCACACTCTGTCTGTCTCTCTCTTACACACACACACACACACACAGGTATAAACACAGGCCCTCTGAGCTCGCACATTTTCTTACTCGTCTTGACTTTAATGCTCGTCTTCTGGTCTGCATACAAAGCGTCTCACACACACACACACACACACACACACGTGTTCTGTGTGATTGCTTTCTTTTCTCTCTGTCATTTGTCTGAAGTTACTTTCTGACCTTTTAAGGCAGTTAGTGAGTGCACTCTCACTCCTCGTCTTTCTATGTCTCTTCTTTTTTTCCACTATATCTCCCCCCTCTCACTCTTTTTATCCCCCCTCTCCATCCAATCCACCCCTCCCTCCCCCCGTTTCTGCAGCTTTGTTTTTCCATTTCGTCTCTCTCTCCTATCTCCTCCTCAGCACCGTAGCAAGAATCCATCCATATAAGTCAGTTTACCCAGTGAAAATCTCATTTCTCTCTCACCGAGTGGAGAATGCTGTCAACAGGTAAGAAAATCCCACTTCACTCCAAATGTAAATCAATTTAAGCCGAGAATCTTTCTGCACTCGAGTGTCACACTCGAATCAATGCGATGCGAGTGAGGTCATCTCTTTTCTCCTGCGTTTGATGACCACGCTTTTATTTTTAGGTTTATTTCTGGGATGTCTTGGGGAGAAAAAAAGGGAACGTGAGAGGACGCCGACTTGTCACTGCAGGCAACATTTGAAAAATACAGAGAACGAGAGCCATTTCGGTCGCACACTTTGTTTTTTTCTTCTTCTTCCCATATAAGACCATGTGTGTGCGACTGTCCCCGTTTGCCCTCTCTGGTGCTTTTCTCGCTGCAACAGAGTGCAGCAGAGGTCTGGGCTGCTCTCTGCCAACACTGGCTTTGCATTATCACAGAAAACTATTGACAACCTGTCAATCGTTTGTTCCCCTGCTCTCTGTCCTGACATACCAGCACAGCAGAATCGCACGGAGGGAAGAAAAAAAGAGGAAAAGAGAAGGAGCGGGGGGAGGGGGAGGGGTGATAGCGGTGCGGGAAAGCAGCCTTTGAAATATCCCCACACCACACGCCATTCTCCCCGAGCGCCGCTGAAACCGGAGCTCTTTTGTTAAAAAACGCCATAAGAGCATTTTCGGGTTCACACGATGAGTCACGGCACACACACAAAAAAGGGGGAGGGGACGGATGAAAGGTGAAAAGAAAGAAGAGGATGATAAATATGGGATGAAAGGTGGGATAGGTGGCACGGCGAGGTGAGGAAACAGGGCTCTTTCTCCACATGTTTCCCTCTCATTATGGTATTTCTATAATCCTCCGGGGAGAAAATATAACACTTCCGCTTTGATGAATTAAAGGAGAGTCTCTCGCAGCTTGCAACAATTGGCATTGTACAGCGAAGAAAGCTGAGCCGGGCCGCAGAGGACGGCCAAGATAAAGAGTGCAAATGCAGTGGAGTGCTGGAATTAGACGGATGAATTGTTTTACTGGGGGTCAACAAGGGCCTCAATTAAACTCTGAAATCCTCCTCTGACAGTTGTAATGGAATACTTTTTGTTGTTTTAAAATGATTGGTTTTGTATCAGATGTCTGACCACGGACGAGATGGAGGACTCGACTGCCTGAGATTAAACCTGCTCATCACAGCAACGTCAAAAACATCACACTTTACGTAACCAACAGTTAGTTTACAGCTTATGGGAAATGTGTTTTTTGTACCTCTTAAGGTCAGACTCGATAAAAGCACTCACTCACCCTGGTATCGAACAGTCTTGCGCGGCACTGGGTTCCAGTTGAGAGACGTCGCCGTCTTCCATCCGACCAGCATCAGCAAGAGCAAGACCTTGGTCCCGCCCATGGATCCCATGTCGACCCCGGATCGTCAGCACAGATGTGGAGTGATGGATCGATCAGCTGATCAGAGAAGACTCAAGGGAGCGGCAGCAGCGCTCCAGGCAGCCTACGAGACGGACAGGGAGGAAAAAGCAACACGTCAGCTGGAGGAAGCATTTCATTTCCTTTATCGACTTTCTTTGTTAATCAGACACAATTCTGTCCCGACAGTAGAACAGTAGAGCCACTCAAAACAGCTGCACTGACAGATAAATCCCCGTACGTTGAAAACATGTACTTTTAAATTGACTATGGCCGTCGCAATCGAGCGGTGACTCGCCGTGCAAGTCAACAAGGCCGGCGAGGACATTGCTATAATCAGTGTTTGCGTCTGCCAACAAAAACAAAGCAAACATTTTTAATGACTTTTGGCCTTAGGGGTTATACAGGAAAGTTTCCCCCGTCCCCTCCCTCAGACTGAGCGATAATCAGCTATCGCGACTCAAAAAGCTCAGAAATAGCTTATCGCTGCACTCTTGTCAAGCCAATTCAGCAGCAGTATATTAAACTGGGGCTGAGTTATCAAAGTTAATTGGCACTGGCAATGCATCAAACACCAATGTGTTGGGAAATGAATGTCGAGGCAAGGACAATCCAATTCCAAGTGAATTAGTTTAAACCTAATGAACATGTCAAGTGTGCATCTGCAGAGTGGCATTACAGTGCAATAACGGCACGGGATGATTGACTTGTTACTGTGCTGCAGGTGACACTGAAGCACGGGGCGAGGGGACGATTTTCACTTTAAAATACTGTTTACACACACTTTAAGTCTGCTTATGCACGTTTGTGAGGACCTTACACCGTCTCATCATTTTGTATGAACTCATCAGGTATCAGTAAAAAAGAACAAATGTGTTTTATTTACTTCTCTGTTGACGTCCAACCCCCGCAGGTTAGCACATGTTTTATAACCCTGTCGTTCCGACCACTGGGAGACACTGTGGACGACTGTCCTTGACCCAGTTTGCATGCGCTCGCAGGGGAATTGATTTATTGACTGAAGTGTGTCCACGTACGCTGGGAAAGGACAGGTTGTGAACAGCAGTTTCCGCTATAGCTGGCGGCTAGCTGTTAGCATGTCGAGCACTAATGCCGAGTCGTCCCGCTCATCCTTGTACCGCGAAATATTCAATACTCTGAGCTCGCAGGGCATAAAGTCAGTCGCCTAACATTTTACATGTTTATGTCAGTCAAACAGAATAATTATGTTTTTTTTAAGGCCATGTAAAATAGATATGCACCATATTGGATCCTTTTGTCGATATCCAATGTGCTTGGGCTGAAATCAATACCCAACATCAATATCTATGTTTTTCCCTGCCCCTGAGTTAAGAGGTCATGTCGTCTTGTTTGTAGTGAAATTAGCAGGATCTTTTTCATACTCCAAATAAACATTCAAAGAGTATAGTTAAGGAGATAGCAGCCTATTCAGCGATCTTGGTATACCAATATCTGAGAATACATTTAAAAAGCCAATATGGGTCGATACCAATATTGTGCCATTACTCTACTGTAAACATCCTGTGTGTCTAACAGTTAAAGTACCTGATTACGTAGCCACGCTCTAAGGCTGCACAACACAATCCTCTCCTCAGGCCGCATCCATGTTCTAAGTGCACCAACATGGAGCTTCTCAGACCGTCTCTTATCCAAGACATTCAGGGTGTTCTACTGGTTTCAACACATGTAAAGAGGTAGCGTGAAAAATTAGGAAAGAGGACTTGAGAGATAAGCAGCCCTGGCTGATAACGCCACCGGAAAGCAGATTACATACACTGTTATATAATCTCATAAGCCCTCAACAGTGTAACATAGCAACACAATATTACTACCCAATGTTTTCCCATCGACACTATTGTCAGATGAAAGCGGTTCCTTCAACAACTCCTGGTGTGGTCTGTGAAACCCTGCGTGGAAAATGACGACACATAAATTAAACTGTCAACTCTAAATGCTGTTGGTGCCACAAGCAGAAAAAAAAAATCTCAGAGATAATGTGTATATTAAAACCTCAGCACATGAAACCAAATATATCTGCATGGCTGTGTAACCCTAACCAGTGACTGAACTTCAGGGACATATTCTCATGAGTATCGAATATCCTCATAACAATCAAAATGCATACACAATCAAACTGAGCTTTTATCTCCACACCCTCTGCTAACTTTCCTTGTTTTAATGAATGTGCGAGCACATTTCTACAGCACGGTTGAACAAAGTTGAGATGGAACATCGGCTAACTTCAAGATTATTAAGACAGAAATGAAAGAATATCTTCTTTTTTTTTTTCATTTAAAACAAGTCAGGGGCCAACAGTAAAGTCTTTAGCCTTGATTTTAAAGAACTGACAGTTGCAGCAGACCAGCAATTCTCTGGGAGTTTGCTCGAGAGATGTGGAGCATAAGTACTGAACACAGCAGAAAAACTGAGATTCTCCACGCTCAGATATGACACTGGCAGAAACTGGATGGATCAGAAATGCATTTTGCCCCAAGTGCTTTAGGAAAAACAACAACAGTATTTTTGAAATCAATTATTTGACACAGACAGAAAGCCGATGTAAAGATCTAAGAACTGCTGCTGTCTGATCAAAAACTACACAGGGACATGTGAACACATGATGACAAGGGTCTTCAATATTGGCGGAGGTTTTAAGGCGATAAAACGCTGATTTTGCAATAGTCCAAATATGAAATTAAAGCCAAAATCAATGAGGGCTTTGTTTGTGGTTTTCCACTTAGCATTAGTTACCCTATATGTACTGTATATCAAAAATGATGCACTTTCTCAGAATTTGTATTTGTGTGTCATCATCCTACTTTTGTCCTTCTCCATAGTTGGAGCTTGCTGAAGCATGTGGGTGTTGAAAAGAAGAGGCCCCGCAACGGTGCCTTGGGGAACTCCACACACCATTTTCATCCATTCAGATGTGTAATGACCCGTGGACGCAAAGTAGTCCCTGCCGCTAAGTCGTGCCAGAAAGTCCCACTCACTTTTCAAGCTGGTCTTGTATTATGTTGTGGTTAACTGCGTTTAATACAGCCCTGACATCCAATAATAATACCGCTGAAATTCTGCCACTGCCTGTGTTTAGGTGTTTATCAGAGCAGACATTAAGAAGAGCAGTTTTATTGCTGTCGTAAACCTGACTGAAAGGCATCATAACAAAAGCTGAGAGTCGGGATGTTTTACTGCTCTTGAGAAGCAGCTGTTTCAACCATTTTAAAAAGGGAAAAAAAAGGGAAGATTCGATATGAGCCTACAGTACATGTGGCGTAACATGTCAAACTGTATTGACTTTAACTCAGAGAAAGAAAACACCTCTATAAATGTCTCCTACTCCTTGGTCAAGGAAAAAAACAACATTTTGTCTAGTTGGAGGATTGACAGGGCAGGTAACTGAGACTTGGAAATGTGTGTGTGCTGCAGTGCCCACAATGTTATTGATAATGCTTTTAAGGTGAAAATAAGAAGAGGCTGAAAGAGGTGGAAAAAAAGCCAACACGCTTCCCCATATCCCTCACTGGCCTCCACCCCCCCCCGATCAGATCATGGCGACGTGCTGTTAAATGAGCGTGCTTAAATGCTGGGTTTGGGTGAAATCTCTCCAAGCCTCACAGTGCCGACTACCAGCTTTATTGGATCGATGCTGGAGGCCTTGCCGGCCAACGCTTGACTGAGCCGTGAAGAGAGTGAGATGGAGGGAGCTGGGGGGGGGGGGCTGAAAGGCTGAAAGGATGAGAAAAAAGGGAGAGGGAGTTATGGAAAAAGAAAATACACGTCTAGAGATGTTGCAGGCAGCTAGCAATTTCTCTTTTTTTCCCTCCCTCAGCATCCACTCTTCCATCTCGGCGCTGAGAGGTAACAAAGTGTAGTGGGCATCCTGAAGGCCTGATTTAGTAGAGAGACAGTGTGTAAACACAACAAGGGAAGACGAAGAGGAGAAGGAAGGTGGAAGAGAGATAGACGGAGAAGCCTTCTATCCGTATGAAAGGGCTTTTCTTTATTTGCACTTAACTTTACCTTTCTCACTTTCTCTTCTTAGCCGGTGCAAAAGTTTATGGTAAATAACACAAGCAAAGTGACTAAAATGTGGCTCAAGATAGCAAAAATGAACACGGCCTAAAAGTTGATTTGAAAATGTGATGTTATATGCAGAGCATGCAGCGGCATCCGCGCTACGGTAACAGTCGCTTTAAGAGAACGTACAGTCACTGAAAAACGATTTACAATCCAGCAAAAACACACTTCAGTCAGTTTGATTCATTTATCTAATTTAAGAGCATATAGCTGAGGGTTTATATACAGTACCGATATATAAAATTGAGCCACTCACTGTAGAGCAATAACAATCAACTTAGAAACAGATTGGCTCGCTGCAGCATTGTTTTTCATTCGAAGCGCGGCTGAATATTTCTCTTAACTTGACACCGCTCTGCTGCTAAAATTGCACATTAGATCTTCAAGCTTCATCTGCAGGGAGCGTTATGAATGCCGGGGGAGACGGCTGGAGTCAGAGTGTGATGTATTCTTCTTGTATTTTTCCTTCCTCTTTTCTTTCTATCAAAGCGACGCTTATGGTTTCTCGGAGTGTCGTTAAAAAGTGAGGTTCAGCCGCTCCCCCTCTGTCGCTCACCGCGGCCTCCTTAAGGTCCTGCGGTGTCACGGAACTCTGCGGGTGGTATCAAATCATCTTTTAGCTGCTGCTGTTGTTGTTGCGCCTGGTTTAGCTAATGAGCGGCGACACAGCAGTCAGTGCAGTCAGCACTCCACAATGGAGAGCTCAATAAAACACACGCAGAAGTAGGTCACATGCTGTGATTAGGTTGCCGAGTGGTTTGTTTTGGCTGCTCCTGTCGATTTGTGTCATTTCATGTGCTCCCGTGTCTTTGTAGCGCCTGTATGTTAACATGACATAAAGTTGGACTAAAGCCGAGTGGAACGGTTTGGTTTGGTACCGTACGTATTTTCTGCGTTTCCATTAGGAACAGGACCAAAAATAATTGGCCCCAACGGGTCCATTTTTGGCGCCCCTTCCCTTGGGGTACCACGGTGAAATGGTATGGTCTAATCTGGCTGATTGGGCGACAGAGAGACATCCCTCCCTCAGTCTATTCTCATCAATGCACTGGTATGATGTCACACTTCCAGGTAAAGGTATTACACGAGCCTGACCCAGGGATTTAAACCATAAAGGGCATTTTTGATAGCACTTCAATATTTTTAATCTTTTAGTGACAGGAGAACGGGAGTGCTAATTACTAGACACTAGCTAAACTGGAAACCACCGAATACCAACAAGCTGAAAGCAGACATATCGCCCCCTAGTGTAGTGGAGGCCAACACACTTCATTCAATAAATCGATTGTCTACTGGGACAAGGAGAGCAGTCCAATTAAATTGTGTTGCAAGTGAACGACTTTAAAACATTGTGTTTCTTGCGTTGAGCGTATCTGAAGGTAAGACGAGTCCCTGTAGTCAAAAGCAACGTCATTTAAATGCCCATCTGTCCTCTTTGCTTCACTGCTGCGTCTCTCTCTCACTGTGTTTTTCACTGTCCTCTTCCTGCCCTTCATTTTCTGCACCTCTCCTTTCCTGGCAGCCCCTTCCATCCCATCCTCCTATATTACTACCCGGACACACACACGAACACGCTGACCTCTGCTGATTGCTAGTCCTTGCAGGCATTGTTTGACTTTAACCCCCGACCTCTGACCCTTTTTGTCAGTTTAAGAGAGAGAGAGGGTGCATCTCCCACAGCCCTCCGCCCAGACGATCACACTGTGAGCGACTTGATGTCCATTAACCCGTGAGTGCCCTCCACTGACTACACACACATGTGTATGAACGGATGGACTACAGGGCAGCCCCCACCCCGCCCTTCACCTCTCGCCTCCCTGCAAAACAAACACAGAAGCTACCGCCTGCTCCCCTCCTTCCTTCCTTCCTTCCTGCTCGCCTGCACCCCCTTACCCTCCCCAATCCGTCCACCTTTTATTGCTCCACTAGCATTTGAATAACACACACAAGTGCAATCTGGCTCGCACACAAAAGCCGTTTCACCTAAGCTGGATCAAACGATTTCATACCTCGTGGACAGAGGGAGGACAGCAGATCTAGGACTTAAATAGCCCCGTTCGCTCCCTTTGAAATCAGCATAGTGAGAAAAAAAAAAGAGCGGCTCCCGTGTCGTATTCAATGCATATGTTGGCATTTGTGAAGCGGCTGATAGCTGACTCTCATGACTGAATAATAGTCTTTTCACGGTAGAGAAGTCTCTGAAATGGCATTATAAGTTTCAGTTGGACACTGAAACCAAGACCAGGGACGACTCAGAGCTGAATTGTATATGCATGGAAGGTAAAATGAGGCTATTAGTCGAAGAAAAACAGAAATAAAAAAATGAAAATCAGAGAGAGAGCTTGTTTTAGTTATTGGAAAAACACTCAAACCGATGAATCCATCCATCTTCTAACGCTTTATCCTCCACATGAGGGTCGTGCACCCTGGACAAATTGCCAGTAACATATAGAGACAAACAACCATTCACTCTTCCACGATGAAAATAGATTAATGGATTAATTTAGTCATTGATAAATAATCGATTACACGAATAATCGATGTAGCCCTAGTTTAAAGTGAGAAAATATCAGAGTAAGGCAGCACCACTACACTTAGAGGACAATCAGGTATTCTCTTCCTGGGATCTGGGGGGGGGGTCTCTGTGGCTCCTAAAACCAAAACAGTTTGATTGGTGTCACAGTTCAAGATTTTTAAAACTTTCTTTAAGAAAAATAAGTGTTTTTTTCCCACTAGATTTATTATCAGATGCTTCTTTCTGACCCAAGTTCACCCAATTTCATAAATCTGTCCTGAAGGGAACAGAATGTTGTAGGTGGGAGTTGTTCCCTATGATAATTTCACCACTTTAAGAGTCTTTTTACAGCTGAAACATTTTGATTAGAGATCAGCGAGGGCTTCCTCAAAAGCCGTTTCAGGCATTTGAATCCGTGCTCACACACTGCAGGTCACTCTGTATCAAGGCTTCAGCTCATAACGGCTGGAATATAAATGTAAGAACACACAATCATCTCTCTCCAGTCGTGGCCGCGCATCAAAGACAACATTTGAAGGGTTAGGGTTCAAGTCCAGAGCAAAACGACTATGAGGCCGGAGTGAAAAAAAAAAATATCATGTTACAGCTCGCGCTGCAAAATTGATGACTTCTGGGATGTGAAGTGAGGGAAGTCAACGTGGACTCCAGCTTTTTGTGTGTGTGTGTGTGTGCATTATTCCACAATGCACACACACACACACACACACACACACAGCTCCACTTTAGGGTTTAAAAAGCACAAGATAAGGCACACGGCTAAACTCTGCCTACTGCATCGTAGAATAGTCTATTCTACTCTTAGTTTACTGGACTTCAGTGTGGTATTGAATAATACCACTGGCATTGAAAGCCAGTATATACATTAAACTGGCCTTCAGTGAAGTGGAATCTGAAGTAGAATCGTATAGATGTTGCAGATGTCCACTCAAAAACATCCATGTTGCATTGTTCACAGAAGCGCGTGAAATACTGCGATTATTACCTGTGCCGCCAATTAATTTCCATGCACCTGAGCACACAATGTTCCTTTATTTGCATACAATTAACGAGTCGCCAACCAGCGGCCCTGCCATGGAGCAATTCAAACGCTTCCAGTTAATGTCGTTGACTTTCCTTTCACACGGTGATTGGAATTCACTACTCATCATAATTAGCTCAGACCGAAGCAGAACCGAGCACAGCACATGACTTTCAACAACCGCACTGGCAAATTGATGAAAATGTCAAAAAAAAGAAGAAAAAGGAAACATCCCATGAGGATTGGCAGTGTTATATCTGAGCCTTCGTCCCTGCTGCCTCCCCTGCGGTGACCCACTCTTTCATGTCCCTCCTCTGAGGGATTCTGCAGGCCGTCATATCTCCATTTTCTCTTCCTTTCATCCCAATTGTAGCTCCTGCTCTCCGCCCCTCCACCCAACCAATGCCAGTCCATGCTGGACGCCCAGGCGTGGTCGGCTCCTAATTCTTTGATCGGCGCTCTGATCTCTCGCGACAGTGCCGCAGGCTCCAGCTGATTACAGATGAAATGAGACCTGATTTGGACGGCGACGGCGAGGCAAACACCTGCTCAGACCCGAGGAAGCGATAAAAGAGAAGGCGTGAGCGAGATGAAACCAGAGAGACTGATGTCCAGTTAATCAGACGATCTGCTCAACTGTGCTGTGGGTTCGCAGAGGTGGACACAAGCCTCACGGAAGAGAAGCACATTCAGATTTGTGGAGTGGATGTTGGACAGAGATAACAGTTTCTCCGCTATTCTGAACTGGAAACAACATCAGACACCTGATTGGACTATTATGATGTTTTGATGTCGCTACAAAACTTCCAATCAGATATTAAAGGTCCATTTAGGAGGGTTTTCATGATTCTTGGTTTTCATAGCCTTACAATAAGCCTGTAATAAGTACGTCAGGTAAGGGCTTTGCATTAAGGAGGCCACCATCTTGCACTGCCATGTTTATACAGCAGCCTAAATAGATCCTCTGTGAGAAGGGGGCCAGGATCCCACCTCAGCCTGGGTTTCCTTGTGTGCTCTCTGACTCCCGCATGTTAAGACCCCTTGGTCCGTGTTTCAAGACTGGTCGGGTGGGTTGCCGACATTGCCGCAGACTCCTAGCACCTGATTTACGTGGGCCGCTCCCCGCCCTGGCGATGCGACGCGGTTGGGGCGCACTAAGGACTGACAGTCACGTCGGGGGCAGAGAGACCCCGTCCCCCGGATCCCACCGTCAAGCCCCTGGTCAGGGGGCTGGCGGGCAGGAAAAGACCCAGTGAGTACACATCTGTCCACGGCCCCGGGAAGCGGCGAGCAAGTTGACACCGGAATACCAGGGGGTGGTAAGAAAGTCAGGCATTCGTTCTCATTCGGTCTTGTTACTACCAAGTTACAGAACCGGTGCCTTATTGGTACCACGTTTCTGTACCCAACCCTAACTGAGACATAATACAGCCCACCACTAAATCTGATGAAGATGTGTACTGATGCACTGAATCCTCTCTCTGTATATTTTAAAAATGGCACATGTTGTGTTTCCCCCCCTTGCCATTACTGTTGTTGCCCAGAAGTGATGACTCTGTGAACCAGAAGATCTCAGGGGACTGCAGTGTGTCAGGCTGCACACTTTACATGCCTGACCACGAGATATCCTCACAGAAGGCAGCCAAAAGGTGAAATGGCATAGCTAAGTTCATTCGGTGCTACCCTTCATAATCGAAATGCAAATAACTGTCATGCACCAAACTGTTCTGCAACACCTGGTTCAACACAATGGTTTTGTAGTTATTATTCTCTGTGTCTTTAAATGGCTCATAGACGGTCGATAAAGAGTTTCAGACTCAGAAGCTACAGATTTCTCTTCATCCTTTAATCTGATTGAGTATGTTGGTTTGTCAATACTTGACATTTAAGAAATGCACCTAATGCAGAGTCAACAATAACCAGGTTACTTACTGTACGCCCAGACACACTGTCTGTGTGTTTTCTCTCTCTCTCTCTCAGCCTCTCCATCCATAGTTCTCCCTGTTTCTCTATGCTCTTCAGGCCATTGCAGAGAGGAGTTGTAAAAGCCCACATGTACTCTGCCCTGCCTTGACTTGCCTGCCCCAGATGCAGACCAGAGGGGGATTCTGGGATTGCACTCTGACATGTCATCGATGCACCTGCACTGTATACATGTACCTGTGTGGGTGTGTGCGCTCGCACATAATAACCATGTAGTCCTGGATCGATCGGCCTCGCTGAAGGCAATACTGACTTCTGTGCTTAAAAACACACACAAATCCATTCCCACTCTTACTCTTTGTACATTATGCACTTAATGGGAATAGATACTACAGTACACGTGTTCATGGATTATAACAATGTGGGATCTGCTCAGCTTCAGCTGTTTTGAATGTACTATCTATTATTATTATTATTTCTATTATTATTATTATTGTATTATCTCAGTTAAGGGTTAGGGTTAGTATATGGTGCACAGCAGAGCATGATACCCATTTTTTTTTTAATTACTTGATTGAAATTTTGGTGTAAACATTTAATAAATAGATGTATAAGGAAAGTAGAAACTGGAAAAGTAATTGACTGTTTTACGACAGGTCAGTGAATGCACCACACAGGCCATTAAAGCCGTCCACGTGGACGTTTACTCTTTTCCTCCACGACTCGAAATAAACCACGACGGTTGGATGATGTCACTAGTTATCCACTGTTACAGTTTAACAAGAGTTTATAAAGAACTGATGGTTGAGTCTGACATTTTATGACACTATTATACTTTTGTTATTGAGGAGGAGCGACTTTGTCACTGACTGCAGACAGCACACATACACACGCACGCACAAACACCTATAGACCCTTTCGAGAGCTACGTCACAGAAATGTGCGCGCAGTCAGAAAACACACTCGTACTATTAACTTGTACAACAGTCCAACACATAAGATGTAATGTAGTTGGCTGTAAAAATGTTATGTTTTGGTCTTTGACGTAGCTAACTTGTAGTTAGCTGTCGGCCGGCTAGCTTGTTGACAAGTAAACATGGTGTGCTAAAAACCTTCCTTGTAAGACTTGAATGCGCATAGACTTTCTCGCGTGTACAGGCTAGGTTTATCTATAAGGTAAGAGTGAATAGCTGGCCACTTGCTAATATCATCTACCCAATCTTTTATGGAAGCTGGGTCGGGCAGACTATTGCCATCGGCTAGTGCTAATTTATTTAGGTATTGTTCACAGTCCTTAATCGGCAATGAAAGAACATATTCAGAATGATTTGGTGGAGGACCGTGGACATACATGCTATTAGCTTACCTGTTGAGACGTTTTTTGACCCCAAACTGTGCACGCATTCTCGCTAGGCTTGGAATGTTGCACTCCATAGACCCTTTACAATGAAAGGGTCTATGGGTCTGACAGCTAGCTTGACCAGCATGTCGGGTTTTGGGTTTCGGTAAATATTCTCTCGGGCTCAGGCAGCAGCTAATCACTGACTGGGCTTTTATATCTGTGTGTATGAGTGGTCATTAACAGTTCACAGGCCTGGGAAAATAATCAGTCACCAAACAGTGGGTCCCGAGTCTAACAGTTCAGAACAAACAACTGCTCGGCAATTGAAATCACAACGATTTGATCAGTTTGAAGAAAGAAGCCAATCCCGCGACGACCCTAATTTTACACACAAAACAGTGCAAACACAAACATGAGAGGACGGTTTGATTACATGTTACATGCAAACACACACACAGATGCACACACTGTCCTTCACTCATACACAGTTCTACTGTAACCTGCTCCTCACACACCAGAGCCCTAATCAAATGCACTTCTTCTGCCTGTCAGCCAGAATCAGACGGACAAAAAGAAAAAACGCAGACAAACTTTCTCTGTAGTATTTCAGAGCTCATTAAAAGGTATTCACCGCTGTATGTTTTTGTGCCGTAATCAGCTCAGAATAATAATAATAATAAAAAAAAACACAGCAGCGTCGATGCCTGCAGGCTCCCGGCGCACCGCCTCACTTTAGAACAACAACCGCTGGGTGTATGAATGCAAAACAATATGACACACACACACACACACACACACACACACACGCCCACGTGCACACATTATCTCCCTCTCACTTTCATTTCTCTCTCCTGCTGCCAGTCGCTGAATCCTTCACAGCGTATACGGTGGCTTGGGGAGGCCGCCTACTATGCTCCTAGGAGGGCTAATTGTCCAGTAGCACTCCTTCGCTTTGCCTCCCACTCTCTGTACGCTTCTCCCTCTCTCCTCTCCCCGTTCTTTCGGAACGGGTTCAGGAGTTCACGCTGAGCCAAGAGCTCCGGATCCCAGTGAGGTGCCACGGGGCAGAAAGGTTACACCTAGCTGGACTCCCGATGCAAACAGCCCACACACCTCAATGGCAGGAAGGTGGGTGGGGAGGGAGAGAGGGAGGGAGGGAGGGCGGGAGTGAAGGAGGGGCAGGGCACACTGACAGAGAGATGAAAAGAACGTCAGAAGCAACAGAGGAAAAACAGGACTGAAAGGAAAAAGACACGGCTGACTGTAGTGTAAATGCTGAGGGTCAGAATAACTTTGTGCACTGACGCTTTCATGCCAACCCTTTTTATACAGGGACATAAAATACTGACGTTATTATATATATTCGTCTATTTTCTTACACCCGTGTGCGTAATATACTGTCCGAACATGTACGACCACAATCGTTACCACTGAATGGTCCAAAAACAGGACAAAAGAAAGGCTAATTCTCAGCCTTCCTGCTTCGCCTCGACCTGTTTTCAGTCCATTTAACTCCCTCCAATACCTTCGCACCCTAAGAGGCCTTTAGCATATAGATGGATCTGCATTCTGAGTGTTTCTCTCATTAGGAGTTGCCTGCTCATCAGATGTCGCGATTCTCGGGCTCTGCTCTGGGATTTGCGAGCTCAGGAGAAAAAATGTGTGTTCGAATCGTGACCTAAACTGTGTAACCTGTAAGCATATCAATGGATATTTCTGGAGTGCATGCATCTCTTAAAAATCTCTTAAATAAAATGACTTTTAGCTTTGGAGTCCTTAAAGGTCCCGTCTACGGTGAACTACGGTGGCCTTTGCGTACCAGAAAAGACGTTGTTTTTTCTTTATTTGCATTATAAGCTTCTGCTTCAAAATGCAAATGCTTTTGTTTTCTTTACCAAGCGTAAACTATGACGGCCTTGGTGTAGCAGAAAAGACAGAATTCAGGCACTAAACCTTCAAACCACAGAACAAAAGCTCTGGTTAGTTCATCTGTTCAGGCTGCTGTCAAAACATGGCGACCTTCACAAAGCAAGGTGTGCTTGCTTGCCTGTGAGTACATGTAAAACTCTTATTCTAAGGCTACAACAGTGATTATACACTTAAACAAAAGTACTCACATTCAGTACATTCAACTTCTGGCAATTAAAGACTATAATATGTCACAGTTCTTCATGAGAAAACCTAAGAATGACAAGTTTCATGTCATATATTTTGTAGGGTTGTGTCCTTCCAACGCTCAGACATTTATATTCAAAGTGTTTTATTTTGGTCACAGACGTCATCCTACTTAACCTGTCTCTGCTGTAACTGTGTCTGTGGCAAACCACGGATCAAACACCACAGTGAGGAAGGAAATCTTCTGTTCTACTATTTAACCAGATTATTATTATTATTATTATTGTTGTGTGTATTTGACAACTTCGCTGCTTTCCGGTGTCAAACTTGAGCTTTTGTTTTGACTACGAGAGTTTTGTTATTAAAATGTATCCTGTAAATGTCACTCATTCTATTTTATTCCTTCATTTTCCCGTCATTTCTTTCTCGGAAGCTTTAAACTAAGTAGAGGAGACGTTTGCATGAGCTGAGTTAACCTGTTTGTCAAACGCAGCACTAGCTCTTCTGATGACTTACACCAGGAACAATGACTCATCTCGTTCAGAATGTACGCACTGTAATATTAGCGTGTGGCTAATGAGAAGATCGACTCCGCTCGATCCCGTCCATCCCTCTGAATACCACTTTCGTTCCTTTACCTTCTTTTTCATAAGCCGGTAAAAGGCCCCGAGGTCCATGCTGAAGGAAACAGCAGCGAGAGGCACAAACAACGACGGTGCCCTTGAGCATGGCACTTAACCCGGCACCATTCCACATGCTCAGTGACTGAGAGAAATCAGGAGAGGCAGTGAAAGAGTGAAGCTCCCAGTACTGGGCAGTTCCCAGTGGCCAAATATAGCAGACTGTGGTTTGACAGGGCAGAACCCGGGAAGGAATGTGCATTACTGTAACAAATCCAACGCAGGACATCTCTGACAAAGCGTGTGCACACTCAGCAGAAGCACAAATCTTCCCCCGAATGCATAAATGTACATAAAAAGAAATCTGCTAACGACAGCGAGAGGATCAGTTAGCAAACTCAACACAGTCATCAGCTAAAAATGCACCCGGCAGACTTACAGCAGACAGATATTTGTTGAAGGGGGAGGTGAAAGATGAGAGGAGAGAGGACAGCGCTCTAATCCAGGGTCTATTAGATCCTGATTGGGCCCATTAGGTTGGAAAGGTGATATGCAAACCGCGCGCGGCGCTCCGTCGGCGCAGCTCTACATTAACCACTGCCTGCTCTCTACTTTGTTGAACACATGGGCTGATCGATAGCAATGAGGAGGAACGGAGGGGGGGGCGAGGAGGTGGAGGAGAGAAAAGAGGTCCAGTTTTACGGGAAGATAAGCAAGGATCGATAGAGAGTCAAGGGCTGCTGCCGCCTGGAGAGAGAGGATGGAGGAATGCGAACACATAAGTCCGCCTCATCAAACCTGATGGTGGGGAACCCGTGTGGGTGAGCACAAGTGGATGTGACAGGGCCAGAGTGTGTACGTCTGTGTCATGCAAAAAAAAAAGTTCTCAAACACAAATAAACAAAAAAAAAGTGTCCACAAAATCCAGCAACAAAGAAATAAAAAGCAGGTTCACAAACAGAGGAGATAACTCCCGTCACTACAACGGCTCATTAAGTTCAGCATCATTTCCAATTCCACCATAGCAAAAGATTCATCCGTCATCTTCTGGGTGATAAATATCACATCAGCCGATATCAGTAATGATCATATGGATTATAAAGTGCCTTCTGGCCAGAGGTTACAAACCTAATCACACTCAAAGTGTTATATCTCAAAGTGTGTTTGCACAATGCACGGACATCACATCAATACATATTGAGCTTTTGTTATATTGCTATTAAATGCAATTAAATTCCTGCTTAATTACTCGGTTGTTTAATTGCTGCTATTGAATCCTCGCCACACTGACTTTCACTATAAAAGCACACAGAGAGCGACAATTATGTTCATGAATCTTATTATTTCATTAAGACGTTACTGTTTCCTAAAAGTTTATTTGATCCGGGATATATTTGTGTTTAGTTTGTAGTTTAGAATCATAAATTCACTGCAGTATGAACACACACACGAGTGCGACACATTCATCTCTGAGTACCTGAAGCATGTCACACTTGCTTTATGTGCACAGCCTCCACATCCATCCTTCTTCCCCCCCTCCCTCCATCCCTCTCCTCTCTCTGTCATATCACCCCCCCAATCCCACTCCCCACCCTCTGAACTCTCGCGGTCTGTGATGGCACCCAGTCAAACAAAAAGCTATTTATGATCGGCAACCAATATCCTCACAGAGATAAAGGCTCACACACCAGAGAGACACAGATAGGAAGTGTGAGAGATAGTGAGAGGTAGAGAGCGGAGGGGAGGGGGGAGGAGTGAGAGATCCAGAATTATTAGGGAGAACAATGGATGAGTGCATCAAGAAAAGAAAACCACGGATCAAGGAATACAAAAATGTTGTAGTCGTGATGGTTCAGGTGCGGTCAATGAATTATGTCTACGAGTGTCCTCACTAAGAATGATGTACAAGAATGTGTGTGAGTTCTTGTATGGGTATCTTTGTGAGGACCAAAAACCGTATAATCCATAGGGAGGACATTTTGGCAGGTCCTCACATTCTGTCAGCCCTATTAATGGGTTAATGTAGTTCTAGGTCTGGTTAAAGTTAGTGTAAGGCATTTAGTTGTGTATGGGTATCTTTGTGAGGACCAAAAAAAACGTATAAACCAGTGGCGTCAAACTGGTGGCACGAGGGCCACGTGCGGCCCCCCAGTTGATTACATGTGGCCCACCACTGACTATCGTGTTATGATAAAATCCTTGTCCTTTAAACACAGCGACACAGCTGCCAGCAAGGTGATACAATAAAGACAGAATATAATACTAAATATGTTTGCTAGAAATCACATTATTAAATGTATTACATAAACATTACATTACATATATATATATATATATATATATATATAGTGTATATATATACGCTTAATTACAGTTGTCCATGTTATTATTTGCTTTTTAATGATTTAATTAGACACCATTTTATATCAAAACAAGCACTTTTACTTTAAAATTCAGTCTAATATCATCACGAGTTTTGTTATTACGACATCATGGCGGAATATCGGGTTATAATTTTATACATTTTCTCTAGACCGGCCCCCTCTTGACCAGACTAGATGCTCATTTTGACCCAGGCCATTTGAGTTTGCCACCCCTGGTATAAACCATAGGGAATGTGAGGCCATGTTGGCAGGTCAAGGGTTAGAATTAGGTTTAGGTTAAGGGTCTAGGGAGTGCATTATGTCTCTGTGCTGTGTGTTTCTTTGTTTCACTGTCCCTGTATCCTGTAGGCGAGAGTTGGGAGGTAATTTAGTGAAGTCCGTGGGAGCTTCCAGCCTCTCGATCAAACAGACACTGATTGTAAATGAGAAAGCCCTTCATCACACACTTCAAAGAAGAGACGGCCACCTCTGCACTGAAGCACACACCTGTCTCATTGTCTCCTCTGGATAGACGAGGCCAGATATTTGCACCCTCTTTGGGTGTTTTTAATCAAACTAATGCGATGAAAGTGTAAATGAAGACCTTGAATTGTGGTCACAAATCACCAAACCCTGTTTTCAGACAAATTTAAGACGAAATTCCTTTCCTTTCATTTCTCTTTCTCTATTGTGTGTCAACATCACACTTTAACTCATGGTGGAAATGATGAACACCACACACACACACACACACTTGTTTTTCTGCTCTTACTTTACGCCAGAATCATTTCTTTCCGGGGAGAACTCGAAAATATCTGTAATTTTCACATTCTTTTTTCTTGACAACTGCAACCCTCTCCTCCCCCGTTAAAAGGTTTTCCATTTACGCCTCAGACTGACTTTCTTTTGTGAGTTTTTGCACCTTTTTCATAAGCCTCCCCAGATCGGTTTCTTTCTTTCTTCTCCTCTGTGAAACAACAGAGGAGAAGATGCTGTTTTTCTTCTCCACCCCTCTGTTCTGTTTTCACTTTCTTACTTGTTTTTCTTCTCCTCCCTCGTGCGTCTGTGGGCCGTCTTCTTAATCTCCTCTTCAGTCTGTTTATGCTTCTGTTTTCTTTGTGGACGTTGACTAGAGACACGGAACTCACATGAAGGTCACATTGGGCTAAAAAAGAGAAGAAGAAGAAGAAGAGAGGGGTGATGAGTTCCAGGTATTACTCACATTATGGGGACCAAAATCTGTTAACACAGTCACATGATAAGGACAAAAATCAAGTCCCCATAACGCACCATTGTTCCACTTGAGTAAAGAAATGAATGCAAGTCAATGTAATGTCCTCAGAAGTCATGGAAACCAGAGTGTGTGTATGCATATGTGTGTGTACTTCCATAAGAGATTAGCTGCATTAATCATTTTAATGTCCTCCAGACAGGACCCCCACACACACACACACACACATTCAGACTAACTTACATATTCTACAGATGAAAATAAACACACACATACTTGTCTTTATGTCTTAGTGAGGACACAGCATTGACATAATGCATTCCCTAGACCCTTACCTTAACCTCAACCATCAAAACTAAGTGCCTAATCTTAAACCTTAACTTAACCCTAACCTAGACCCAATTCAAACACTAACCCTTAAACCAGGTTTTAACCCTGAAAAACCCTGAAAAAATAGGTTTTATGTTTTTTGGACAGAGCGGGGTCACTGTGATGGACAGTTAGCCAGTCCATCACAGGGACACATAGAGACTAGGGTTGGGTAACGAAAGCCGGCACTTTTTGTACTTGGGACCGATTTGCGTCGGTACTACAGAGTACTGGTTTACTTTTAATGAATCGGTGCCAAATTGCAGTACTTGAAATGTCTGGGAGAGCACGAGAATGTGAGTTAAATCTTCTTAAAAAAAACCTGTAACTTAGAAGTGTAGACTTCTCAGTTATTTTCAACTGAAAAACATTTTAAGTAGTATCGAAATAAGGTACCGTTTGATACTGGTACCGAATTCCAGATAGCGATACCGGTACTGTATCGTTTCAATTATGAACGGTACCCAACCCTAATAAAGACAAACATCCATTCCCTCTGACATGAGGTCAGTGTTCAGATGATTTCTCCACTCATCGTTTGGCACATGACCGGAAGCTCACATACCGTATATTCTGTTTTTTATAATCTTTATCGTCAATATTTTTCGATAGATGTGGAAATGCATGCTTATCATTTATTTCCCTGTCTTTGCTGCTGTAACAATGTAATAATAATAAAGGATTATCTCATCTGCGTTGTCGTCACATGACAGCGTGTTGTGTAGCATAGCACTGAAAACAGCATGGGGTGAACTTGGCTCGAGTTGACTGTTAATCTCCAAGTGGAGTCGAGAAATCCTTCACAATAAGAGCCAAACCGGCGAGTGCTGTGAGATAGTGTTTTTTTTTTTAATGTGAAGAATGAACAACGAACAAAATGCAAACCCTCGTGTGACGTCATGGATTCAACCACAACACATCACATGAGTGTCATTTGAACGAGAGGCTGCTGTTTTAACCATTTTAATTCTGCTCTAAATCTTAATCTGGTGTCTCGCTCATGTAATATTAGACCCTCAAGTAGGTCAACGTTTTTTTGCTCTATTAAGAAATGCAGATGTTCTGATCTTAACCAATTTTTTGGAACACGTTAGAACTCTTCTTCTCTGTGTAATATTTCTTTGTACTTAACTCCCCTCTGGCATTTTGTTCTCAGGGTTGTTTAATAATTTGAAGTGTTGCCGAAGATGAAACAAAGCTCTTTCACTGTGCAAGCAAACCAATTAGCTACTCGTTCGCCACAATCAGCCGCTGTCTCGCAACTGTCTGAGGAAAACAGGACCTTTATTATTCATCATTTATGCATTTCAAACATCTAATGCATGTACGAGACAAGTGGAAACACTGTATTTCATGTTTGCAGGGAGACGTAAGGACCTTCCCTGTATGATCGGATTGTTTTTCATTCATAAAAGGTCATGGCATGTTATGACATGTTAATCGGAATACAAATTAGATCTTGTGGTCAACAGTTCTGCACTTTATACGTCGTCTCCTTCTACTTCTGGGTCAAAGACTGAGGAGGAAATGTTGGTGCCAAGTCTGACTCCAGTCCGACTAAGCGTTTACAAGCAGGAGTAATCGGACTATGAATCGCATTATTCGGGTATGTTAGTCAGACTAAGACTAGAATAGAGCTGGTCTTAGTCTGACTATTGTGTTTAGGAAAGCAAGAGCAGCCTTCATCATGCTAAAGACCGTCTGGGCCTCCAGAGTGATGGCACGCATAGCCACCAAACTTCGGATCTTCAACTCTAACGTCAAATCAGTCCTGCTCTGAAAAATCTGAAACATGGAGAACAACAAAAGCTGTCTGAGAAGGCCCTAACTAACTATCGTGTTTACATGACCTTAAGAGAACCAAATTATTGTCTTAGTCCAACTAAAATCAGACTTTTAAGTGGGAATAACAGTAAGTGGCAAAGAACCACATTTTCCTGATGTGGATATCACGACCTTGAGTATCCATTTGTTCGAACAACTATGTGAAAAACAAGACGCTCCACTCGGTAACAAAGGGAGAATAAAACAGCCCACAGCATGACTGACTTACTGTTTTTTAATCTCCATATAAATCCATACAGCTGACATGATTACTGCAGCGTGGACGACACACTACAGCCGCCTCTCATGTTCTGGTCACATGACGTCAGCCTGTGTTTAGTGAGGCATTTACGCGATAGCTGCGGTTGACTGATCGTATCGGATTTTTCCTTTTTTTTCCAAACCAGTGATTTTTGAACAATAATCTGACTGACACTGATACCGAGCATTGGATCAACTCGTCCTCGCAAAACGTGTCAATATTGAACCTATTTATCTGTAAAATTGCTCACACATCGACAGCACACGCACACACACACTCACGTTGACTGGATCCCATTGTCCGACATCGCTAACTGCCAAATCCCAGCCAGTGTGTGTGTGTGTGTGTGTGTGTGTGTCCGCGCTCAAATGTGTGTCCATAGGCAGCGATTCATGTCAGCATCAGTGGCTCGCTAATCACACTGAGCACGCTGAAGGCCAAGTGGCTACTGTCAGTAATGTATGGTGCCACCAGTGTTACACACAGGCTGCATACAAATGCAACCTCAAACCTCTGACACCATCATAGCTCATTCACTGCCGTCAATAAACTAGACAGTGGAAACTCAGTTACACTCTGTGCACACAGTGCTGCACTGTATTGACTGGAAAAGCTGTGACTTTCATTAGACTCTATTGACTGAACACCAACAAAAAACACACATAAGAGTGCGCGAGAACCCTCCAACGTCCTTTAGTGGCAAAGGACTGAAAGTGAGGTGCTTTCCAAGCGACTCGACGCGGTTTTAAACAGCTTATTTAACACCCGGGAAGAGAAGAATGCTCTGAAGACGGCGTTATTCCTCCACAAAAAATGGATAAATCCTACCAAACTGTTGTAGGAAAATTAAAATCCAGTTACATAAACATCTGAAACTGCTTCATGGCCGCGTCTGTAAAAGTGAATTAGTGAAATTAAGACTTAATCAGAGACCTCGTGGCTGTGGCTAACTCGCTGTCTAAGTGCGCCCATGTGTTCTTCTGGAAGAGCGATTAACCCATCGCTGAGCGTCTCCACCTGGGCCTGAACCGGCGGCACGTCTGTTGAAGCTTTAACAGCAGCAGAATAACTTTCAAAGGCTGTCCGAGAAAATGAAATACACTGCTGCTACTGAGGCCAATGGCTGGAATACCTATAGACACACACACACAGAAGTATGTGACAGCGCGGCAGCATTCTGGCCATCTCTGGTAGGTTTCTCCTAAATAAGTAAGTCATCCAGACCTCAGCTTTCCACTGGCTTCATCCAGGAGAACACAGCAGCCAAAACCATGTGGAGCGCGCGCACACACACACACACACACACACACAATGCACAAGCATCCACAGACAAACCACACACACATACTCCCTGAGGATACACACACACACACACACACGTTTGTGCACCAGCCGTAGTGAGGACACTCATAGACTTAATGCATTCCCTACCCGCTTACCCTAACCTTAACCATCACAACTCCATGTTTTACCCTAATCCTAACCCTAATCCCAATTCTAAGCCAAACCCTTAAACCAAGTCTAAACTCTTAAAAAAAAAAAAGCCCTTTTAAGGGGTGGTTCTCAAAAAGGTACCCATACAAGAACACACTGTGTGTGTGTGTGTGTCATATGTGGGAGTGTTTGTTTAAAAAGAGGATTTCAAAAACACCTGCACACACACACACAGACACACACACACACACACACACACACACATCTCCAGCTGCTCGCGGCCTGTGTGTTTGACAGGCAGCACAGTGAGAGTGGATGTGTGGACACTGGCCAGCTGCTTGTGAGTCAGCAATGACTAACAGTTTAAACCTGCACTTTCCAAGCTAATGGCTTTGTATGCCCATTTTATATATGTGTGTGTGTGTGTGTGTGTGTGAGTGGGAGGATGTGTGGTTTCGCCCACGTGTGCGAACATGGCACCGGCGTCTGAATACGTGTTGATGTGCGCCTCCGTGTGAAGCCTCCAGAAGAAGCCGTCCCTATCAGGCCAGATTGTTAACGAAAATGGGGGGGCCTTTAATTGCGCCGCGCCGAGTGTGACATTGTCTGAGCTGACAGCGCCCTGACGAGCGCAATGGAAGGCGAGCGGCGACGCACACCCCGTCACTTCCTCCGATCGGCCTCGACAGGCGCACAATCCGAGGCTCTGTTTGATCGCGGGACAAGACAATGCAATCGGATGCTAATCACATGCAAAAGCCTGCGCTGTGAGCCTGTGCCAAAAGTGTGCTGGTCTGTCTTAGTAGGAGTGTGTGTGTGTGTGTGTGTAATGGCAGCTCTAATCAGCGGCAGGATTGGAAGAGGCATGTGGCAATAAAGCCCAACAAAATGCCTGCCAGTTCCCATTAGAGCCGAGTACTCTCCAAAAAAAACTTGGCGGAAAACGCACACATGCAAATGCAGCGCGGTGCAAAAGTCTCAGGGCACCGGCGGCTTTGTTGTTTTGATATTTGTCAAATCCGGTGATAAGGGGCCACGCGTTCAAAAAACATGCAAACTGGGGATTAGGTTAATTGGAGACTCAAAACGAACGGTGGACGCTTGTTCGTCTCCGCGGGTTTGGCCCCCGAACTTCCGCCCTGTGTCACCTGGGAGTGGCTCCAGCCCCCTGCTGACCTCACGTGGAGGATAAAGCAGCAAAAAAAAAACAACAACAGGAAATTCTTGGATCATTGACATAAAAGCAGGTGTTGAATAAACCTGATTCTTTCACAGCAGGTATTTAAATTGTCGACATGGCCACTTACGTTAAATTAGGGAGTCAGGGACAGTTTTTATACTGTATTTACACAACGCTTCATCTTACTGGACATCTGGCCAAGGTCAGAGCCTGATGTGAGTGATGACCCCACCCCTCCCCCCAACAACATGCCAATAAAAAGCACCCCTTCAGGAACTCAAAAGGTTGAGCTGACAAACTTGACATCACAGTCTTTGTCCTCTGCGGCGATTTAGTCGTAAACTCTGACCCCTCTAAGTGCAGCCCATTACTCGCCGGGTGTGATTTACAAGCTAAAATTGGAGGTGGTCGCCATCTTGGCGGGGGCCCCCATTATCAGTGGCAGCGGCGACGACTGACTCAGTTCCCACTGAGATCCCTCATGAGAGTCGTCAATCTGTACTCGAGTGAAGGATCAATTATTCAGCGAGGCACAGAAATGAGTGATTTACAGCTGACAGTGTAGCTATTGTGTTCTTCATGCTTTGCTCCGCCGGTGAATTACTGCATGAGCTCGGTGCCACGGTAGACCTGCGAGAAGGTATTGGCATTTTAACAAGTGACGGCTGATGTTATTCTGCACTCACGACGCGCTGTTCCATAAAGTATTACATTTTCAAGTTGCACCCGATGGCTTCATTAATGCTAATAGATTATTTAATAGAGATTTAGAGACCCATCATAAAGCACTGATAAGAACAACAGCTGTGTTACCAATTTGGGGAAAAAAATACCTTTGGCCAGTCGTACTGAATGACCTCCTGCAAGGCTTATTTAGTGAAATATCAGCTGACAGTAAATCTGCGAGAAACTTTTCCCTGAATACTATGAGGAGGAGAGATGCTCTCTGCTCGTCCCCTCGCCAAACCTGCATGATGTAATGCTGGAGGAGGGAGGAAGGAGGGAGGGAGGGAGGGAGGGAGGAAGGTGAATGCTCAAGGCAATAACAGACAGGAAGTTAGCAAACAAGTCAGTCCACAACACTGACAGCAGCTTTAATTATTTAACGCACAGCACGTCCTCTCAATCAAACCAATAACAAACAAAAAAAAAGTACTACAACTCTGACAATGTTGGGAAGCAGCGCGGCATCATGGGAATTGTTGTCTCGCTTTGGTTCCCCCAGTGTGTTTCAGCACAATGTGCAGCTAACGGCAACGACGAGTGACAAATATACACAATACAATGACCAAACACAATGTTTCCTTTCCTCACTGAGGTTTCATACGGCGTGTAATAATCTGAGTTTAAACATATTTAGTTTTTTTTACTGCAAAAGTGTTTAAAAAAAAGGAGGAAAAACTGTGTCTTCCATACCAAATCTGCAGCATCTGCTTGGTACTGTTTCAATTCCTCAGTCCTTCAATCACCAACACAGGGACGAGTCATGTAAAGGGTTTGCACTTACCGTGCATCCAGGTTCAATTTCCAGCCTCTCTCGGTTCCACAAGACAATAAAACGGTCGAAAAAATCTGTTCACACCAAACGTAGCACAGTTTCTGACGGACAGACCAACAACCAGAACATTTCCACCTATCTATCAAAGCCATCAAAGCCATCAAATAAAGCTTGCTTAATAAAGGGTTTATATTCATCAACAAAGCCACGCTCCTTTCCTTTTACTCAAAGGATTAAAAAATCCTGCATTAAACCTAACATTTAACCTTCTTTATTTCTAATGCAATATAATAGAAAGTAAGTTACAAATTATAAAATGCTCACGAAAGCGTTATTAGACAGAGGGAAATGAAAAATAAGCGTCTTTCTGTGTCTCTACAACATCTATTCTACGTCTATGATGTCAAACGTGAAACACTTCATGGCTGCTCCAGTAACAACCACAGCGCCGGTGAAAAAGATCAGTTCGCCAGCTCCAAAACTTTGTGAGTGCAGCTCACAGCACAGATGTTATCAGCGCCTCTGGTGCTGCAGGCAGTCTGAGCAAATCCACCAACTTTTTCCTGGCTCAACTCGAGTCCTATTGTCTCTAAACAAACAGACAAAGAAAGAATAAAAAAAAAAAAAACCTCTGCATTTTTCTGTGTTGACAGATAAAGTGACAGTGATTTATTTGTTTTCTCAGTGAAGTGGACCTTTCCACTATCATCCACTCATTTCCTGCGCGATGCTGCGTCGGTGCTTTTGGCAACTGATATTGATTGGAGCTGAGGAGCTGTGATTATTCCTCTCGCTGTGCCAGAACACACGGCGGACGACGAGCACAGCGCGGCACCCGCGGTTTGTGTGTGTGTGTGGGTGAAACACACGGAGAGGGGACACGTCCACGTAGATACGTCCGCGACATATGTACGACAACTTTGTACAAGGTTAGACCTCCACTCATCTGAAATAATAAGTGTGTTTTTGAGTGGTGAGGTCTCTGTGTGTGTGTGTGTGTGCATGCATACATGTTGTATGAGACATTTGTTTACATAAGTGGGAGGATGTGATGGTAAAAGCACTGACTTGGCTCTTTTCACAACAAGGCCCAGGGGCGGCGAGGAGATTTATCCTAATATTTGTCTCATAGAAGAGCAAAGCCGGACAAATCCCTCCAGCGGAGGCAGCGTCCAACGTTACTCCGCTGCTATTTCACTGTTCCGCTGCTTTTCACCACTAGAAAAAAGCTTTGTTAAAGCCACAATAATACATATTTTTGTTGTATTAAAAACCAATTAAATGTGTCATTAATCACCCGAGTATGTCAAGGCCGTGTTGTGACTTTATAATAATAAACCCAGTTATTCTCACATACTCCAACAAAAACGCTGTTGCTAAGGATTTTTAATAAAAAACAAATCAAAAAAAAAAACTGGGGGATTCAACAATTAGTTGTTTCAAGGACTAAATGTTTCCAAATCTATTTATAAAGGTGTCATATTACGCATTGTAAAGCAAACAAAAAGTAAAGTGATGAGCTCCACACAAAAGAAGCAAAGTGACTGAGGAAACACCCTGCGCAGTAAGCAAGAACATTTGATCAATTATGAATTCAAATCAATTATAAATGAGAAAAAGCAAGAACTGGAAGACAGACGTGCAAACGGATGGAACAGTGAGGGATGGATGAACTCGAAAACAGACACTGACCCTCTCTTCTTTCTTTATCCTCCATTTTCATGTCACTGCCTTCACAGTAGCTCAGTACGCTATAGACACTCGCGGTTAATCTGCATCAGCAGAGTGGGCGAAGAAATGCTGCCATTGTCTGAGATTTTAAAATCTCACTCAAGGGGAGCATATCCTGTTTCATTAGCTTTCCTCTCACTGCTGCTGCTGCTGCTGCTGCTGCTGTTCCTCCAACAAACTGTAGCTGGCTGAGAGTTTGGAGCCACAGCTGAAATGGCAAACAGCCAGGGAATCGTACATGAGTTGAAGATTATTGACAGAGTGGAAGGTTAAAGAGTAATACATGTGAGCGTGGATCAATTCATGCATCTACTCCAGTAAAAGTAAGTGTGTGTAAGTGTGTGTGTGTGTGTGTGTGTCACAGCAATATTCCCCACTGGTTGCTGTGTTTGTGTCGATTAATTTCTGCACACATCACTCACATCTGCCCCTGCATGTGTGTGTGTGTGTGACAGTATCAGCGTGAGGTCGCCGCATTATCTCATTATGTGTCTCTCCCGTGCTGCAGGACCCTGTCCCTCATGGCCTCTGTGTTCATTATGTTCAAGTAGAGAGAGGGAGAAGGGCAAAAGGCAGGGTGCCACACCCCCCCCCCCTCCATGGTAACCGCTGGACCCCTGAGGGCCCGCTTGCTTGTCTGGCTGCCTCACTCAGGCTCGGGCCCCTTGGGGACAAGACTCCGAGGGGAGTTTGACAGCTAAACAAATGAGATCACCGAGCACTTCAGACAATCTACCTCAGCCTGACCCGAGTCCATGCAGATGATCAATGCTTCCAAAAGTAAGTCTCCCATTAGCTGTGACGCTCGTCTGCCGAGGGTTCACCGACGCTCGGGTGCTGCATCAGCAGGTGGAGGTGGTTGTGTTCGGCCATCTTGCCTTTGTCTCCGGGCATCACAACATAAACTCAAGTCTTAGCTCCGTACCATTTATTCCATCAACTGAATCATTTCAGACATTGATTTTAACATTGTTCCTCACACACACACACACACAGAGCGGGCGGCTGACGTCGTCACGCACACGCACAACCTGTTTGGCCATCGCGGAGGACGTAATTACATCCACAGACGACAGAGAGACAAAGGAGTTATATTAAGGAGGATTATCCTTATAACACACACACACACACACACACGTATACTGTATACAGAGGACTTGCAAAGACGCGTTCGAAATCCACGCGAAACAACCTCAGGACTGTTGCCACAGGATGACAAAGGAGGACGAGATAAGACGGGAGAAGGAAAATGGAATTCCCCACTTTGAGATAATAATTATTTGAGCAAAAGCAGCAGAGCCACACACACACACACACACAGGTACACCATCTGAGCAGCTCTGGCTGAGGTCATGTTTATTAATAAACCCTCTGACAACAAACACACTCACATCAAGGCCTTCGCCCTCCCTCCTTTTTTTACCCCACACTCACTCTCGCACACTCCCCTCCTTTAGCTTCTTGAGGGATGGCAACTGCCAGACTGACCCGATGGGGGGTTGTCTGCAACCACACACACACACACACACACACACACACACGGATGGCCTACAGACAGTATGTCAGTGATCTGTCGGAGGGAAACACTGTGAAGCATGAGTGTGTGTGTCTGCCCCACACACTCAGACACAGACACACACTCAGACACAGACACACACTCAGACACATGCCCCGGCTCATTTGTTCCCGCTGACAGCAGAGGAGAGCGATGTTTCTCCACACGACGCGTCAGAGGGAGGGAGACAGGTGAGCGCCGGGTGTTTAGCTGAATTTGCATCAAAGCGTCTGATCAAAGCTTCATTTTAATACCGTGAGAGCGCACGCAGCGGCTCAGAAACAAAGTTTGAGAACGAGCCGAGTGCGGTGCTTTAACTCATCCCTCCATCTCTGCTCCGTGGCTGCACTCTGAAATGTTTCCAGGCCATATGGGATGTAAAGGAGAATCCCTCCAGCATGTTCTGGGTTTGGCCCCGCGGTGTCAACAGTTGGACACGTCCCACGGCCATTTCTAGACCGCATTATCAGGGCGGAGCCTGTTGACTCAACATCCTCGTTTCCAGGTCTTGAAAAACACTGATCGCGTTTCTGTAAATAATCACCGCTGCCTGAACGAATCCATCAGGAAATTTTCAAAATCCGAGGAAGCAACAGTTTTATTGAGCGACACTCAGCCAAATTTAATAACCGCATATTAATTTGATCATGTGTGGACTGTTCATTCACAGCCCAAACTTCTACACAACAAAGTCAAAGACACCAACACAGCAGGGGGGGGGAAGCAGGCTCTATTCACAGCCTGGAACCTAAATATACTAATTGCTCATGATCTGACCTGTAAATCAAGGGGGACAACATTCATGAGGCCGTGTGATATAAACAGAAAGGAACGCGTTCATTTCAGGCGAAGATGAAAAGGAACTATTTCCAGCTGCACTCTTTTATTCCCTGCCGTTCTAATACAGGTCTGTTCCTGGATCACATGTCGTCAAAATTACAGCGCGAGATGAACTACATTATTTTTGGGAGAGGGGGTCTGGAGGTGGCACTTGTTTCCCTCTGGAGCCTCACTGGCTGTCACTGCTCAGCTTCACATGATGCATCTTCCTCTAGTTATTCCAAAGTGCTGCTGCTGCTGCTGCTGCCAAACAGCAAGACACATTACTTCCCATGATGCTGCTCGTTCCAGAGGATCCTTCACGGGAACGGCTTACATAAGGCCGACTGTTTACAAAAACAAGGCTCAAGTAAAGCACACAAAGACGAGCTCTGTGAGCGCCAGAGAGAGGACTGTACCATTTCTCAATAACACGAGGAGCTAAGAGTGTGTGACAGATAATCACATTAATGAATCCAACCGTGAAACGCAGTTAGCGCCTCCGAATTATACGTGACATGATGTACAGATGAATCGTCATGGCAGATCTCGCTCGGGGAACATGTGACGCGTCTCAGTGGACGGGTGTGCTCAGTAAACGCAGAGCAGCCGGTGAATTTCACCGTTCAACGTTCGCTTCACAAGCAATTTCTTTTTCATGGAATCCGTGCTTCTTTCGGACGCTGCCGAGCGGACACACGGCGGGAAACAGCAGAATAACAGATTTCAGATTTCAAAATAAAAGTGCCTGTTTTGATTATGTAATGATAAAATCAAAAATAAATCTCTAAATAAAAATATATATTATAAATACAGAACTAACCAGAGGAAGCGTGTGTACCACTGGTGGCACACATACCACTGTTTGAGAACCAGGGACTTATGTGTATTCAGATGTAAAGTCTATGCTTTCTAAAATAAAACAAAAGAGGCTGCAATGCCAGGCTTTGATACGAACGACTCCTCTGCTGTGAACGAAACGGTAAACAACTGGCAGCCCTTGACCAGCGCGGATGAAATCACCTCATCATGAGATCACCGCGGGCCTGCAGCCAATCACTCGTTGTGCTTTACACCATCAGGACCGGTGGAGACGAGATTAAACTCCCCACTCAAATCCTGAGCTCACTTGATTGATCTCTAAATGTGAGCCTAACTGGAATAAGTGGCGCGGTAATGGGCGGCGAGGAACTGTGTTACAGTGTAATGCTACCTGGTAAATGCAGTTGCTGGTCACTTGATGCTCGCTGTGTAATTGAATGACAAAACCGGAGGAAGGGAAAAGTTTATGATGGGAGATGCAGCGGAGCTGGGCTTTCGGCGTCTGTTTGCGTCTGCAACTGAAGCTGCGTCTCGGTCAAGCAATACTATCAGACCTGACCGAGGGAGCGTTTGTGTGTATACAGCAGCAGCAGCAGGGGTGGACGGGAACAAGACGGAGATTTATCTGCAGGACCAGCAGGTGGAACACTGGGACTCTAAGCTGTTTGCAGCCTGTCTCGCTTCACTGTTGCTGCTGCCTCCATCTGTCCTGACATAAAATAAATCACTTCCTGTGTGCAGTGCGGGAATGTTGTCCAAACACTGCTATACTGAGCGATACAGAGAGAGAGAGAGAGAGAGAGAGACAGGGTCATGTGGAGCTGAGAGGTTTCATCTACTTGTTTTTTTTTTTTTTTTAATTTAGAATTTAAACGCGACATGTTTCGAGATTTAGGAATTTCACAGTTAGCCTGCAAACAAACAATTAGGATCCAGAGCTTTCCACGCAGTTTATCCTTCTCAGGCTTTTACACCATCTTGTGACAGTCAATAAAAGCCGAGCAAACACAATTCTTAAAGGTGGGTTAGCAGCTCATTAAAACGACTTCGCGGGGTTTTACAGGCCGACAGCTCCGAGTGAAAAACCATTACTTCATCTCATCACGATCACAGATGGAGCCTCAGTGAAATCAGTTTGATATTATTCTACCCAAAACATCAAAATGAGCTTTTAGAGCCTGTGATTTATTCATACAGGCTGTCATCACACGCAGCTTTGTCACCGGGAAGCTTTTACAACTCTCCGTCAGCCGTCACAAATTGCAGACCATTTAGAATCATTTCAACATAAACAAACCTGCCGCTGAATAAATGTGACGCGCGATGGGAGTTAACGCACGCTGTCAGCCCTCCAATCAAAAGCTCGGTCGTCAGGAGTTTAAAGGGAGAGAACGTCCATGGTGTGGTGAATGGAGGCCACATCTGTGCAAAACCAGACGCAGCGCTGAGGCTTTGTGTTTGTTTGGCACAAACTGGTGCGTTTCCAAAGGAACGCGTCACATTTAACGGTTTGATTTGTCTATGGCATTGTATGGAAACAAGGGCCCCATGCTGAGACATTCATAAACAAAGATGTAAACAGATTAGTCGGTTTTTGGTGCTCCGACAAAACAGCAAAACAACAGCAAGTGGAGCCGGGCGATTCTGGCCCTTTAAGTTAAATTTAGAGGGAAGAACTGGGACACTCTGTTGCTGCAATGGAAAAAAAAAAAAAGAAGAGACATTTCGGTGTCTGGGTGGCAAACGCCGAGGAGGAAAAATGACATGTGGCAAAAAGAAATCAAATAAAGACAGACAATAAATGAAGTGCAGAGCCTGTGGTCACTGAGCTTAGGTCAGAACAATCACACTCCGCCTCCTGACACTTTATCTGCAGCATTAACCACTTTCCTATTCCTGTCTGCATCAGTCTGTCTCACTTTTCTAAGTCTCTTTTGTCGCTCCAGACACTTTTCAGTCTCCTTCATTCCCTCAAAATGAGAACCCCCCCCCCCGTTCATTTGATTCAGCCTCTATTTTCTTCTTTCTCTGTTCTCTCAGGCACTTTTTGACTTTCTCATTTTGTCCTCTTCTTTCTCCCATATTTCCATCTACTAAGATGCCTGACATGGCAACAAAACAACTTTCCTGACACAATTATATGTGTACATTGAATATAAAGGAGTCACTTAACTTTGCATAAAGAGTGGAGGCAGCTGGAAACAGCAAGTCTTAAGTATTCTGGCTGCTTTTTTCCATTACTATGGTAAAACATACAGTTTATACCGAGGCTATAAGAAGGTGCAATGTCTTTTATCCTTTTTTTTTCCAACACAATCTAGGCAATCTGATGAAAAAAAAGAAGATTTTCACCAACTATATAAACACACCTGAGCAACAAAGTACTCACAATGTTTAAAATTGTTTGTGAATTTGTGAATTTTGGAAAAACGTCACAGTTCAAAGGTCACATGGCTCGTTTTTATGAACAAAAAGAAGAAAGAAACGGTCTAATTTTGTGACTTTATACACAATTATTGCTACTTTATATCATAAAATGAATGATAACTTTGACTCAACAACACATTAATATATGACTTATAAACACACCCCCAGGATGTCCATATAAGGAGTTGTGTATTATTCCGACTGCAAATGACCATGGGTGCACCTGCGACACTGACTCTAAAGCTCACTGATACGAAATCAGATTCATTTACAAAGACTAAAAGGAGATGATGTTTTGCTTCTGTTTGAATATTAATATCTTCATGTAATCTGGACATAAACAGAACAGAATATGCATATACACATAAATATGACTTGGGATAGAGCCCAGCGTGCTGTCGTGCCCCTGCGCTTCCTTCCTGTCTGTCTGTATGCTGTAAAGTAAAATATTCATAGACTCCGGCTCCGTCTGTAGTGAAGGGATAAACATCGGGATGATGTCAAAGTCAGAGTCAGACAGAAAATAAAAACGCTGAACGTGTCCTTGTGGGGGTCACGGCAACTCCCTGGTGCACTTTCCCAGGTGTTTGAGAGTCTGTGTGTGTGTGTGTGTGTACGTGCATAAGGTATATATTGTACATACACAAAAATCATCAATGTGTGTTTCTGTGAATGTGTAAATATACAGTATACGTAGCTGACGTCACGTCTTCTTCATACTGTATGTGTAGTGTGGCGATCTGCCCATGGTGTGACCCCGCATGACCCTCACGTGGAGGATAAAGCGCTAGAAGACCGATGGATGGATGTGATCCAATCACAGACTGCGCGTCATGCTTATTTTTGAAAAAAACTACAGCCATAAAATCAATATAAATCCAGGCAGCCTCATTATCTTGATGGTCATAAGTGGGTATAAGTGGCACAAAGTCATGCATGCACAAAGAAAGAGCCACACACACACACACACACAAAGAACAAAGGGACAGACACAAAGAAACAGAAGCAAACACGCACAGAACCACTAAACAGACGGCACGAGCCTGACAGCGTGCAGCAGCAGCAGCAGCAGCAGCACCAGAGCTGTTCCATACAAAGTAGGCCTGCCGACGAAACAACACTGTCTTCATATGCTACCCAGCGCAGAGGCAACACGTCATGAATGCAGCTCTGGAGAGGACAGTTTAGTGTGGTACACAGCGCGGGAGGCGCTCGACAACACGGCAGCCCTGGGCAACAAAGCGAGTGTTCGTGCAGGTGCAAAGGAGAGGAAAACACAAAGCAGAGCACTCAGACCCTCACACACACACGGAATAATAATCATGAACACTGTGGCTCACATGAACGGCATTATTATTATAGAATAAATATTATCATAATACCACTGTAGAGGAATAAAATGACTTGGTGGTAAATTCACTTAACATAATGGTGGCTTTCACCGTTCCTAGTATTAACCTCACTGCAAGTGAAGTGAGAAAGATACCGATCTCAGTGATCTTAGCGACGTGTGGCTCAGTTAGCGGGGAAGGAAGCTGCGGCGCTTCCAATTGCATGGTATTACCGTCTGTCCTCAGTGATCCCCATACGCAAAGCTCTAAATGCGGCCGCGCGCTAAAACGCATCCTCGGTGCGTCTCCTGTGACCACACGAGATCAGCTCCACACCCTGTGTTCACGCTGACGTCACCGACTGTTTGAGAGGGCAAAATAATGATTTTCCCGAGTCTGACTTTAAATATGTCTGCTGCCAGTGTGTGTGTGTGTGTGTGTGTGTGTCAGGAGCAAAGCACTACTCCCGCTGCTGTAACATGAAAAAAAACCACATTTTTTCTTATCATTAGCAAAAAAAACTGTGTCAATCACTGTTACTATTAAAATATTCAAATTAATTAATGTATGAGCACTAATTAGTGTCAAAAAACAAACAAAAAACCCTGAAACTGCACACATAAGAGCAAAATTATGATTAAATAATCAATACCCAGTGCCAATTCCTAATTTATCTTACAGCAAATGACTTCATTTGTATAAAACAAAGCTGGACTCATGTATCTGTCTGTGGATGTGAACGGTTTTAGATGCTAAAGCTCTTACTAACATGTTATAATCTTCTGTGTTATTATGCACAAAACTGTTTTATGGAGATTTAGCTCCTTTGATGGGGAACTCACTGCCGTTCTATAGTTTAAAGTCTATTTATCTATTTTTTCCTCCACTCGTCTATAGAAGGACACTCACACATGCACACGGCAGCTAACTTAATTTCAGAATCAATTAATTAAAAAGCATAGTCTTCTCCCACAGGGAGGGAAAGACAAATTTGAGTAATTTAATCCTGGTACACAAATCAGAGCTACTCAGCTGCAGAGATATGAGAGGACAGGATGGATGGAGGGACGGTTGATGAATTTTAAATAGGCAAGGCAATTTAACTTGGTCGCTTCAATTTGACACGACTCCTCTCACTTTTCCCGACTGTAATAATTTTCCCTTTCTCTCTTCCTTCACTGTCTATTTCCATTCATTTGCAGGCATGCCAGGAGACATGTTATTGATTTTCTGATGTGCAGCGGTAGTGTGTGTGTGTGTGTGTGTGTTCTCCATAGCTGGTCTAACCTCAGGCAAAAAAATCATAAAGAAAGACTTTCTGTCCTCCCTGGTGTTTCTAAAAAAGACTTTCTCTAATAGGCCAGAGGAAAAAAAAAAAAGAATAATAATAATACTGAGATAATCTCTTCCATATGCCACAGGTCTGTGTGTGTGTGTGTGTCAGAGAGAGAGAGGGAGAAAATATGTGCGTGTTAGGCAAGCAATGTTCATGCAGGTGAGTGTGTGTGTGACCCAGAAACAACATGTGGTCTTCCACATTTGTCTGATGTTATGAGAGTTAGCCTGGGAGGCAGTGAAGGGAGCGCTCTTACTCCTGCTTCTAGCAAAAGCATCGACCGTCTCTGCGCAGAAACACGATCACACAACGAACACGTGCAAAACCACTGCTCTTACGGGCACTCGTTTCCAGTTTTCAATTACAAATTCACAATCGGAATTCTTAATTCTCTAAGTCCAGTCTCTTAAGTCCACAGTGCTGGACGGCTGTTTTCTTCAACGTGTGTTTGTGTGTATCAGACAGCATGGGGAACTAAGCAGTGGGGACCAAAAGGGAGAAAGGTGAAGAGGAGTTAGCACCAAGGAGCAAAATGTGAGACAGACAAAGTGAGAAGAAAGAGAAAGCCAAGTTGGAAATTGATGGCGTAATTGTTGACTGCCGCTCCACTCTTATCTTGGTTTCACAGAGCTCTTCTCAGTCCAAGCTTGTTTCTTTCTTGCTTTCCAATCTGTCTTTGAGTGGACCAAACCTGGCAACTTGCATACTCCTCTCTATTTCCCCGCCCTTGTATTTCTCTCAATCTCTGTCTTTCACCTCTTGTATCTTTTTTTTTTTTTTCTCAATGCAGCTTCATCTCACTCCACACCCATCTCCCCTCACCCCTCACCGAGCAGACGTCAAGCAGAGAGCAGTGGACTGGAAAAGAGCAGCAGATGCAGAGGAGTGCGGCCATCTCGGGGTCAGAGATGAGTCTGCAGCAGGACAGGGGACAAGCACAGAGTCTGCCTTTCTCTATCTCGCCAGAACATCACCACAAATACACAAACAACTCAAAGAAGGAGATAGTAGTGTGAGGTGAAACCAATGCCACACGGAAACAGATATTTCCTAATGTGATCTTTGAAATTTCTTCATCCACACTAAAGGCCTCGAAACACTGGTGCCAGGCCATGAAGCATCCCCCGAGCTTTATTAGACAATCACAGAAAAAGGGACAGGGTGGAGAAAGTTAGGGGGCCTAGTGAAAGACAATAAACGTTGTCAAAAAACAAAGTGCACTGCATTTCTTCTGCATTTCAATACCTGTTGAAGACCGGGATTAAATAGGGTTTTTGACCAGTGGAAATTTGGTATAAAGGAGTCTTGTGGTAGTAGAAGCAGGCCTAAATGGAGTCGATTCATACTCGATAAAAGCCCTCACGTGGATGCTAATGGTGTAGATTTTCATCTAGGAATGAATGCATGGCTTTACCTGTTAATAGCTCCACAGTGACGCAAAACAAAGGCAGGCTCCTGCATGTAATTAGGCTGAACTGTGCTTTTAAAGAGCATCTGTGGGCTTGTTTCTTCTAACAGAACTGGACTTAAGAACAGTCATTTCCATTTTAGCCTGTTTAACTACTGAAACAGCAGCGTATATGTATATATATATATATATATATATATATATATATATATACATATACAGGATCAAATATTCAGCAGTGTCCATCTGAGTATTGTTGCCTGCATCTATCACAGAGTGGTGGGTGGTGAAGAAGCCCCAGTGAACGTGTGTACACCTGGTTCCCTTCTTTTCACAGGAAGAGACACAACAACAGTGACAGGTTACCTCGCAGGAGTGGAGTTCACATTGGCTGTGAACCTCGCCGCGTCTCACTTCGTCCTCTGCTACAGACGAGGAAGAGGAGCCGTGACTCGGAGTCGCCGCGCTGTCATAATCTGATTAGCCAGTCACGAGACAAGACATCTCACTCCTCTTCATCGCAACCGGGATTACATTTCTACAAATCACACTGGCTCTTTGGGAGGATTCTTTTCACATTACGGAGAAGACGATGCCTGTCATGCTCTGGCCAGAGTTTAACAACCGCTTCACACTGGCCCAAAAGACCCACAATAAAGGGTAACACTGACTTTCCAGTAAGCCCTGATTGGCTTAGTTACCACGAGAGTTAACTTTGGATTTACAATTAGAGGTGCTACAGAGGGTGAACGTCTATATTTTCGTTTGGGAGGGGCTAACGACTCTCTCTGATTTTCTGGGAGGCCACGATAACACAGAACAAACACGGGCAGGAAATAGGCAGGGTAGCTCTTAGGCTCCGGACGGGCTACGAGAGCTAAGCTACTCCCACGCAGCAGCTCAGTGGATCTCTGAGAGAGGGAGAGCAGCCATGTATGGGCCCTCCTGCTGCAGATAAGTCTGCATGGGCCCCTCTGCAGTGCCTACCCCGGAGAGAGGCCATTAGCCCGGCTGCAGCCCCTTCCTGGATAAGCTGTGGCTTATACCAGCCTACGAGCCGGAGGGCAACTTTTTATTGTCCTTCCCAAACTTTATGTGTGAGTGTGGGGCAACGGCTTAGGAGGAGCTGTGTGGGATGGAGACTGCAATATAGTGTGTGTGTGTGTGAGCTCAAGCTGCGCACTCCCAGCACTTCCTGCCCACTAACGGCCAATCCCACGGTAGGGAGAGTGAGCTCTACCGGACCAGAACAATGCCAGAAAAAGGCTGTCATAAAAACAAACTACCATGCTCTGGTTAGCACAGGGCAGAGAGAGAGAGAGAGAGAGAGAGGGAAGGGGCCTGCTTTCCTCTACACCCCCCCCCACCCACCCCACACACACACGCACACTTTATGTGAATGATTATTCACGCACACACGTTACAAACACATAGTTCCACACACTCGGTCCTTGCTCCAGTTTTCTTTACCGTTATGTTCGTCTATTTGTAAACACTATTGAGGAAACAACGACAGAGCTGAATGTGCATATATATATATATATCTATGCACTCAATGCCAAACACACACACACACAAGCACAGACTTAGCAAACAATTGGAACCTCTGCTTACTCTGTGCCCAAACAGTTTCGACATGTCACCAAAACCAGAATAACACAAAAGAGAGCCATTCCAGCGGCCCACTGTACACAGAACTGTGCGGACGACTGGGCCCGAAAACATCTGCTGAGTCGTGACAAACACAACAACAAGCTTGTGATGAACAAGCGCGTCGAGGGGCCTCAGAAAAAAAACATGCTAACTACCTTACGTGGTGCCCCAGAAGCACAGTTGGCCCCACTGACCATCTCTCCGAGCCAGCTGTACGGTTTGAACTAAACCCGACTGTGGGCCCACTCGTGACGATGCAATGTGAAGAGGAAAATAGTCTTAAATGATCCAGCACTCAACAAAACTCACTGCTATCCCTCTCATATTAGTGGATATTATCTCCTAATGCACAAAGAGAACCAACATCCAGCTGCTCACACCTTTAAAAGCTCATGATGCATTATTTAAAATCATTCCATATGCTCCAAGCTCATTATATTTTAATCGCCGACACATCGGATAATTATTCCCTCTATTAATTGATGAATCGTTTGGTCTTAAATCAAAACAAATAGCCGCCATCCGTCCATTAGCCACATGACTTTTCCTCCGGGCCAGATGTCACAGAACTGTCTCGTTGGCTCTAAAATGATTTATTTACGGTGAGACAATCAGCACAACCGAGGAGCTTAAACCTAGAAATGTGGCCTTAATGAGAGAAAACAAACAAACCATAAAACAGTCACAATAGTTTGACTATTTCAAGTGTTGTAACTTGAAATTTAGGGTCTTAGTTTGGAGTTTGTGGCCTTAGAAGAAGCCTTTTACGTAAACTTCAGGCAAGGACGTTGCTTTATGGACGATGTCATTGTTTCTACAGCAACCCAACCAGGGGGCGTCACAAAAACAACTCAATTTGAATGGAAAAATGTTATTTATAATGTCAGTAAACAGAGTTAATGGCCTAAATCACGACAGTTTCAGGATAAAATGAGCAAAATACACAAACGCTGCCAGGAGACCACATTACATACAGTCTGTTTTGAAGCAGTAGCTGATTGGCCAGCAGATGGACAAAAGTGGTCAGCTAGTAACAAACAAGCAGGTCAGGGCTCTCCTCCACCTCTGCTCCACCACTCATAAATAATGCATTGGGGCTGAAGCCACCCCGAGCAGCAGCTTCACCACGTTCTTCTAAATGCCTCCAACTCCACCAGCGCGTCTCATAAAGACACCCGGAGACTCAGTGGAGCTAAAAAAAAACACACAACAACAACAACAAAAACACAAACAACAACAAACCTTTAAATGATGGGCGGAGAGTGCGGATTAGACTCCATCTGTTTGGGTGATGCCTCTCACTGCTGCACTGATTTATGGGTCAACTCAGCTTAAAAAAAAACACAAAACTGAGAAGGTTTGGTGCAGCTTGACTTGCTCTACAGGATCTGCCTCCAGGAACATCAGCATGCACCATATTGGATTTTCCATCACTGACTTTCCTGGAAACACTTCTCCTCCTCTGGGGGCTTATTTATTTATTTATTTATTTATTGATTGGCCCAAAGGGAAGCTGCAATATTCATGGAGGGCGACAGATATTACTATTATTTTTTAACAATAATATTAATTAGGTTCAGTTGGAAAGCGACTGGCACCGGTCCTTCAGCCACCGCGGGGATAATAGGACGTTTCCTCTATCGCGCCGTGTTTTTTCATCCACGATGGGCTGAATATGCACTTGTCTGTTCAATTAATGCCGAGCCATATAAGTGGCGAGTTCACGCACTGTGGCAAAAGCAGAAATGACCTCATTATGCTGGACGAACGGAGCCCGGCGCGTACGTGAGTGGAGGAGGAGGAGGAGGAAAAAGAAGAGTGTGTGAGAGGGTGAGAGAGTCAGAATGATTAGAGAGGGAGAGAACGAGCTCAAAGGGAAGGATAAGTTGCAGAGGAGTAAACGCTTCTCCTCTTGAAACTGCAATCACAGCTGCTGCCAAAACCCTCAGGATCCATCCTCAGTGTCTGACGGAAACTTCTCAACAGGCCTTGAAGCCACTGTGAGGGAGGGTGGGGGGGGGGTTTAGCAGGAGGATGTGCTGTGTGTGCGTGTGTTTCTGTTCAATACCAAGAGAAACTTGTTCGCTCTGTAACGGAGCAACATCAATAGCTCAAAGCCGCATCGACGAGACGAAAAACCAGCAACGCCTCTGTGATCTAAATGTAAATAACACAAACACGGGTAAACAAACATCATCGGCACTTGGCCGCGCGTGCGCCGCATACGTGAAAATAAAGCACAGGCAGCTCCGAGGGGGCGTTCATGAAAACATGTAAGTGTACGGAGCAGGGAGGAAGACACTGAACACAACACAGTCAACATGGCGTCAGAAATCTGACCGGGGGTTAGTGTTTCCCCCAACGTGACGATAAAGTCTACTACAGTCTACTACTTTCTCTTGTTGGAAAACAGCAGCAAGAAAATGTGAAGTTAATTTGGCGGTGACATTTTAAAGCGGTCGCAGCTCCGGTTAATGTATTTACAGTGTTGTAGCGGGACGCGAAACAAACGCACTTCGCGACACTTACGCTGTAAAGTTCCAGTTAAAACCGCACGAAAAGACATTCTAAGGAATAAATGTATAAGATACGTGTGCCGTTTTTCCAAAATAAAAGCCTGCCACAGCATTTCCATTCAATGCAGACACAGAGGGCGCTGTTCTAGCGGAGGTAATCGCCTTCTTTTTCCAAATCACACGTGGTTTGAGAGGGGGAAAAAAGGTCAATGAAACAAACAAAAAAGTGCGAGTGTGTGGTGGGGGTTTCCGTCACTGTTCAGGAAGGGCGAAGAGAAATAAAGTCATGGGAACAGAGCGAGGAAGGACAAGAAGCAACATCCTCCTTCGGGGAAACGGCCCAAAGATAGTCGTCGGTAATTACACGGTGCGTCATGTGATGTGCCAGTGATATGCTAATGTGCTACACTGCTTAATAGTTCGGTATGAATATGATAAAGTCAGCCACGGACATGTGTCACAGCTATCGATCACTCTGACCCTGCACTTCACCGGAGCCCATTTACCACGATGTTTTCATAAACAAGTGTCTTCCCTTCCTTCTTCTCTAAACACCAGCTCCGCCCTCTCAAACACACACACACAGACACACAAAAATCTGCTATTGCTCTCCTGACCTTGCATCCGGCCTGCCATGAACCATATCTGCACTCCACACACACACATTCAGGTTCGCAGGCTCTGTCAGTGAAGGCATCAGAACGCGGGTTCACACAGATGTGAACTCTCCTCGGCTCAGCGGGAGCAGCGGGCTCGTTTCAAACAGCGAAAACAAAAAAAAAAGAAGGGATATTTAAAAGAAAAGAAAGGCAGATATTGCAGTATTTAAATCATTGCTGGGATAGAAAAAAAAAAAGAAAACGCTGGCACTTCAACTGTTGCTCAGTGGTGGATGAGAGAGGGGAAAAAAATAATATAAAATGCTCTCCCACCATCGCAAATACATTATCATTAGCGAATTGAGATCATCGGCTCGGAGCCAGCGTGAACACGAGCTGAATGGACCGTGTGTGTGTGTGTGTGTGTGTGTGTGTGTTCCTCGCTGCTTTAGACTTACATCATCGTCACCCTATCACGGGAGCTTCCTGAGCCTTCTCCTGCTCCCCCATGTGGGCTACGGGATCTGTTGTTGCGTTGACGTGATGCATGTGACACAGGGATGACAATTACACACACACACGCACACACACAGCAGAGAGGAGACATCTGCTGCAGTGACTGTGTAACAGTCATGATGTAACGTTGGCCCTTTGGTGTCAAAACAAACAGGTCATGTCACATGAAGTGTGTGTGGGGGGCAGTGGAGGGTTCAGTTAATTGATTAATTGGGGCAGTTGTTGAAGATTCTATAGCCACTGAACACTGAAATGATCATTCTGGCTGCTTAGAACACCACTTATTCATTAAAACTGTCGGTTTTTAAACAAAATCGTACTTTTTATCTTAAAAGAACTCTTTTTCTGATATCCCTTCCACCGATTCTGAAAATCCCGTCGTCTCAAACGACTATGTTGTTAGTTGTATCTTTTGTTAGTATGTCCTCCCTAACGACGCACGTCAAACTGTTAGAAGTGAAGTATTTCAGGTTGTTTACAAAAGGACTTTTGCGCACTTGTTGTCAAAGGTTTGGACCGATCTTTGCAGGAAATCACCGGCACGTTCACGTGTTATGAAACCACACACGAACAACACAAAGGACGCCCGGGGGGGACATCTGTCCGCGCTGTACCTGCGCGCGAACCTGCCCACCTCTGTCTGCACGAGGCTCGCGGCACAAGCCTGCCTGTTCATGCACATTTGGTTCTTTGTGTGCATGTATGCTGCTTAATTATGTGTGTGTGGAGCATAAGGGAGTGTGTGAAGGAAGATGGGAAAGGCCGGCTGTCCCGTGAGGATGTGGAGTCCATTGTGTGTCCGACAATGAAGCGATGGAGTCGACAGGAGTCCTGTGGCTCTCAATGGAGGCATTAACATCTGGGGTTAGAGGGCTGCATGCAGTCTCTGTGTGTGTGTGTGTGTGTATTTCCAAAGCTTCTTCCCCCACCCTTGAAATAATTCAGATGTCAGAGAGACAACCAAATTGGTTCTAGAACTTCTCTCTTACATAATCCCATCAGTGTTTATATAAAGCATCATTTGAATGTCTTCTTCCTCTTAATACTCTTGGTTACTGTGAGGTATTCGTTTGGTTAAGAACATTTCTTGCGTCGTTAGGTCCAGGAACGTGATGTCACGAGGTAGAAAGTTACTGAAACATGAGTAGAACTCTCTTTAATCTTTGCGGAGGACGCCGGTGGATCAGTGCGCCTACAGATGTGATGATGAAAAAAAAAAAAGAAGAAGACAAACAGACGATTTGAAGGAATAAATCAAACGCTGACATGGAGTCATCCTTATCTACCTCCTCCATTACAGCGGGGCAATAACGCGACTCCACTATATTACCCACATCCTTCACTGTGTGTCGTCCCTCTGTACAGTCTGTTAGTTAAGTGGCAGTGGCACCATTCAGCTTGTAAAATAAAAAAAACCCTCACCCCCCCTCCTCCTCCTCCTCCTCTTCCTCTTCCTCTTCCTCATACTACAAACTACCACGTTTTGTACACCAACCGTTGCTCACTGTCCGGCGGGGACGCCTGCCTCCACTCCCTCCTTAGTAATTACAATAATCACCCAAGTGAAGCTAATACCTACTTCATTAAAAGAAAGGCAGTGAGGGTTGGTGGGGGGTGTTTGGGGGTGTTTGGGGGGGGGGGCTCCAAAAGTGATATCTCATGTCATCTGAGGAAGTGGAAGCAGCCTTTCCACATATTCTTTGTGGGAGTGTACGTCGTCACACACCTTTTTTATTTTTTTTATTTTGTTAAAGCTCAAATGTCCACACGTGTGTTTTCACTACAGGACGCTGAAGCGTGTACAGTCGTGAAGTCGTGATGCTGCAAAAACAAGAGCTAGAAACTCTCCACAGGCAAAACACAGAGAAAGTTTGGACGATTGTTGTTTGTGACACTGATGATTGTAGAGAAATAAAACAACACACATTCATATCACATGTTTAACCCTCATTTAAACCTGAGACTAAAAGGAAGAGCCTTTTAAAGTTACAATGATGACTAAAAATGATGGTTTAGAGGCAAAATGTGTCCTCACAGCCAGACAAAGACACACTAATAACAACAAATGAAGTGATTTCGACTTAGATACCATGTAGATCACGCTCATGCAAACGCTACCGGGCTGTGATTGTGTTTCAACGGGAGTCGAACGCGGATTTGATCCTCTTCCAGCAGAGGATCAGTGGCCGCACTGCGCTGTGTTTACACTGCGCGAACCCGAGATAAAGTTGCACCACGTCGAGCCCCGAGACGGCGCAACACGCAGCGGCTACTGTCAGCGGCGTGTGCGCGCGGAGCACCGGAGCTTCATGACGCGTCTTCATTACAAGAAGAAGACGAGAAAAAAACAACAACACATCGGGACATGGTTCTTCGTGGCAACAGTTGGAGAACCCGGAGACTCGGGACGAGGCTGTTTTCTGCCTCAGCTCCGTCCACGTCCACTTTGAATCCACTCCGCGCACAACACAGCTGTAAACAAAGGCTCCAAACTTACCTCCTTGTGATCCGAGTGAACGGTGAATGAGAAGAAGCCCACGCGTCCTGCGCTTTTCCTCTCCGTCTCTCTCTCTGACGACAGATCCACTATCCGCCTCTCGCGCCTCTCCTGACCGTTATCTCGGCTCTTCTCGGTGTTTGGGTCTCAGTTAGAAATTATTCCACATCCTCGTCAGTTCGTGAGCGAGCTCGTCTCGCGGTCTCTCACTTCTCCCCCTCGTGTTGCCTCGTGTTTTTTTTTAAAATTTGATTTCTCAGTGTTTCTGCTGAGAGGCAAATGGAGCCATATGATCCTGTCATTCAGTTTCCACACACAGAGGAACTGGCTCTGCGCGCAACTCACTCCCAAGGCTGTGTAACACGAAACCGGAGGAGGAGGCGGGAGGAAGAGGAGGAGGAGAAAGAAGGAGGAAAAAAAGGGAAGGAGAAAAAAAAATATCGTAATTCTCTTCCACTGGCTATGAGCTGGAAGGGTCTGTGCTGAAGTTACAGTCCCGGTCTGTTCCACAGCGGCAGTGGCGCTGCGTCTCTGTGCCAATCTGGACCGAGAATGATGTAAACGTATGTGTGTTTCTTTATTAGGCTGCGACACAGTTTGCATCCAAACCATCCTTGTGAGGACATTAAAGTGCCTGTTCTGGGTCAGAGACACAGGGTTAGGACCGGCTTTATCCAGACCCCAGACATTCTCAATCTTTCCCAATCTTCCAGTTTGCTGGTTGAAGCTAAACAGGAAGGAAGAATTGATTGAATAGCCAGAGTCTGCGTACAAAAAGAGCTCCATTTGCACAGAAGTCTATGGGAAATTTACATCAATTTCCCATAGACTATTTTCCCATTTATTGGAAAAATAAAATCCCCGATTTCTTTTTTTATACCAAATCCGATTTTTGAATTTTTTTATTACTAAAAACAAAATGATTATTTCAAATGTTTTTATTTAAATGACAGAACAAATAAATAAAAAAGTGCCAAACTTTCACAGTTTCACCAGACTTCATTTGTAATATAAATGAATAAAAGGTTGCTCTATTCTCTATTCTCTATTCTCTTTGGAGCGGAAAAGGAAAAATCGATTTTCACTTTTTTAACATCGTCCAAACAGATAAATCCGATTTTCGGTTTAAAACCGATCATCAACATCAACATGGCACCAGACAAATCCCCAGAAAAGGTTCAACACGGCAGCTCAGGTTCTTATGGATGAAAACACAGCCGCAAATTAGATCCTTCAGGTACCAGTGAGAGTAAATATTATGTAAGATGATCCTCAGCATCTGTAAAGTGTTAGAGAAAAAACCTTTTACTTCCCACTGCTGCATCTTCATATTAAACTTTAAGTGACGAAACACTGCTCGACTTTTATGGCGAAGTTAATGTTACCACATTAATACGCTACAAAAGTAAGTGTCCGCCTTAATGAAGGTCTTGTTTCTGTGCTGTTTTCATCTCAGACATGGACATTGTGTTACAGATGGTTCTCGTAGCAACTCGCTCTGCAGGTTAAACCTCAGTCTTTAACATCTAAATATGTGTAGCTTGCACACGAGCATGTGTTATAATGCGATCGCAGATTTGAGCTGTTGCCATGATTCAAAGTGTGGCTCTTTGCCAGTTTGGTCCTCACAAGTGCAGAGGGACAAGTGTGTGTGTACTCCTGCGGAACACATCACAGCAGGGACCAGAAAAAAAAAAAAAAAAGGCACACACTCTCCACCCACTGGCCTTTACTAACACAGAGCAGGGGCCCCCGGAGCCATTACACCACCTGATTAAGACTTGTTTCATTTGTGCAAAGCGAGAGTCTGTTTTTAAACAAAGTACCTCCCGACCAGGAGGATTGACCCCGAGACACCCAGGGGTCACGTTTTTAAAAGGGCTCCCACAGTCACAGTGTGGAGCAGGGTGGCCCTGGAAAGAAACCATTGTTGGTCTGGTCCACGTCCACTTCCTGCCGTGACGATCGCTCTCCCTCTGCAGCACAGAAAATCTCCCAGACGAGATCAATACAGCATTAATACAGTTTTATTATGATTAACCCCGCACTGTTTTGGGACTGTGCTGAAGAAAATAGAGGGAATTAAGGATAAAATCTAATCTTTTGTTCATGAATATTTGATCCCCTTTTAGATAAAGCCCTGAACCCTGCAGGGGCGTGTTCACCCTTGTCTTTCCTTCAGTTTCTTTCTAAGTTTACAAGTACTTCATGTTCCAAACATTGCTGCTCTTAAATTATGAAGATGTTGGCAGCTATGGTGCCTCATTATGGGGTTTCTGGCCAGGGTGTTGTTGCAGTCTCCTGTACGTACAGTAGTTGATATAGAATTTTAAAGTCCTGGCTATCATTTATAGATTCCTGGCTGTAAGGGAGGCTCCTGCGACCGGATTGATTGGCATTTAAGAGTCATCGCTAAGCCTGAAGAGGCGTGACAGCTACGACACAGCTGTATCGTCCATATCCTGTATATTTGTAACAGATACACCATGCTGGTGGGCTGCTGAGGAGGGGGAGAGCGGTAAAACAAAGGCTCCTCCTCGTGATGGAAGATGGCAGTGGCCGAATCATGCAGCGTTTGATTGGAGTACAATATGAAAAATCAGAAAAGTGGATCTGAGGTCGTGTCGTCCTCTTATGTTGTAAACAGGAGACATTTACACAAGTTAAGTGTTAAAATGTGACTGGGAACTTTGAAGGTCTAGTGTTTGAAGAGAACAAAAGACAAACAGAGGACTCTTTCACTGAGCCCTCCCTTTCTCACATGTGGGGGAACTACAGCGGCCTTCACATACAAGACAGGAGGATGTTTTTCTTGTTTTCTTGCAGCGCCATAAATCAAGGCTCCTCTCCGAAGTATATATATATATATATATACTACTGTATATATACACACACACACATATATACATATATGTATACACATATATGTGTATATATGTGTATATATGTATATATACACACACACACATGTATATATGTGTGTGTATATATACACACACACACATATATACATATATGTATACACATATATGTGTGTATATATATACATATATGTATATATGTATACATATTATTAATTAATTACAAAATTAATCGACAACTATTTTGATAATCTATTAATCGGTTTAAAGCTTTTTTCGTGATTAAAACAAGATTTTCGATTGTTTCGATAGCTATATGTATATATATATATATATATATATATGAGGCTTATTCCACCGTCAATTAAATAGGTTGTCATCACATCAGTCACGCTCCTACAGCATTCGATTTATCGATTATAAATTGATAGACTAAATGAATTGTCAACCATTTTGATGACCAATTATTCCGTTTTAGAGCTTTCTGATTTTTCAGCTTCTTAAATGTCAACATCTCCTGGTTCCGTTTGCTCCACTTGACAAAGAAATCATTAAAAGTGTCACCCGAGAACATCTTCATTTCCAGGTTTGGGAAACACCAATCAACATTTCATGAACCAAACAAGTACTCGAGAAAGTAATCAACAGATTATGAAAATAACCGTTAGTTGCAGCTCGACATTATGCCCCAGCTACTTAAAGATAAGTGGACGAGTTACAATGAACTATGTTGATTTTCATGAAGGGGAAATGTCCTTGTGACAGCAAGAAAACAAAGAAAACAAAGAAAACTAACGTACAGGTGCACTGGATTCAAAGAACAAATAAAAGAACTAAAAAACACTGCCTAACATTGATGAAGATTGTTTCACACTGTCACAAACCATTTACCTGGCACTGAGACGTTGCAAATTAATTAATCAATGCAAGCCAGGCAGTGTGCAGGGTGTTTTTGGTTTGCTGTTTGAATCCTTATCACTGCTGTGAAACAGTCGAAGAGGCGAGTGACAAATACAACACTGGAACAGAAATAAGCAATAAAGATATTATATGTAGACATGTCGTTCCAGCCTTCTAGTTGTTCCTCGTAATCTGTTTTCCTGTTTGTTTGTTTTTGGATTATTAAGTGTTTTTGGAGTCGTGCTTTTTGTGCAGTACCAGTCTCAACAGCAGTGAGTCAAATTAAGCAACATTTATTGGTAAAGTCACATGTTGCAGCTGAATATCCCTCACTTTACCCTTCTAAGTGTGTTGTGTGAGTCAAATACAGCTGTTTAGTGTGGGGTATCATAAAAACATGATGATCCAACATGGAGGCTTCAAGATTAAAGGGGGGGGGGTTAATTAATAAAAAATAATCCTGAGCCGAGAGGTCAAAAAACAGCTCATAACATACAATACTTTAGATTATGATCCGGAGATTAAGTGCACAGAATAGAAGGCAAAAACATTGGAATTATAATCTCTGCATGAGCACGGAAACATATCGAATTGAATTATTTTTGGTCTTAGTATTGATGTAGCTGCAGATGCCATGGGGCTTTTTAACCCTTGCACAAATCAATAGGCGGACACAAGGCGAGCTCCCAAAGCGAAGGCTGCAGCATCTGTAACTATAGACCTCATACGACGTCTGTCACTGCAGGACAACGCTCTGCACTAAAACCACTGTTTACTGCCGCCTGGAACTGTGCATCTACAGCTCCGCGCACACCTGTCTCACACGGTACACTTTATCTGACAGCAGAGAAAATATAGAATCACTGTGTGCACAGCTGTGTTACTAAAACCAGAGTTTTAAAATTATGGTTTATGTTCTGTCATTTTAAGGAATTAAATACTTGGTAATGGATTTTATAAAGAGACTGGAAAACACAACCTTAAATGGGGCATAGCGCCACCTGGTGCAGTGGAGGTAGATACGCCACATTCAATAAATGGATTCCATGCTATTGGGATGAGGACGTTCTGTTTTAAATGTAAGTTCCGCCTTAAAGCGTCGTGGTTGCACAGACAGATTACCAAGTAAACATTATAATGCTCATAATCTGAAGCCCACATCAGGATGTAGACGCTGTGGCACAGATTTATTTGGTCTGGGAGTTAATGAGTGTGGATTTAGGACACTAATTTGGAGTCAGGCGCTCAGTCGGCAGTGTCTCAAAAGTGGCTTAGTGATGAGAAGGAAAAGTAGCACAGCCTCAGGCAACAACACTGAGAGACGCCGTCAAGAAAACGTGTCGGAAAGTGAGAGCAAATATGGCCTTCTAGGATTTTACATTCAAAGAAATACGGAACAGGAAATCCCACACAGGGTTTGACCTTCCCTGCATGTTTTTAGGTTCTCTCCCAGTCACCAACGCCCCAGAATAAACTGTGATGGAAATGAATTTGCAGGGATTATTTTGCACCCGAGGTTGAATCAAAAAACGACCTCAGACAAGAAGCAGTCATGGGTGAGGTTTCGCGCCTGACCCCACGAGTTCAAATTGTTATTGATGTACTGTGAGTGGAATAAATAAATTCTTCAGCGTGCCAAACGACGTTATATGATGTTTCTACTTTGCTCTCTTAGTCAATTTCCTATACGCTGAGCCAGTTTCATGGCCCGCAGGCCTGTAAAAGCCATTCAGTAATCCATGGTGCTGATCTGACAATACCGCAGTCTTTCTGCAATGCTTAAAATCTTTAAATTCCTCAGAGAGGCAACTGCAGCTTCTTTTTTTTCGCGATCATATATCACTGTTTTATTCACTCTCTGGCTTCTGCTTGTCAGTCGTGTGGTCAGAGACGTCTGTTTGAACTCTCTATTATGAGAACGCAGTCAGAGTCTATTTGGCTCTTTCTTTTGTGCGCTTTGAACCTTCCAAAACAAAATGTATCACGTTTGGTGCCAAACTGTGGAGGAGTTTAATTTACACCTCCCGTCCGATGGAAGGCTTTTTTTTCCAGTCCCTTTTCAAATCACGTTTATTTATTTATTTGTTCAAACACCTGCAGTGGGTGTGAGGGAGCTCTCAATCCGTCAGCGTTTCTGTTTATTAGTCGGCGGCACGGAGTGAAAGAGAAAACTTTGTGCCACACAGCAGAATGATAGCGTCGAGTGTGCGGCCTTGAGAGTGTGAAGGAAAGAATTATAGGCTAATGGTTGACAGAGAGGCGAGGGAAGGTAGCAGCTCAGCGCTCGCTTACTCCGGCTTTCACAGCGTCGGATAAACAGAAACAAGGACACGGAAGTAATTACAGTATTGCAGGAGCATGGACGCCCCTACTCAAGCGTTTGTGTGTATGCACCCACTGCGCTTATATGCATTTTAGTCATGTAAACACATTAGTCTGACTAAAATAGAGCTAGTCTTAGTCGGACTAACGTACCTGGATAATGCGATTCATAGTCCCGATTACTCCTGCATAATACATATATATATATATATATATATATATATATATATATATATATATATATATATATATATAAGCTTAGTCAGACTGACTGACAGAGTGGACTTTTCACGATGAACATGCACAGCAGGTATGAAACCCAGAGAACCACAGCACCATCCTTCTCAACGTTCACTTTTCTGTGACGTAAAGGTCAACAGGAAACTGATTCATTACACAATAGCTTATAGAGAGCTACAGTGCCACCTACGGAGGCGGAGTCAGACGCACACGGCCAATAAATCGATTTTCTCCTCCTCATGTTTACTCGGACTTAGACGGAGTGAGAAGTGTTTATCCAGAGCATACTGATGAACTCCAAACTTCAACCTGTCTGCGGCAGTCTCGCTTTACTAGCACATTGTTGCGGCTGCGTCTCAACATAAAATGAATCACTTCCTGTGTGCAGTGTGGGAGTGACGCTGGGTGACACGAGCTGTTAACGCCGCTATACAGAGGAAAGCAGAGGGTTGTGTGAGAGTGTAAAGTAAAACTGAAGTAAAACAAAATAATAAGAGGGAGCAATATTAAGAAACGATAACAAAAAACATCTACACTGACCAAGAGTAACATTTTCTTCTTTGAAGCTCCGTCTATAAATGATTCCAGGAAAGTGGAGCAGCAGAGTTAAAAGCTTTCTTTCCAATTTCTGCTCAGACTCCGGAGACCGTCATTTGCAGGGTGTCATTTAACGGCGGGCCGTGGTGATTTATGGTCTCTCCACATCTATCATGGCTCATGCCATGAACATGGGAGTTCACCTCAGCAGCAAAGTGGACCGAGCCAACGACTGAGTCCCGTTCACACCTGCAGTTTTGGTTGGTTTAATCTGAAACAATGCTAATATAATAACATTATTATTTATTCAGCTCCAGAAAATGAAAGAATGAATCAATTATTTAACTTCTAATTCGGTTCTCATGCATGTTTGCACATAGATTATATTCAAAAACTGCACATATTTTCCTAGTGTACACATTTATACTATCAATTTATTGCAGTCATTTTGCTCCTTCTTGTAGCTTCATCCTCAGCCTTTTATAGGCTTATTGTTTTCCAGTTAGCATGTTTGCTATGCCCCAAACCACAAAAACAAAGGACTGAATACAGACTGCAGCTAATCCAGAGGTGTTGTGATATTCCTGCTTTTACCTGTTTTTGACTGCACCCGTGCTGACGTACATGCATGTTGCCATGCTTGCTGAATATAAATAGATGTATGGATTTGTATTATTTACTTCCTGTGCCCTTCATGGTGCAGCATGTGGATGAAACTGAGCTTGAGTTTACGGTCATAAAAGCTTTTCGCAGCACAAGTGAACTGCGCTGACAGACAAAAGAACAAACTTGTTCAGTTCTTTTCTGTCCTGTTGTTTGGTCACTGCCAGAGGTCAAGGTAGTGAAAACAGAGACCAGCTCCATTCTGGGAAAGTATGATCGCCGTCATAAACACAAACACCTCTAACCCCAAAAGAAGAACCCCTGAAATGCTGCGAGCAGCTTCCCTGATGACAGGCTGCTCCACCTGTGGTGTGGGAATGAGCACTTTCTAGTCCCAGCTGCTGTCACACTCTCTTGTTGTCAGACTAAAACGAGCTGGACAAAGACGCAGCGACACTGACAGAACTACATGACAGTTTTTCCAAATCGCACACACAAACTTGTTTATATGAAGCAAACTTGACCAAGAAGCAACTTCATTGGAAGTCAAATACGCCGCCCACTGCTGCACAGTGGTTGAAAGACGTAATGCTATTTTTACATGTGGAAAGATTAAATTTGCAATAAGACGCTCAGACATTGATGGACTAAATTAAAAGATTTTACAAGTCTATAGTCTTGCAGCTTGGGCCCAAACTAAGGTTCACTTGGCCGATCATAAAGACATCTGAAGTCATGTTGTTCATTTATTTGTGTTTTAATTTTATTTAAGTGTACATGTGTCTATGACACCTAAAACTAAACCTTTTCTTTATGTTTATTATAATGGTTATTTTTCTTCTTATTATTATTATTTTGGTCCAGTCGGGGTGGGGGGTGGTTTGTGTGTGTATTTAAAAAAAGAAAAAGAAAGAAAATCTTTTGTAACTTTGCTGTTAAATCATTGTTACTACCCTTGATTTTTCAATAAAAAACAAAAACAAACTTGTTTTTATGTCTAAGTGAGGACACAGTGGACCTCCCTTAAAAAATGTCCTCACAAGGTCAAAATTACCTCGCAGAGATACGTTTGTATGTTTTCTGGGTCTCACAAAGATATAAACTCATGTACACACACACACACACGCACGTGCTTTGCTCGCCTTGCATGTGGCAGAATGTGAGAATTTTTCCACTTTCCAACTTTTCAGCCAATCAAGCCACATTCACACTTTCAGCTCAAACACCACCAGCTCTCGGGGAAAGTTTTTCTCCCCATTATCAGAGTTTTTCTGACAACTTGCACCCGCACATCACACAACCATCACCTCAGCAACAACAACAATTCTCTCTCTTGTTCCTGATGATTTCTTTGCTTGTTTTTATTTAAACGGACCTTGGTCTGGCGATAAAACTGAGCTGATTAACAACTCTTGCTGTGTATTGAGCAGTCTTGTATAAAGTACTTGAAAGCGATACTTGAGCAAAAGTACAAGTATCTTACCAGAAAATGACTTTGGTAGGAGTTAAAGTTGAGTAAAAGTCTTAAAGTACCTGACATTTCCTTAACTTAAGTATCAAAAGTAATGTTCTGATATAAAATGTACTAGTACAAGTATTTAAACAAAGTGAGCAATTAAAATTTTGACAATAAAAGCATAATAGGTAGAGGCGAACCACTTCAAACAACTCTCTCGCGCTCAACCTCCCTGTGTCTGCTTGTATTTTTGAAACTTTTTGAATTTGTGGAGATTTTGTGGTTTATCTGCGCGAGCTAGCTAGCTCACCGGTTGGCCGCTCAGCTAGCATCTGATAGCTGAAACCCGGCGTCCGAAGTGTACAACAGAAACCCGGCGACAGGAGACCAGAAACCCGGAGACCAGAGCCTCGGTGTCGGACGCGGTAAACAACGAGCCGCTGGTGTGTTTTAAGTCCACTTGGAGCCGAAATCTGCGGCTAACAGCTGAGCGGCTAACAGCCGGTGCCGCTAAAAACAACTAGGCAACTACACCACTAAATCAACTTTAAATGTATCGGAGTTAAAGTACAAGTTGTCAGAAATATAAATAACAAAATACAAATATGTGAAAATTCTACTCAAGTACAGTAATGAAGTATTTGTACTTCCTCCGGCACCAAGCGCCAGACTCAACACACGACTCTCATTCTCGAGTTATTTGTGCATGTCACTTTAATTACAACCTTTATTGCCTCCTCACTGTATTTGTGACTTTATTTGTCTAATTACACTTTATTAGTTTCTAATTCTGTCAGCGCACTCTTTAAGTATGTTTTATTTAAACTTCTCTTTTTCTGTTGCAGTAGGGGTTTGTAAAAGCTCCGCCTGCATCTGCTCATCTGCTGCTGTGACACTCGCGCGTCTCCCACAGCGGTTTCATTTGGCAACAGGGCTGATTCAGAGCGAAGTCATAAAATAAATGCAGTGTGCAAGCAGACAGCAGTCTGATGCAGAACGCAGATTAATCTAGGACTGTGTCTACGAGGCTGGCTCAGGAAATCCTGCTCTTCGTATAGTGACTGTGGGAGGGATTAACTCCTGGATTCACAATCCAGGTCAATCTTTCCCAGCAACAACAGAAAAAGAGATGTTCCTGTATTATAGGGACTAAACCGTAAAGAGCTTCAGCTTTAAGGCCACGACAAAGAAAACTAAAATTATACACCTTCAACTCATAGACTACAAATGCAGAAATCCCTTTATTGCTCCATTTTGTAGAGCTAGTAGTGCATAGTAGCACCGAGTGAGTGACAAGCAGCAACAGGAACATTGTTTTGCACATGTCTGGCAAATGCAGAAAGCAGGCCAGGTGGTGAGAAAGTGGGCTAAAGTCTCATTACAAGGCAGAGCACAGGTCACCTCCCGGGAGACTCTGCTTTCCTTGCATCGCTTTTCCATCGCAGCAACATTTTGGCTTCAGTTTGACTTGGATTTATATTCTGGGGAATAGTTGGAATTGGGAAAACGGATGCTGTGGGCCATTAGCTCATATACCTCGTGTTACCTTTCATTGTCAGCTGGAGTCTGCATATTCTGGATAAAAAAAGGAGTATTTTCTGTTCAAATGCTTGAACTTCTCAAATTATTAGGTATTGTTTTCTCTGATTCCAGACATTAGTGCAATTAAAGGCGGCAGAAGTGACCCTACAACAGAATTGGGACACCACCCTCTCATCTGGATCAAAAAGAGATTGAAATGAACATTAATGAATGATTTTAACCACGGACAACCAACACTGTCATAGTCGATAAAAAGGTCATTTGCTTTTTGACAGAAAAGCTCTTATCTGCTGCTGATCTGTCACATTCCATTCCAGTGCCGTCCACGGACAAACGTTTGCTAAACCGAGTGGAGAAATTTAAACAAATGGCCAAAATACTTCGCTGCCTCTGCAGCCACACGGTGGGTAATATCATTTTTAACACGCACATTTTGCGTGTTAATTAAAAAAAAAAGACAGGAAGTGACAGAATTATTTTTCAATTTGCACTTCACCAACATCTTCTTCTTTTGGATCTGACCTTCAGGTCGGACTGATTAAAAAAGGAAGAGAAGCACCTACTTTCTTTAGAGTGAGGTAGTTTGGTTTAGAAGAGTGTTTTTCAAGCACTCGAAAGGAGTTTAATTTTCTTAAAAGTCGGGGAGATAATTCAGCTAGATGACAGAGATAAACCGCTGGTTCAGCTCTGGGTTTCTTTCACTTAAATTCACACAGTCTGCAAGCCTATAAATCAGAGTTGGATCTCTACTTAATTTGTGCACAGTTTGCCTCAATGCTACTCTGTCTCTCTTGATTGGATAACAGTATGCTAATTTTCTGTCTTATGTAAAGAGGAATAGTTGCAGGGGGTTATTAAATTCTACTAGAATCTGTATGGGGAGGGGGGGGGGGATTTCTTTATTTCCAAAGAGAGCGTGTGTCACCTGTCAACACTGAGGGAAGAACTTGTGTGGGAGGCAGGGTTGGGGCCCCTGGGACCCGGTATCTCTTCTCCTCTCCTCTCCTACATCCCTGGCCCCGAGCTGGCTTAGTATAATAAACAGCAAGCGAGTGCCCTTACTTCCCTCCCTCCGACTCCATCGCTCTTGTTGCTCAAAGTCTGCCTGACAAATCTTCAACAGCCATGCTTATGCAAACACACTGGCGAACCTGAGAAAAATGATACATGGGCAGCTTAACTCCTACACGGTTCTGCTCGCTTGCAGAATGATACATGGGAATATGCTCCGATTCCGCCTGCAGTTTGATACTCATTTGGGAGGCCAAAGGTTCAGCCAGCGTGTGAATAAAAACAATCCTTGATTCAACAAAATGGAGTGTGTTTTTTTTTGTTTTTTTTTGAAAGGCCACTTCCTGCCTGAGGCTTGTTGAAAGTTGCCTCTAAATGCACATCATTCGCGTCGGCTTGTTTGCTGAGGAAAAGCTGCCCCGGACGTAGAGCGCGGCTAACGCTCCACTCATTTTGCATTATGCAGTTTTGTATCCACGGCTGGGTTTCATGTAAAATGCATGATCAGCTTTAACCGCGTTTCAAAACCCATCCAATAATCTACAGGACCTCAGTGGAAAAACAGTCAGGACTGAGTCGACTACACAAACAGTTGGTGGATGCAAAGCTGATTTGTGACCTAAAAGAAATTCAGCGATGACAGTAATGGTACAAAGTGTCAGTTTGAATCATGCACACCTGTGCACAATTATATTTAATGTTAGTATCACACGTTTTTTTTGTCCAGTATTTTTACAGCTGCAGTTGAGCCGAATGCTAATGTTAGCATAACATGCTGACAATCACAAGGCTAATACGCTGACGCTTGGAGGGTATCGCGTTTGCCATCCTAACCCGTGCTGTAACGCTAATAATGACCGTTAAACGCATGGTACGACTGAATCCGCTGGTAACATCAAGGGCTTTGACGGCGCGCGACGAGACTAAGCGTCATTCAACAGACGTGAAGACGCTCGAGGCCGTAAATGTCGACGCCCGTGAAGGTGCAGGAGGCGAAAATCAGAGTAATTATGAGATGTCTCACAGGCTGGAATTATGACAATGAAGCCAATACTTCATAGGGTATTACAGTTATTGTAATATCGGGATGGAATAAAGGGTAAAACATTTACTGTGATATTATCACGAGTAGGTGGCTTAAAGTTCTGTTTAACTTTAACTTTTGTCTCTTTGTGGTACAAGTGTTTAACTAATGATAGGATTTGAATACTTCAATGTCTACAACAGAAAGTAGGCGAATAGGTGTTTGGTTTTATCGACTGATGTATTTTGTGATCTCTTGAGCTTTCATAGTTATGGGGGGAGTGGGGTTGTAAAAGCTCCCTTTACAGTTTTATACCCAAGGTGCTTTTTTTTTTTTACCACCAGCAGCGTGTGAAAGATGACGGGCATGCAGTGGGACGACGACGGTCTCACCTCCGTTTTACTCCGCTCTACTGCAGCTGAGTTTTTTTGATACTGTCACACAGGTTCACAAGGGTATTGAGTCAATTTTGTTCCTCTACATCCTGAGGATTACCAAATCATTAGACACCGAATTATGAAACTCTTCAGTAAATAAAAGATACCAGAAGATGTTAATGAGGTTGAAAACGTATTTTAAACTATATTAAAATAACTAATATCTGGACTTATGTTTGACATTTTTGCCAACTTGTATATTTTATTTATCCTTAAACTTCAAGCACACAGATTAGTGGATATCGCTAAACATGAATGACACATATTAAAGACTTTTAATAGATATTCTTCTTTGTTTAACAATAAATATTTCAATCATAAATGACAATCCTGTTGCTGAATTCAATCAAACTTTGGAGCTATCCATCAAATCCTAACATTAGACCGACATTATCATCCTGAAAGCACTTTTCTAATAAAACCAAACTTAAACACAACATCTAACATCAGGATCACATTAAGCGTGACATGTATATTCACTGGGGAGGACGGCTCGACAGAGGCATCCATGTGCTCACACCGGGGCAGACAGGATTACAGTCACTGCCACCATTCTAAAATCCAGTTTGTTTGGTGTGTGTACCCTCCCGTGTCATCTAATACAATCATCCTTCAGTCAGTGTTCACTGGTAATCTAATCTAATCACGCTGGTTTGATGTTTCAGAAAGCCATCCGCTTTAATCCAATTCTTGACAAACATCCCCGTCACACCGCTGCCTCTGTCACTGTAACGACTCCTCATTTCGGCGGGCTCATTTTACAGGTTCATCTTGTTAGAGACGACACACGTTTCGGAAGGGTTTTAAATTCTGGAAACAGCTGTTGATGCCTCCCACGCCTCGCCCAGCCCACTGAGGGCATTTTCCCGCTGCCGTGAACCTGAGTGGTCCCTCGGACGTCTGGACAATGATGGACAGACACTGAGCGTCGTTCTATCTTTCCGTCTGGCAGAGCCGCTCTGCCTTAAGCCACGCCATTTCTCACATTCTCTGAAGTCTGGGCGTCGGAATCCCTGCGAGAGGCATCTTTGCAATCCTAAAGGGCAACTCGCTCAGCCGTGAAAAGCAGTGAAAATACTTACACTTGCCATAAATGCCCATAAGCTAGGTAATCTTTCAAGCTTTATAATGTTGTCTGGGGCAACACTGAAGGACTCCGATAGGGAAAGCAAAAGACAAATGACTGACTGTGGCCTTTTCTAATCTATCAATTTCTTCTCCAGCCTTTTGTCCTTCAACTGTGCTCAGCCGTGATTGTATCGCACTGAAAATGCCTCAGACGGTGTTTAAACTCTGGGTGTCTGCGCTCAGTGACACGCTTCTCTGGTGACCTTTAGCTAAACGCACCGTGACTGAGATGTTCCTAAAGTTCAACCTGACATACCGCATCTGCCTCTCTGCTGCTGCTGCTGCTGCTGCTTGTCAAGTTCCCGGAAATCTTAATCAAACAGTGCAGAAAAAGGAAGAAATGTTTACAGGCAGATGTGACATTTATACGGGGCTCCATAGGATCGTTTAGTGATATTTAGCATTTCCTGGCACTGTGTAAAGCCACTGGAGAGTCTCCATCCTGCTGCGTAAGTGAGTGGCCTGGTACAGTTTGTAGACAGACTGTGAGCACTGGCTGGAGACTTAAGACTCATTGTTAGAGGAGCAGTTTAAATACCAGCATGTTGTTAATACCCCCACACGCTGTTTCACGCATACTGCCTCCTCACATGCACATGGAAACACACACACACACACACATTAACACTCCTACCTTTGTGCTCTATCTCCAAAAAATGACCGGTGTTATTTCTAAGAGCTCCTCTGTCTCGCGGTGTGGGCATGTGCTAACAGGGCAGCTCTATCTGGCAAGAAAGGTGAATTGTGTTGTATAACCACTTCATCCCATATGCCCACCCTCCTATGGCCATCCCAATAAAACCTGGATTATTTTTATAGCACAATGTATAGCAGCTGACATTACAAGGCAAGAGAGGGAGAGGCAAAGCTTGGGAGGGGGAAAGAAAGAATGAAAGGCCCGGGTCAAAAAACGCTCAGCATATATATCCAAAACCATCAATGTAGGCCTTTTTCAGCGGGGAGGAAAAATAAACACTCTGACGGACTCTTTTCCCTTTGCTTTCGCTCCAGTCTGCTGCTACAGAGGCTGCTACTGTAGTTACAGCTCCCAACTTAGGCTCGTGGCTTTCCTGTCTCGTCCACTTTCATCATCTGCATCGAGCCGAAAAGGTCAAGTTCAGATGTGTTTGTACAGTTAAACAGCTCTTCCCTGTCTGCTACAACAGAAGGTGGCAAAAAAAAAAGAAAAGGTATGGGGGTCTAGTTGGAACGGCTTGCCACAAATTGTTTCAATTTTGTTAGTACTTCCAAAGAAAGAAAGCTCTTTTGATCAGATTTTGGATTTGAATTCAGCTTTTTAACATAATATCGACTCTCGCTCTCCGTGAGACGTTTAGTTTTATCTTCGCCGCGTGAACACATTTCAAAGTAAACTGCAAAGTGCATCATATCTGTGTTGTTCCTCAGTCAAATAAAGTTAAGTCCATGAACAGCCCATCATCACATGTCGCAAACCAACAGTAGCACAGTAGCAGGAAAAAAGACTTGTCACGTCACAACAACATCGCTTACCCATTCTGTTTATCATTCTGCAAAAAAGAAATCAATCTGAGTATCAAATGATCACATCTTGGTACTCTTCACCTTCAGCATTGTTAAAACCTTTTAATGGTGATGTTTTCTATGAAGTTAGTGAACGGTTTGGGTTTGGTCTACAACAAAAAAAGTGTCTTCAGACACAACATAATTATATTATTTGAACAATCCATTGAATTACCATATTGCTGGTGTCTTTTGTGACAGTCAGGTAATTTGACATCATCTCCTGGTGCTATAGACCCTTTCGAGAGCAGTTTGGGGTCAACAACAGCTCGTACAACAGTCCAACACATAAGATGTCTACTAGTAACGTAGTTGGCTGTGAAAATAGAACCAGCAATGGTGTCAAGTTCTTGAGAATCCCAACAGGATCTCATCCCTTTCAAAAAAAAATAGACTAGGGTGATGCTACTGCAGTCAAAGAGGCTCGCGTATGTTGTGGTCTTGGATGTAGCTAGCTTGTAGTTAGCTGCCGGCCGGCTAGCGTGTTGACAAGTAAACATGGTGTGCTAAAAACACTCCTTGTAAGACTTGAATGCGCATAGACTGACGGTTGTTTGCGATCCTTAATCGACAACAAAAGAACATATTCAGAATTATTCGGTGGAGGATATACATGCTATTCGCTTACCTGTTGTGACCTTTTCTGACCCCAAACTGCACGCGCATTCTCGCTAGGCCTGGAATGTTTGTATACAATGAAAGGGTCTATGGAGCTCTATTTGTTGAAAACATATTGCATCTGAACACAATCCACCCAAAATACAGGATTTCCACACCAGATACCGTCTGAATTATCTTTAATTTCGTTGAGTAAACACTGGTTGCCAGGTCTGTTTGTTGTCCCTGGTCACTGACAAAGAGCCACGCGAGTTATTGGGACTTTTGACTTTGAAAGAGCAAGCAACTGCCAAGGAGGTTTATGATTAATAGGCCAGGTAATGCAAGTCACAATTACTTGGACTCCTTTCAGAAAGCTACAAAGATATGGTTGCTTATTACTCTAAACTAAACGACCTTGCTATTATAGCTGTAAAATTGTCAGCTACAACCCCCTGTCCTCTAAAATTAGGACTCCACTTAATTTCTCTTCTGCTCTGTGTGCTGTGATAAAAATCAAAGTTAAGAGAAATTTCCCCCCAGACAGAGCCAAGTTTTTCACTATTTCTCATCTGAGCTCAACTTGATGTGCGATAGGACGATGATTGACTATGAAAATTAATCAGGGTGGCTGGGGTGAGGGAGTGGGTGGTGGCAGTGGTTTGATGTATTTCCCGGATAATTCAAATTTAATCCTATATTTAGAAGTGGTGATAATAAACGTGACATCTTATTTCTCTGATTGGAAACCATAATCTGGCATTACTTAAATTAAAATAGTAATTTGTTTCACTCTATTGTCGGGGCGGCTCAGTGAGAAGCACTGGGAAGAGGTCGGGGTGGAGCGATGCAGCGATTGCAGCGAGGGCTGCAGGAGCTGCTGCATCAGCATGTGTGCAGTAATGTGATAGCAAGGCCTGGCCGCACAAAGAAAACACAACCAGCTCTCTAACAACCCTCCCAGTGAGACCCAGGGCGGGGTGGGCAAAGGGTAGACGGGGGGTGGAGGGGGTCTGGGCAGCACCACACATCTCGTGCTGCCCTCAAATTCTGCTGGAAATATTGGAATACTGAGTCAGGAGCATGTAAAGAACATTAAATGTGGTAGCCTAAAGTGCAGAGATGTGATCTTTGAGTAGGGGGGGGGGAATTAAGCACAGACACAGCGCCAACACCTTTTCTTTTAAGAGCTTTTTTCATTCAAAAACCTCTGTCATTAGCATATGTTCCCACTTTTGTTTTAAATGTCCATTCTGTTATACAAGAACGCAGCCGAGCATTGAGCTAGTGCAAACATTTGTTGAGGAATTGGTGCTATAAAGGTGTTTTTGAAGAACAGTCAGTACATTTACAGACCATAGTCCGACTAAGACAGGCAATCGGACAACTTGCCAACCCGAGTGTACACACGAAAATCGTTTTATTCGTACGTACATTTATTATGTACGTCGGCTATGACTCCGCCTGCGTAGGTGGCGCTGTATCTCTCAGTAAGCTACTGTGCATTGAATCAGTTTCCTGTTGACCTGTACGTCACAGAAAAACCAACAGAGATGGGAGGTGGTATGGATCGAGCTGAGTTGTGTTAGCTGTGTTGTCCGGAGAAAGACACCACCGCCGTATGATTTCCAGCAACAGTAGTGCAGTTTAGACGTCGTCTCCTTCTACTTCCGAGTCACAAATTGGGGAGGAAATTTTGGTGCATGCGCAGAACGCCAAGTCCGACTCCAGTCCGACTAAGCGTATACATGCAAGAGTAATCAGACTATGAATCGCATAATCCAGTTAAATTAGTCCGACTAAGACTAGCTTGAGTTCAGTCGTATTTACTTGACATGGAGAACCAAATTATTGTCTTATTGTCTGACTAAAATCGGACTTTTAACATGCATGTGTGTTTTGATTAACGGAAAATATTGCTTTTGCACATCAATACAATAATTGTACATGAGCAATACTTCAGCAATATCGGACGAAGTCTTGAACATTTACAGTAGTGAGTCGAAACATTAATTCATATTTCAATGAGATGATTTTGTTAAAATAACGTTAAAATTTCCAGTTTCCATTTGTATGGAAAGGTCACAATTCAGAGCAAGTTCAGTATATTGACTCTAGCATTTTAGTTCAAAGCTCTGCTGTGTCTCACAGAGAAAAGAGCAGTGATCAACCAGAGAGGGAGAAACAGCAGCAGAGTTCAGGAAATCGGAGTCAAACATCTGGTAATTTATTGTTGGGGCTATGGCTGGATTACTGTAATCCTTGGCAGAAGTGTAGCCCCCTCTAATTTCTCCCACCACTGCCAATGTATAATATCTGCCACAGGTCAGAAGTTTGCCTTTAAAATAAAAAAAAATACAAGAGATACATTTTGTGAGTTGGCGTGCTGTGCTCCAAAACCTCTCCAATTACATACAAGGAGTACTACTTAATTAAGTGTTTTAGTGTCAGTTCTTTCCATGGTTTCTGTGTTTTCCACATTAACTTTATCCTCCTTTGCCTCCTAATCCTGCTTTACAAATCCTATATGCAAACTGCTTAATGTTTTCTAATCACATTTAGCGATGATTCGCATTTGCAGTGTCCTCAAGTTCCCGCTTCAACATTTCTGCTGAAACACTTAAAAGTGGCATTGATTATAGCAACCCCAGCTGTAAGGGCTGAGGGGTGGGGGTGGGGTTCAGGCCAGACAGATGTGTTTAAGCTGGCAGGGAAGGATAAGTGGAGGAGGAGGAAGGGTTGGAGAACCCCACCCCCCACCGCACCCCACCCCAAGGCCCTGCTGCTTTTCAACAAAACACTTCCTGGTTCTGATCTGAAACGACCCCCCTTCATTATTCCCAAGGGTGGTATCACCTAACTGGGCTTGGTTTCATCACGTGACACACTCACACAGGCCTGGGTAACACGGCCAGGGTCTGTGACTTTCCACTGTCATGCGTTTCCACGCGTACACATGTTCACGGAACACAGAGCCGTGCTCTGACTCAGAGCACGCGACACACAAGGTACTTTGTGAATGGTAAAAAAACGTTCTCTTTCAAATGCTGCGATAAAACACACACACACACACACATCCTTGTGCTGTGTTTGTGTTAGGCCTGATCCAGTCGCGCAGAAAAGGGAGGGGGAGGGGGGGGAAAAAGAAACCCTTTGAAACCTGAGACTCGTCTCCATCAGCAGCCCCTGTGCTCGCCTCCACCAGGCCAGGAGCAGAGCAGCAGCTGGAGAACACGGGACTCTGTTGTCTCAGCCTGAGCCCTTTGAATACATTTTGAACCCTGTCCTCCCGACGGACGCGGCAGCATAGAGACCTCCTTGTGCTGAGGAGCATGTGAACGCACTGCTGACTGCAGGGTGGTGGGCAATGTGACTGGTTACTGTAACGAGATCGCTCTACGCTGACAAAGTTCAATTTGTGTGTTTATGGATGTGCTTATAGGCAGGCAAGAACACATGTGTATACATACTGTATATATATATATACATATATGTCATCAGCTGTAAAAATAAGAAACAATAACAATACCATGTGTCTGGAGGCCGACAGCATTTACAATCTAAAAAAGGAAATAGATCCAACTGATTAGAACACAAAGACTAATTGACCTTATTTTCAAGTGTCATGCCAGCCAATATGGACCGACGAGACACCCTGATAAAAATACAGCAAGCCATCATTTAATGTGAGACAGATAAAACGCTTTATAATCAAAATAGGTATTTCAGTTTACATTCAAGTCTGAAACAACAACAACAGCCTGTATTTCTGATAAGAACACAAATGTTTCTCCCTCTCCCACGTCACACAAACAACGCCGTCTACTCTGGGCTGGAACAGAGCAGAATCATCCTGTTTCCATTGCCAGAGGCAGGAACCACATCTGAGCCGAGCACAGGTTCACGGTGACGTACGCTGCTCTTCATCAGCTTAGGTTCACGAAAGACGTCCCGAGATGTTCTGATTTTGCCAGATAATTTATGCAAATATACGTATTACAAACCTACTTTATACTAAATATGTTATATAACACAACTCTGCAGTCTAGTCTAAAATAAATAATATAACGCAAGATTTATAGAACTGTGCATGTTTTATATCTGCTGTTCGATAATCCTGTGAAAAACAACACAAAGTTTTCAGCTTTAACTGCATCATTAACTTGTTCCAACGACTCGTAACCTCACGGGTCATTAGCACCGGACCTGATCATCTCCGCCAGTCACTAACTCGGCTGTGTTTCTGTTTGTATTCTCCACCGAAACTATATCCAAATCTTATTTGTACCCATTTTCTTCTGCATTTCAGATGTTTAATGATCGTCATTAGCGAGCGCTGGGAGCCGCACGTCTAAATATTGAATTATTTCGTGATAATTTGAGATGATGAAGAAACCCTGAGCCCTTGTGTATGGATTCAATATTTACTGAAGAACTATAGGATGAAAGCGAAAAGGAAATTGAGGAACAAATGAAAGTGCATGTTTTACACATAGCCTGCATGTATCTTCTACGTGTTTTGCATACTGTACGCATTTGTGCAGCGCTCCTGTGGGGCCTGTGAAGCCGCACAGATCTGCTTAACGCTCAGCGGCTACAGGAATCCTCCTCATCTGCTCTGGAGTGAGCGGGCATAAGCGGGAACCCCCCCGGGGAGCTGGTAATATGGTAAATGATCTTACTGCAGTCCTGCTCAACCTTTTACGACCGATGCAATAAAAGACAAGACGAGAGAGTGTGATGTGTGTGTGTGTGTGCTTGAGCATGTCTCTAGGATGGAGGCTGCAAATTTCAAGAAACAAATGGATGAAATTGAATGGTTTTGAGGCACAACTGCCTCTGTGTGAGAAGGCAGCGGATTTATCTTTCTCTCCCGAACGTAATGCAACCGTCCGCTGTGTAAACATAGATGGCGGTGTGAGCGATCCACATATATACACACAGAGATAACAGCAAATGTGCCGTTTCAAACACCACAGGATCACAGTGCAAGTGACGGCCTGCCGGTGAGAAAAGTGTCAGACTGAGACTTATCGGCTTGTCCTCCACCCGCTCTGGTGCACCGGAGGGAGCGGGTGGAGATAGAGAGGGCATGAGAGATACAGGGACGGAGAGAATGAGCGAACAGGGGGTGAGGAGGAGGAGACAGAAGAAGAAGAACAAAACAGAGAAAAGGAGCGAGAGTAAGAATCTGCAGTCCAAAGAGGACTGGGACCACAGGGGTGACGTCTCTGGCCATTTCCTGCAAAGTCTTCTTCATTTTTTTTTACCCACCCACCAACATCCAGCTCTACCTTCCTCTCATCTAATGAAATCCTGAAAACATGCGTTAATGTCCAACATTCAGCAAAGGAATCAGAGGACTCTAGTGTATTTAGAGACAGCGCTGCTGAAAGCCGGTCAGAGACTGTGTCATGCTCCGGTCATGCGGGAAGTACTGCACTAATCTTATTAATTAACTGATTCTAATGATTCAGTTAGACTGAAAACAACTGCTTTGCTCGTCACTGGCACAACATGACGTCAGGAGGGGGGAGGCCGTGATGAGAAAACCACGTTTCTGAGTAGAGAATCATTGCACGAGGCCACTCGAGCAAAATCCAATCTAGTGCGAGAACTGTATAATGGAAAAGTGCTCTCAGTGCTCCTGCACCAGCCGCCCTCTAAACACCACCCACCAGCTGACTTGAAGACATATTTGGTTTAACCTCTCCACTGTAGAGCGCGCCGCGGTGCGATCATTATGGAGTCTCTGGCAGCAACATGTTTCCCGGCCTAACAAGTGACTGCTTAAAAATAATTACATCTCATTTTATTCATTGTCAGTGAATTACCTGCTTGAGTGGCCTCGTACAATGACACCCTGAGATGTGGATACAGAGGCGGACGCGTTACAGATCAGACATGGTCACATCTGAACATCTGAACCTTTTTTGCAGGCAGTGTCTTCAGATCAAGGTACCTCTATTGAAATTCAGAGACGGAATCCATGGCAGTGACATTGGTGAGATTTGCTGCACTGGCAGAGCAGGTCAGTGACATCAACATCACTGTTCTCACACACTCTCACCGTGTCACCCATACCAATCGGGACTCCTGCTTTGAGGTCTACCAGAAGCTCACAGAGGTCACCTGCTGCAACCTGGACTCGGATTTACTGATTGGCGTCCATTCAAGTTTGCTGGGTTTTTACAAAACTGACATTGTGTTCCATTGAGGAAGAAACTATGGATTGAGACCATTAACTGTCCATATAAGCCAGGGGTGTCAAACGTACGGCCCGCGGGCTAGAACCGGCCCACCAGAGGGTCCAATCTGGCCCACGGGATGAATTTGTTAAAAATCTCACACTATGATTAGAATGAAATCTATTTTTCAGATACCTGTGACTAAATGTTTGTGCCTTTTTTGCAATAATGTGTATATGGGCATATTACTGTTATTTCTCTCAAGAAATGTCACGTTTTGTAAAAAAAGATACTTCATTAAATGCAAAACGAAGGAAAACAAACTCAGGGTTCTTGTCGTTTATCGGTTATCATGCTATTATTTTGCTGGTCCCGCCCACTTTAGATCAAATTGTGCTGTATGTGGCCCCTGAACTAAAATGAGTTTGACGCCCCTAATTATACTCGCCCCCTGGTGGCTATCTAATATTACTGTTACTTCTGGGCTAGCTTCAGGGAGGAAACCACCAGATACAGGACCACATACTGAAGTGAATGAACAGTTTCTGTTATTCCTGTGTCCACACAGCCCTGAAAAGACCTGATTCCAGTTCCATCACTTGAGTCACTTCACAGCCTGGTAAACTGAATGCAGCCTATGATTTGTGCGGCCACACACTTTTTTCACTTGTTTGTTTCCTTTGTGTGTGTGTGTGTGAGTGAGAGGGCATGTCTGAGAGAAAGAGTAATACAAGAAACAAAAGGAACCACAAAGGTATTACTCTACCACTGTTTTTTTGTTTTTTTTGAGCCAATTTTCCCCTGAAAATTGTCACCTGTATTTTTCCAGAGAGTAGTTTTTTGTGGCGTTTTGTGGAATTAAACTTACAAACATTCTGTGGAAAGATAAACACAGCTCGGAGCTAAATATAATAGCTACAGCCAGGAGACGGTGAAGACTTGAAACAAGCTTCTCATTCACTCTCCTGTCAGCTTCTTATTGGTCCAAATGATTTTCTCTGCCAGGGAGCATTTTTCACTCTGTCCTTTTGACTGCGTTGTCATGACAACCCAGGACAGCTGAAAATGCATCAGGCACGATACAGTCTGATCACTTTGTATCTTACGGTAGATTTCCTTTGTGTTACTTATTGACATGTCTACAGAACGTTGGCTTAAACGAGGAAATGAGTGTGACGGTAAAAGGGCCAGAAATTGTTCCGTCAGTAAATGCTTTTGCCCATTTTTCCAGAATAACTTCCAATATCTGGTAGTTATTTACAATTTACTGCATGTTAATAAAGTGTATTAACAATTTAAAATGAAGAGAAACAAAGAGGTTTATTTAGAAAACAACTGTAGTAGTACATGAACACCAGATTTAGCGTTAAATTTGAAATTTGAACAGTATAAAACATATTTATAATAACATGTGTTGGCCAAAATAATGGAAACTATGTCCAGGTGTTTTTCCAACTCTCTCCTCTCTACCGATACACTTGGTGTTAAAGGGTTAAGGACGTGGTTCTGCTTAGGCACAAAAAAACGGAGGAAATAAACATTCCCGTTCTCCCTCACCGTTTAACATCCCAAACTGACTCAGACAAGACTTTCTCAGCTACTGTAACTAGTAAATGAATGTACTTCCAGACGTTCCAGATTGGTTTAAACTGGGTTTTTTGATGTGTCAACAGCTCAAAAAAAACAAAAAAACCTTATATGTATAATATAATAAGCTGAAAATAATGAGTGCATGTGTGTATGTCTATCTTTACGAGGAAAAGCCCCTGGTACCCTAGGGGATGCAGACTATCCATCCATCCATTTTCTAGCGCTCCATCCTCCAGAGGAGGGTCGCGGGGGGTGCTGTGCCAATATCAGCTGACATAGGGCGATAGGATAGGACAACCCCCACTAACTTCTTACCTTCCTGTCAGTCATTTATAGACCTCGATTACATGGCTGTCTGCACAGCATGAGCATTTCTCCATCTCAGGTCACACCCTGGACAGATCACACGTTCATCGCAGGGCCACATGTAGAGACAAACAACCATTCACTCTCACACCTACGGTCAATTTAGAGTGTCCAATTTACTTAAATATACCCCATATTGCATGTTTTTGGACTGTGGGAGGAAACCCACACACATGGGGAGAACATGCAAATGCCCTTGTTCCAATACATGGCCACGCATTTCAGGGCTAAAAAACAGAAAATTGGGGGACAGCTGAGAGGGAAATGTGGTGACTGTGGTTCAGGTGAAGGGGAGTCTTCAGGAAAAGTAAACATGTGTATGTCTGTGTCTTGTTTGTCCAGACTATTGTAGAGCAGAACAGCAGGGTTGGGGGAGAAGATGTAGCTGTAAATATTTAATGTCATCCATGCACCACGTTAGCCTGCATTAGACTCCCGGCACAAAAGAACACCTGACTGTTATGACTGGGCTGTGGTGGATAGTACTTGGCCAGCAGATGCTCTGAGAAACGTACAGGGTAGAAGGGCAGAATAAATCTGGAAAATTGCTCCTGTGCTCTCTCTGGATTTATTTTGTTTGTGGGGCAGAGACATAATGGTTCAATAAAGTGTGCAATAAAACCGGAGGAAGAAGTGTGAGCAGTAAGTTGACTAAAGCTGCAGCAAAGTCCCTGCTTCTTGCAACTGAAACTTTAAAATGTGCTGAGGTCAGACTGGGGAGAGTTTTCCTTTTTTATTCAGCTGACCAACGACTGATGAGGGACTAGATAGATTTAGGAAGACTTGATAAAAGGACAACGATTCTCACTTCATGAGAACCTTTTGGCTAGAGATGTTCCGATACCATTTTTTCCCTCCTGATACCGATTCCGATACTTGTGCTGTGGGTATTGGCCGATACAGAGTACCGATACCGATACCAGTGTGTTATAAAAAAAAATATATCATACTACACCTGTATGACTGTGATATGATTATCATTGGTGGTAAGGTTTGGCTCAGGTTAAACACTGTGTAAAACATGAACGAATACAGCAAATGGACACTATTTATTTTTACCAGTGATATGTTATTTCGTTTTTCAGCTTGTATGTTTGTTTTGACTCTGGTCCAAACACCGCAGCACTGGCAGAGCTTCATGTTTCCATGACCACTGACCGGGAAAGGACGCGCGTGACATAATTTTTACATGACTCCAGATTGTTAAAATGAGTCTCTGAAGTAACGCTAAACTTTAAAAACAGAGGCATACATACGCAGGACACAGGTACGCTGGTTAGTTGTAGCGCTGCTCTGTTCGTTTGAAGGTGACATAGACCGGAAGCTCCAATTAACGCTGCGTTTGTGTGTGTATCTGCGTCATTACCTCGTTTATGAAACCCTAAAGTTTCAGAACAAACAGTTCAGCCACTGCTGAGAAAATAGTGTTGTATTGTTTTCCTGGGCTCTGCGAAGCGGATCGACACTTCCTTAATTTGATGTCGTCATCAGAAATCCTCACCACCGTAGCGCCTCCCGGTGCGGGCACTAGTCCGGGCACATCCGGTTGCGTACATTCAACCGCAGAAGAAGAAGAACTACTCTCGTTGTAGCTGCTGAGATGCAGAGCATCCACCGTGCCAGAGGGGGAGCTGTGTATCTGAGAGCTGGCCTATCTATTACGTCACTTCCAGGTACCTGGCCAATCACAGGACAGTTGTAAAGCTCTTGTTGGCTGGCCAATCACAGCAACTGTTTGGTCTGAAACAGCGCGGCTGACGAGAGCGTCAGTGAGGAGATATTTTGATCGGCTCGTTTGCAGCGATTAGGAGGTTTTTAATCATGAAAACATGTTAATATATGTAAGTAGACCTCCATAACTAACATATATGTGTGATACAAGCATTCGATGTCACCTTTAATAAACGGGCCGCTCCAGTTTGACTGTAGGCGCTAGCGCAGCTAACAACGCTAACGGAGCTAACTGGTAAATACTACCAAACCGCCGACATGATGAGCTAACGTTAGCTCCTAGTCTACAGGTGTCGGGTGATCAGTTCTTCTTCACACCTCTAAAACAGCACAGCGCAACTGTTTCAAGAGCGGGGAAGAAGAACTGTGTCAGAGCTAACAGAGCTCTAATAAATTAAGTGGTATCGGATCGGTACATGGACTCCAGTACTCGCCGATACCGGGGCCCACATTTTCGGCAGTATCGGAATCGGGACAACTCTACTTTTTGCCCTATTAAAACTACACAGACCCATACTTAAATAATAACACATTTCATGGCTATATACAGTGTAAAAACTGTATCACTTGTAGCATCAAAACCACAGACTATTATCAGTCATTTAAGCAGTGCAGCATGTTTTAGCCCCTTAAAGCTCATTGCTTTGGTTTTACAGCTCATTACTTTGCTGTTTTGCTCAATCTCTGTGCAGAATGTAATGAATTCCTCTGACCGCCTGACGTCACATCTTCTTCTTCCTCTTTTTTTTGACCGGGGAATTGTTATTATTGCAGCCAAACATAAGCACACGGGTAAGCAAATAGAATAAAAAAATTAATAAAAATAAAATAAAATAAAATAAAATAAAATAAAATAAAATAAAATAAAATAAAATAAAATAAAATAAAATAAAATAAAATAAAATAAAAAACTGAATAAATGAATAAATAAAACTAAATGCTGAGCTAAAGGCAAAGTCAAAAACAACACAGTCATACACAGAGCAGACACAAAGGCAAATTCTGCCAGACTTAACACAAACAGACAAGAGTGGAAGTGGCAGGAGACGGAGAAACACACACACACACACAGTCAGGGAAGGTGAGGTAATGAGACACAGGTGAGAACAATTAGGATCAGGTGTGGTAATCAGGGGAAACACAAAGGCAGGACGTGAAGCTGCACAGACACACGGAGACGACGCAATGCGACAAAATAAACCAGGAACTTGATTCAAACACAAACAGCTAAACATCAACAAAGACGTCTGAGTTCCAGGATGTTATAAGTAACATTTTTAACACTGTTCTACACTATAGATGTATTCAAAACCTTAAAATCAACCCTTACTTAATTAATTAATTAATAGCACGGAGCGAGTCGCATTATTTCAACCTGTGCAGCGCAGTAATGACTGTGAATGCACTGGAACAATCAGCAAAGACGATCTGGACATTTTGTTGAATTTAAATACATTAAAACTGCATTCTAACTTGAACAAGAACTCTATTTAAATTGAGCTTTTGAATTATTAATTATTTATTTCACAAGCGAGAGCAGCAGCAGCGCACACCCCTGACTCACACCCCAGCAAATGTCAGATGAACCAGACAGTAGACTGGATATTTTGTTGATTTTTACCACAGTACTTAATCAACCTCTTACACCACCACAATAAATTATTAAATGTTTCTTATTCAACTTCTACTGAACATTACCATGTTCCCAAACTTTGGTCTTCTTACCCGACACACTATTTGATAAACTTAAGTCAGCAACACATCAGCCGTGGACGCTAAAGTGACTTCTGTCAAACTACCGCACCGTGTGACCACACTTCCTGTCTCTGCCCTTTCAAATTAAAGCTATGCATGGTTTATATCATGTCACCAGTCCATCGCAGTCCCCTGTCGCTAAATACACCAGACTCCTCTATTAAATATTGAGATTTTAGACATTTCCCTGGTGATTGTTGGAGATTAACCCACGTTTTTAGGATTAAGTCTTTTTTAACTGATCTACAGTTCGGCATTGTTCGGCTTGATTCTTGTGTCAAATGTCTTGCTCACGCCGCTTCCTGTGGCAGTTCAGATCATCTCGTTCGGAACCTGGCCTGAGCGGGTCCTAAAAAAGTACCGCAAAAATAACGTGTGTTGTGTTTCTAGCATGTAGCGTATACTGTGTCCAGAACACTGAGCTCCAATCAATTTCATCTTGTGAATTGCGTAAAGTACACGCACTGGCTAAGCCTCCAGGCTATCAAATGTGCTGCTGTTCATCTTTAATAATGATGTGCTGTTGGCACTGGTAACTGGTGAAAAAACTGGTGTCTGCACAGTTGACTCTGGAACAACTCTCGTCACTTTTTCCCCTCGGGGAGAAGGCTGGCTGCGCCTTTCTTCGATCTCTCCAGACCTCTGCCGCATCGATGCGAGTCCTGCTGACTTTTTCCTCTCGCTGGCCTTAAGCTTTGGAGCCATATGGAAAAGATGTTTCCTAACTTAAGTTGTTACAAGCATTAATAGCGATATTATCACTCCCCTGCTTTTCATGCCCTGTCTGTCCATACGACTGGCTGTCTGTTTTTGGGTAACTTGATATTGCTGATGTGTTCTGAATGTCATGAATTTTCTCCTCTGCCTTTGGGGCTTCTTGCCTGACCTAGCAGATTCTTTTTTTTCTGTGTCCTATATCAAGTTGTCGGCCTCGGCTGTCCACCATCCAGGACGCTGGCCCTCACTCTTCCATCTGTCTCCGTCACTCCTCCTCCGTTAATCCCACTTTCTTTCCCGAGTCTCATCAGCTTTGAACATTCTGGTATGAATCTACCTCGCAAGAGAGCAATCAGCAGAAAAGATGCTTTTAAACCACATTGTTTGCCTGATGCAAAGCAATGACAAGTTCAAAAATAAAAAGATCAGACATAATATAACACTAGACACATTAAAAAGAAGATTTAAGATGAGTTAAACATGTTTTTATGTAAGTTTATGAAATGGCAAACTGTCTTTTTCCCTTGGATTTAACTGTGTCTACTTTAATCAAAGTTGAATCTTCTGCAAAAGTACTTACTTTCCGCCTTCAACAGTCTTCATCCTGAATTTACAATGAAATATGGCCTTCAATTAAGAATAGAAAATTGAAAGACAGTATTATATAATTAGTGCCTCCATTTCTCCTCCTTCATTCAGTGACATTACTGGTGTTGCAGTTTCAAACGCCACTAATCACCAGCTCTCTCTGTCTTGTCTCCTTTCACTTTTGCCCTTTGCAAACAATGAACAGACAATGAACAGCTGTCATCTTACGCCCCTCTGGGTCCCTCGACTCCACCTCCACTCACATCTGCTGTGTCCAGTCATGTTTTGGCTATGATGATGATGATGAGGGGGTGGATGGACGCGGAGGTCAAACCAATCTCTGTGCAGAATGTAATGACTTCCTCTGACCGCCTGACGTCATCTTCTTCTTCCTCTTCTTTTTTTTTTGTGGAGTTCCCGGTGGGCTGCTGGGAAGGATGTCTGAGCACTGAATGGCTCTGTGTTACCAAAGAGCTGCTGTCCAGCAAGATTCCCACTATCATTACCACAGAGGGCGAGTCTGGGAAGTCTAGGTGCATTTAAAAGATGCTCCATAAAGATTAGCAGCACTGAGTCACAGCGCAATCGGAGAAACCTCTTCATTCAGCTTCGTTTCCATGCACTTTGACCTCTTGGCCAGCCAGTTACTGAAATAATAGTATTGATAATATTTTTTGGGGGGGGGGGTATCTAGTAATGTTTTTTCTGATCCAGGTGGAAATCTTCACAGTTTAGTGGGATGTATTAAAATTAGACATGAACATCTACTCCCTCCGTCTCCCTTCACTCAGCTCTCAGCCCGCTTCTTTGGCGGAGGCATTGGGCGGAGTTAGCTTCAAAAGAGGGCGTTTGTTACCCTTTTAAAAGCAATGAATCGATTAAGAGTTAATCGTTATCATCCCTAATGACTACATACAAGCACACACAATACTCAGTGCAGGTGGAGCACCTTGTGTGCAGGCAGTGAGCCATATGGCTACAAAAGTAATGGTTAAGACAAGCAATTAAAGCCACTTTGAACAGCGATGAATCATCGGTACCACACTGTGTTTCCAGCAGCCTCCTAAAAAAACCTCCTGGGACTGTCATGACACATCTGTAGCTTCAACATTTCACCAAAACTCTTCAATGCTCCGGAGGGGTTATTTCCAAATACATGACTCAAAGACTTTGAGCTGTTGTAAGACAAAAAAAAATTAAAAATAGAGTCAGCACCTGTAGAAACCAAGAAACATCTGTTGGACGTCAGATGCAGAATCTGAGCCATGGGAGGAGGGCTGGCTAAAACCAAAGCAGATGTGTGCCAGGGATTGATTACCGGAGAGAGTGCATGTTCTACCATGACCCAACCGACACTACTTAAGTCTCAGCAACTCCACATTAACTAATTAACCCTTAACTACAAATGTACTCGCATACACTCATGGTGGAACCATCTCAGCCTTCTTTGAGTGAAGATAAACATGTCACCATGTATACATATGGATTATACGCACTGAGCATGGACAAAGTACACTCTCTCACCGAGAACACAGTTTTACTTTGCACATCAACAGTGATGCGAACAGACCAGCACAGAACTGAGAATGATTCAGACGTGAACTTTGACCCTCATTATTCAAATGGAGGACGACGTAATGGGGTGACTAAATTAGAAGGACCGGAAGACAAAACTACTTCAGGTGAACAAACAGACGGAGTTAGCTTCTCGTGATGATGAGCTGGTGCTCAGAAAGAGCAAAGAAACACCTGGGAACAGCCAACGCTGAGGAAGAGAGCAAGGTTATTAAAGTTCACCAAAACTAAACCAAATAACCTAAAATTAAATTGGAAAAACATTTAAATCATTGTGTTTATAAATCTAACTAAAACTAACTAACACTGTAGAGATGTGCTCAGTTTGTAAATGTATTTCATACAAAATCCTTTTGAGTTCAGATGAGGTTCATATTTATTTTCCATTTTGCTCTGCCGGCAATTTTTGAAAGGTTTTATTTGAGACAGCATTTTTTTTTTTAATTCATTCATAATAAAATGTTTTTAATTAGTTTTTGTTTACAATGTGGGACATAAGGTTATACAAGTTAAACATAACATTTTTCATGTAGTTAATTGGCTTGAGTTGGTTCAAGGGAAACAAACTTTAAGTCTTTTATTGGGTTTGTTGTTTTTTCTTTTTTAATTTTGCTCATGCTTTTCCTCAGATTGAACTGAGACTCCTGACTCACAAGCAATGTGATTATGTTATGTGTGTCTTTCGTCTCTTGGCTATATTTTTTACCTTTCACACTCACTGCATCCAACATTTTGCACTTCAGGTTACTTGTAGACTGGTATATTTGATTCAGAGATGGTTGTATTATCATGACCTTTTTGATTCTTGCACCTGGCAAATACTCCATATTACAAAAAAACTCAAACTCATAAAAACTAAACTAAAACTAAGCATTAACAAAAAATAAAAAACTCATAAAAACTAGCAAACCTACTTTAAAAGCTAATTAAAATTAACTCATTGTAAAAACAATGGACCCTTGGATGGGTCTCGTACAATTTGACGGGTTTTCCGTGTTGCTACGATAAACGCCCTCAGACAAGTTAGAAAACTTGACAAAACGCCAAGATGGACGCCAAATCCAAGATGGCGTACTTCCTGTTGAGTCAAGGTCATGGTCCCAAAAGGATTTTTTTGTCCGGCTTGGACCGAATGATGTTACCACCAAATTTCGGGAAATTTGGCGCAACTACATTTCGGCTGCTCCATAGGTTTTGACCTGAGGGGGGCGCTACTGAGCTCGGGCCCTAATAAAAACTAAAACTAATGAAAAATCCAAAACTTTTATAACTTTGGACGATAGGAGAGTTTGCATAGTTCGGGAGTTTTAAACATTTACCATGTTTTTTTTTCTTTCAGATTTGAGGATTTCTCTCAGACACCTTGAAGATTTGAGGAAGGCCGGGTTTGTTTGTAACATGGATTTTTGATTGATTAGAGGAGTACCTGTCAGAGGCAAAACTACATACACTCGCTCATTGTCTACCACTTTATCTTCCACATGAGAGTCATAGGGGGGCCGGGGCCAATTCCAGCTGACAGGTTGAGAGGTGGGGAGATGTTTTTGGACTATGGGAGGAAGCTGCATTACCTGCAGAGAGCCCACACACACAAAGGCAATAAATAAATTAAATAATGACTGTTTTAGGGACAGTAACTCCTGAATGTGTCCAGGTAGATACAGTATATGTACATGAATACTGCATATCCATGTTTATTGTTTGGAACTGCCCCACACTGGAGGATAATTGGCCAGGTTTCAGTCCCGATCCGGCCCTTCCAGCAATCATGGGTGCCTTCCGGGTTTGAGCCTGATTTGAACAGATTATCTTGGAGTGTGAGGGGTTAACAGATGTGATTTCAGCATCATCAGACATTTCCTGATTTCAAGTCGTAAGTACGTCGTAAATATGGGGGAGTGAGCAGAACCCCCTGCAATAACCAACGAGAGCGAGTTGACCGGGAAACGGATGTCACTCAGTCACTCTCAGCCTCTGATTAAACACCATCACATCTGTGCTTTCTCAGGGTTACAACGTTGGTTATAAAGTTTGTTGTCAAGTCAGATTTAAAAACCCTCTAGTGTGGGGCAGGAATATCGCACAAAAACACAGTCCTACGGAGAGGCCGTTAAACACTTCCAAACTGTTCCTGATGATGATGGATTGAGTGTTTCCGGGTGGCACCTGTGGCTACGTGCTCGGTCAGGGGTCACAGCCACTCCTATTTAAGACGGCCTCTTACTTCCCAAAACCATTTACCCGATAAGTGTGGCACCAAAAAGTTGCAATAAATTTATCAGTGTAAGTTGAACAGCGTGTGGGATTTTTTTTTTTTGCTGTTTTTGTATTGCTTACAAATTGCCATAAAGGGATGTGACTTCTGCCGGCCTGTGCTCGTACTAGAGCTTCTCAGGGGAGGAAGAATATTGAATTAAAAAGACACACAAGCAGGATAATTAAAACAGGGCTGCAACAGAAACAATGAAGAGCAGAATGTACCAGCCCGAAACACCGCGTTTTCCACCCAGATCCTCATTTGTAATGATATTATGTTATCGTAGCCAAGCTGCACAAGAACGAAATAAAAGTCACAGAAACACGGGGGGAATTTTGACCTCAAACTTGTTTTTACATCTTAGTGAGGACGCATCATAGACATGATGCATCCCCTCGCCTCATAGCCTAACCTTAAACCCAATTCTAACCCTAAAACCTGAAACCTGAAAAAGCCATTTAAAGAAGTGGGACCAGGACAAAATGTCCTCACAAATATAGGTTAGTAAATTTTTTGGGACCTTACAAAGATATAAAATAAAAGCACACGCACACCCACAATCCTCATCTTCCCAATCTGCTCCCACGGCATTCCCTCAGTCAGAGAGGGGGTGTTTAAGCTCAAACTGCCATCTAATTAAGAGAAAAATGATTGCACCACAGGGTTCTGGCTCAAACTCTGAACATTACCATCTCTCTCGCAGATACCCTCAGTTGCCTGTCTTTGGTTGCAGTGGGGAACATGTCCCCCATTTGTCTGTCTGCCTAATCAGCCAAGACGGTTCACATTGAGTTGGCAGCTCCCCTCAGTCGCGACCCAGCAAGGACACGCTTCTCATTAACTTGACTCATTCCTAATAAGTCCCTTCTGCACATCTTTTTATCTTACATTTCTTTATTCTCAAAAAAGAGTTTTCTTTTTGGATTCTTAACTTTCATTTTCATTTCTAGTCTGGCACCATTCGTCTGTCTGGCTGAAAAACCACCAAGAATCTGCCAGTTCTTGAAGCCATTTGGCTGCATCTCATGTGTCTGCCTCCCGAGCCTCAGCCTGGTGGGGGTGAATGGGAGGACACCATGTCACATTTGAGTTAACAGGCAGAGTGGCGCGATGCATCGCCGCGAGCCCTTTCTGCCCAGCACTTGTGATTGCCTGAGCAGAACTTAGACGTTGAATAACTGGTGACATCATGTAAATGATACTGCTGTGGATTCAGGTTAGCCAGCTGTGACGCTAAGTCTTATCAGTGATGTCTTCTTCCTCATGAAGACTGCACTGAGCTGTTATTAGCACATCATGATATATATATATATATATATATATACTGCCGCAGCTGCTAATGTGCAAGTGAGGCCTAAACGTCAGTGGAAAGACACACCTCAGTGTGTGTGAGTGTGCGCATACGTACCACATTTGTGAGGACATTTCAGTGTTTTGAGGACATTTGAGATTATGCAAGAACAGGAAACGTTGGCCACGTCAGGAGAGCTTTTAGATGTACGGCCATTTTGATGATGTTAGGACACGAACATTTGAGTGTTTTAAGCACCTTTTTCATCATATGGGGACATTTATGACGATGCATTCGCGTGTAGATGAAGTGACATTGTGATGATGTGAGGACATTTCAGTGGTTTGAAGGCAATTTTGATGATATGGGGAGATTTCGGTGAAGTTAGGGACATTTTGATGATGTTAGGACATTGTGGTGTTTGGGGACATTTTACTTTTTTGTTACATATTTTGTAGTGAGGACATTTTGGTGATGTCAGGATATTTCAATGATGTGGGGACATTTCAGCATTTTGAGGCCATTTTGGTGATGTCAGGATATTTTGGTGATGTGTGGCCATTTTGGTGATGTTGGGGACATTTTGATGATGCGAGAAAACTCTGAACCGAGTCTTGGTGATGTCAGAACAATCAGTACTCGTTTATGCAGAGTTACATTGAGCTATTAGCCATTTAGTTGAACTACTGCCCTTGTCCCAGTATACATGCACCAGTGGAGAATTGATTTTAAATGAATGAAGTGTGTCTGCCTCCGCTCTGCTCAGAGCTCACTAGTATTGGACGGTTTCCACTTGAGCGTGCAGCCAGTTGTTAGCATGTTTAGCACCATTCCAAATCCTCCTACCATGCGTTCACTTAAACATATCCAATTCTTTAAGCTGACAGCACATGAAATCAGTTTCCTTGTCGGACCTTAAATATTTCATTGCATGATCTGGGTGAGTTAGTCCTACTATGAGAAATCGGACTGAGAACAGTTTTAGTTGGACTAACACAATATTTAGTTTTTTTCTAATGTCATGTAGATGTACTGCTTGGGAGTTTTTGAAGACATTTTGCTTAGGTTAGGTCATACTGGCAAAGTGATGACATTTTGCTTGGTTCTTAATACTTCAAATGGTTCTTTCAGGTTTAAGACTTGGTTTAGAATTAGGTGGTTTAGAAACGAGGATAAGGGTTAGGGGTGAGGATGGTAAAGGTTAGTGCTAAAGGCATTACGTCAATGAATGTCTTCACAACTCTAGAAAGACGCACATGAATGCGAGTGTGTGTCTCATGTGGCCCTGGCAGAAGGGCTACAGTAGCCTGAGGGCTACAGGCCACTGTGTTCTCATTTGTGACTAACTTCACTGTATATACTGTGGGTTGTATATGTGTTTCTGCATAATTAGGCATGAGAGGCGTCAGTGGGTTCCAGAGACATTAAGTAAACTGCAGACTAATCATAGACATTGAGGGAAGCTGCAATAAAAACACTGAAAATTACAGTTTTTCATAAATGTGTACAAATATTTCCTGGGATGATAAATCCACTCTCACCAAAGTATAAACAGAAAACACCCTAACCCCAACACAAACCATTCAACTTAAATATCATCATTATCTTCAGAGGGAACATAAACACCATCATATACATATGTGTACATTTCTTCATAATGTTTTAATTAAATTAACATTTTGACACTATATTTAGGAACTCAAAATCACTTTATGTTGGAAAACTATGTGGGTAGAAAGGCTGAGGCTACACTTTGTACGGCTACACAATTAATCATAAAATGATCAAAATCAAAACTCAAAAAATATCCAAATCATAAGAAACTGATCACAAATGTGTGATAAAAAAGTTTTATATTGACATTCTGAAGAGTTGCAGGAATTCAATGGTCCAAAAATCTTGATTTATAGGTGAGAAAATATGGTTTGCTTCTTGACAACGATATATATATATACATACAGTATATACATTATATACATATAAATACATATATTTAATATATATATTTTCAGACAGTCATGAGGAACATCACAAGCCACACCACAAGGAATGAGCGACCTAAACTGTTTAACATGTTTAACTCTCTAAGAACCACTTAGTCAGAACTTAAGAAGACACTTAGATGAGAAACACCTCGACTCCAACTCAGCTCAGTTGCCTACAGCTAACTCCTGAATATGTAACCACAAATTCATCACTTTACATCGTGTTTACACTTCTTCTCTCCTACATTGGCCAAGTTGTTTGACACGTCACACCACAACCGCATGGGTTTTGGTCCAGGTACCAGATAACTGTCTGGTAAACAAATAAACTATTGATATTTAATACACATAAATGTCTGTCAGATTCAAACCATTGTCAAATAAGTTCACACAATGCTGACTAAGAAGTGTCAGAAGTGAAATCTACTGCTCAGCAAAGCACTTGTGCTGCAGCGGTATACACAAAAACGCTCCCTCAGTCAGGTCTGATAGTATTGCTTGACAGAGCAAGTTCTTAGATGAATGCGGCATCAAATGCTACCTCATTTCTGTTCATGAAGTTGAAACAGAGGCAGAATATCAACAGAAATACTCCAAATTATGCACTGTAGCTTTAAGCTAATGTCATAACAAAATATGTGCGTGTGTGTGTGAGCTGTGGGAAGTTGTGATTATGTGAATGTTATTTCAAAAATTGCAACAGGCACTTGGAATTGCCCCACAATGCAGCCTGACACAAGTGTGATACATTTGCCTTGTATTGCTGCCACACAGCTGCTGGGAAATTAATCTCAGCATGTTTAGTGACGGTCAAGTCTTTCTCAACATCATTCTTTAGTAGCTCACGTACAGCTTTCTGACGTTTTCCTCAGAGAAATAACAACTTTCTGCAGTTACAAGGTAAAAATTGTTGTTTTTTTAAGTAAATGAACAGGTTTGAAGCACCACAGCAAAGAATAAACCGAAATACAATCAGATGAGGGCATGTGTTTCTGACAGGTGTTAGTGCATCCATGTGCGTGTGTGTTTGCCGAGCAGGATGTTACAGTGCAGAGACCAGAGCCGAGGAGATTCACGGTTGTTTACTCTGGAAGGGGGAAAAAAAAAAAGGGGGCCTGAGAAATGTTGAGAGAGGATAAGCAGCCGTCTTCTAAATTCCTCGCTAAGAAGGTGTATTTGCTTTCTTGAAAGCTTGTGTCTTAACTGCCCCCTCTGGCCGGAGGGAGAGAATGATTAGACGAGAGAAGGAATCATGAGAGGAAGGGATGGGAATCGGTAAAAGTTAGAAAGGGATAAGAAAAGAAGAGAAGGAGCGAGACAAAAGGTGAGGTGTGGAGAGCTCTGGGTGAAGCCTCTGCTACTGTATCAGTACTATACATTCCTGCAAGCAGTCAAAGTGTAAAGGGGGATTAGAGAAAGCAGAAAACTAGGTTGGAGGATAAGTATTGAATTAGAACAGGACCCTTGAGAAGGAGCAGTGATGGGAGATGGTAGGAGGAGAGGAGAAAAAGGGGAGACAGGAGGCATGACAGAAATAGAAGACAGCGAAAGACACCGTTCGCCCGAGCGGAACAGAATCTGAGGACGGGTGGGGAGGCAGTGGTGTGAGTGATGAGGAAGGTGAAGAGCAGGGAGGGAGAGACAATGAAAGAGGGGGATGACAAACTGATGCAGGATGCTGGTTAGTCTTAAGTCAAAAAGACGCGAGGAGATTTATTGTCCAGCTTCTCCTGCGTGTGTTATTTAAGTTTCTCATGCTGAGATGACAAAAATCTTTTCATCACAAAAAGATAATCCATATAATTCAAAGGGGGCACATATATATTCCTGCTGCTGGTCTTGTAAAGTCAGTGAAAAATATGTCATAAGGAGTTACCCGGGATTGTGCTTTGGACAAAAAGTCAATCTGTGTCATAAACTACGGGGTGCGGAATTTGAAATGTGCAGGCAGTTACCAGGAGGGAGCTTCTAATGAAAGGCTACATCTATATTACTGCTGTACATTTTTATTTATAACGGCATTTACATCTATAAATGATCTGCATCCAGAAGAGCTCTCGATCTCTAACTGCAGAAGTAAGTATTTATTAACATCTTTTTCCCATGGCCATTCAGGAACACTGGATTCTCTCCTCTGTGCAGTTGTTTTTCAGACTAAAATGCAGCCGCAGTGTTCAGACGTCAGGTGTTTACGCACTTTTAAATAAAAACCAAGTCGCTTGAACGCAGCCTCGGACACTATGGAATTGCATTATGGGAAGTTCAGGCCTGTGGAGCTTGAAGTTTACTACTGCTTTGTGACTTGTGTACATCACTTAAAACGAGACCTCAGACAACATCAACATCATCTACACCTCCAAGGGGGATATTCAGATATTTATCCCTCAGAATAAATGTAAGTGTTTACAGATGAACCTGTTAGTGACGAACTAAGGTTATAGGACTAAAGTTGCATTAGTATCACCTATAAGACAGGGACAGAAGTCGGCCAGTGGTGTGTATTTGTGAAAACACATTAACAGAACAGCGACAGAAATAGATTTGACATTCTCCAGTATTTTGTTGGACCATCTCCAGCTGTGATTACCAAATGGATTCCCCACGGCATACTGTATATACACTAAACTAAGCTTTCATTCCGCAGTTGGACCACGGTGCCAAGTGTTCTCCAGCACATCCCACAGACTCTCAGTGGGGTTAAGATCTGGACTCTGTGGTGGATAATCCACGTGTGAAAATGTTTCACGCTCCCTGAACCGTTCTGAGCCAGGATATTTTAATCGAGACATGGGGGTCATGTGCCTCAGCTGACTGCAATCCATCAGTCACGCTCCAATCCCAGCCACTCTCTCACTAAGATAGTACTATTTAAATAACACTCGTCCATCACTCATTTCTTGTTGCACCAATGCTGCCTCACACCGCTGCGGTTAAATATCTTGAAGTGTTCCTGTCTGAACTGAGCCTCATTTTCTTCTTGGAATATGCCAGAAACAAAATGAGTACATTTAGTCAGCTGACCTAATTTTTCTGAATTTAAACATGAACTGCTCAAACAACCCCAGATAATAAGAATACTGCTTATGATTAAAGCCACATATGATGCAGCTGCTGGTTCAAAGGCAACATGTATTTGCCTGCACTGGAAAAACCATCCGCCACTTTTTTTTCCAAGTACTTAAGGAACCAATCATCATCTTGCAAGTGAGCCAATAAAAAGAAATGGAATGCAAAGTTCTCATATTGACATTTTAGAGTGATTGATTCGCAGTGCAACATGCACTCCATCTCCAAAGTGTTAATAAGGTAGACATTTGTCCTTTCTAGATTTGAAATGCATTTACAACGTTGGGTTGCAGCCACAGCCTGAAGACCATGAAGTGTGCAAAGGCACGCATGTCTACATTAACCCTTCTGTTAATCATTACCGGAACTCCTAGATCCTCCACAAACGACCCTCATGTGGAGGATAAAGCAGGAGAAGGTGGATGGATGGACACCAGAAAGCAGAGAAATCGATCTTTGTGCCCATATACTTGTCATTAGGGTAGAACCTCAGGACTTCCGTGGAACGACCGTCCAATCACAGACTAGATTCACACGTATTGTGCTACCGACTCCGGGACGTTTCAGGCCCAGGCCCTTTTTAAAAACTTTGGCTTAAGTACAGCACTACACCTCTGGTTCTCCAGGACATGTATGTCAATGCAGTGGTGTTAAAAGACATAAACAACTGTGTGCGTGTCTGTTCTTTTTGTACACATAGTATTCTCGACTCTTGACAGTGAAAGACTAGGTCAGACTGGGACAGCACACTGTGAAATGAGCAATAAGTGTGATTTTAAGTGCAGGTGGAAGAACTTTTCTTCCGCGCTCCTGTGCAGAGATGGTGGCCTGCCACAATTTCCCACTCCAGGGACTAAATATATACACTTACGTGACACAATGCTCAAAAATAAAAAGGATGGTTTACAAAGGGGCAATCATGGATCACTGGGGAAATGTCCAACAGGATCTTAAGTGTCTTCAAGCTGCTGTGGAAGCTCTTAGTTCCATTTCACTGTACAATAAGTAACATTTTAATGGGAGTATGATAGCAAAAGTGCAGATATGACGCTAAACCGACAATTAAAACAGCAACTAGCTGTAGCACTCGCGTGTGATGCGTTCAACATCATCCTGTTCAATCAACACTTGCTCAACAAATCAATATGTTTGCAGAGTAACTGCTCGGAGAAACCTCCTGTGATGTGGGAACTTAGATATCTTTCTCATTGATCCACACTTTCATGTGTGGACTCTCACTCCAAAACAACTACAGACAGTGTGCTCTTCATCACTGGCTCAAAACACACAGCTCTGGACACACTCTCGTCAAATTAAAGGACTTGGCCTAATGCTTATAAATCTGAGGTTGTTTGAAGAAACCGGCTGAGAAAAATCGGGATGAAAACTCAATAAATGATCCCTAAATTCCTTAAGGCTGTCACTTTTTGTTTGAAATTCAGGGATGTGGTTGAACTTAGGAACGGAAGATCCAAATGCGTCGCTTAAAAACCCGTTTGAGTTTAAATTATACAGCCTAGAAGCGCTGCAGACTGTGTGCGGTTGCCAAGTCGTCCAGTGCAGCTTGACCTGCATCCGTATCGTCTTTGCTCGTCAAACGGACACAGCAGTGCTGTGCTTAACGTGTGCATCACACACAAGCATCTGTTATCACATGCTTCTTCATCTATGTACATTATGGGATGATTTATATGAAAGAGATATCCAGCAGGGAAATGAAACCACTGCAGAGGCAGATGACGTTGCAATCTGAAAGCCCTAGGAAACCACAGAAAGATGAAAACCCTCCACCACACACACACACACACACACACAAAGACATGCAAGCATTTCCACTCCAAAACAAAATTACAACGCAACAACAAAAAAGCACAAGAAAAAAATAATGAGTGTGTGGCTGGATTTCCTAGATGAAATGTCAGAATGTGAAATCACTGTAGCAAAACAACTTGTGCCGCCTGCTGAGAGCGAGAGAGGAACAGAAGAAAAAGAAAAGAAAAGAAGATGATTATGCTTCTTGTATTTCTGCACATTGTTTGAGATGCAGTTTACTTCACTTTGTGGTCATTTTGCTCGTCATCCTTGTTGTGCGCTTTGAGAAATCTCACCTTTTTCTTTTGTAAATGAATCGGATGAAAGTGATCATTTAAGTCCGAATGAGCCGGATTTAATTGAAACGAGAAATAAAGGAGGCTCAGACATAGCTATAGAAGCAGGAATAACATAAATAGAAACGTAAGAAGAGGGGAATCAGCTCCATAATGACTGTTAGGGTGGCAGCTCCGTATTTATGGCTCTGAAGCCGAGTCATGTTGTCACCCTCAACAGACGAGTCAGTGTGTGAAGTTGACCCTGCCCTGCCTTCAGTGCATGAACATGCAACCACTTCAGAGGCGGAACCATCCATCATGAGGGCAACTGGTCATGATAATGGCAGTTTCAATCAACGGGTCCCCCCCCCCCCCCCCCGTACATGTGTGTTCACATTTCTTAGCATATCCTAGACGTTCTTTGAACCATTTGCAGATCGTTTGCAGATGGGCATCGGCCTTTTCAGCACAGCGAGGCATTGACAACGTCAATGGAAGTGCATGGCCTTCAGCTAAATTCACCTTCATACCTCGCAGTGTATCCTTGGTTTGTGGAGAAAACACGTATAGAGAAATCCTCTTTTGGAGCAGTTATTATTGTGCAGCTGAGGCGCAGAATGGAGATTAAATGTGTTCGAAACTAATCACGCCGATACAAAAAGGCACTCTCAGATAACCACTCTCCGACAAAGCCTTTTGTCCTTTCCACTCATCTCGTTTTTGACAAAATGAGAATAAACGTGGATGTTCTCTTGCCAAATTGTGGTTTGCATGAAAATTTGGAAACAGCTGAAGAGCTACAAGGAAAATCCACCGACCAGAACTCAGCCTTCTACACCACATATATCTTTTGATGTCAAATAAATGCAAGAAATATGACTTCTTACAGGTTGATGACACTCTCTGACCAATCAGTGACCGGCAGTCTGTGGACGTCGGCTCAGCTGTAAAAAAAAAGCACCAGGTACCATGTGTGGTACTTCCAGTATTTGTTTCCCATCAATAACAAACTGAAATTGCAGCTCAGTTCCACGTCCTTGTACAATCATGGCGTGGGAGGACGACATGAAGAAGTGGCCTCATGAAGATATTATTAATAATTTTTGCACTGTTGCTCGGTGCGGATGAGTGAATAAATGAAATGAATTAATAAAAGTTGGCAATATGACCCACTTTTAATGACACCACTATATCAACTGTTACTTGGGACACTAACTCAGACACTAACAACACTTAATCATAATCAGCTTTACTTGTCTCTCACTCTCAATGGCCGACATGTACTTTCATGATTCTGGCAAAAATAAGGTCTACAGGGCGACGAGCAGATGGGTAGTAATTGTCAGTGTCACACTTTGTCCACACAATTGTTGGTTTGTTGTTGACTTGCCTGCATGTGTGTTTTCTCCCTGGATCCTCATCTTCTTCCTCTTTGCTTAACTGCAAAAAAAAAAAAAGGCCAGAAATGTACATGTTCACACAGTCAACGACGTATAAAATGGTACACATGCATCTCTGAACACAGAACATCGCAAATGTGTCTGGCATTAATGAATCAATTTATCACTTCCTTGAGGTGAGTGGAGGAGGGGATGGAGGTGTGGACTGACACAAGTGATTAATACTATAGATAGAGGCGGAGCATCGGCGCAGCTTAATAACTTGATGAATGTTTTTGTGAATAACATGAGAAACACAGAGTATATACAAATGTTAAAGGGTGTACACACTATACATGTACTGTTAAGGTCTGGCAGACAATTCCACTCATGGCTTTATTTCCCAGTCACTGGCCGTCAGTTTGATGAATAGCTCAGGCCGCGGAGTCATAAGTGATCCCCTGAGCCTGACTGATCAGGGGTCAGTTGTGCATTTCACTACCGGTGATCAAGGCTCCGATTTGAGGAGAATAAAGTGGGTCGGAATCTGTCCCTCAAGGGAAGGCTGATGAAATGTACTGTGTCTCTCTTCTTCAGTATCATCCCACTTCCACGAGGCAGGATCACAAACACTGACGCTGAGTTTGCATTCATTTGCATTCTGATAAAAACAAGGAAATGAACTCAATCAGTGTTCGAGTGGGTCTCCTTCTTCCCGCAGGAAGGACGGATGCTGTATCCCGGGCTCTGCTGGTCGACATGCCAATGTGTCCCGGGGCAAGATACTTCACTCAAGTTGCTGCAGACAGCTGTGCTGGCAGAGTGTGAATGGTTATGCGAGATGTGACGGAGAAAAAAAGCGCTGCATACAGATGTGCTGTGTGAAAGAAAGTTGTAGAACGTCGTTATATAAATAAATACAGAACCATTTAAATCAGTGGTCTCAAAGTCTCAGCCCACAGGCCACATGCAGCCCGCCAATCGATTTCATGCGGCCGGCCACTTCATATCAGGTTATAATGAAACGTGGCCCTAAACCTCACTGTTGAGGTGCAACTGCCAGTGAGGTATGAGCGAGGGAGTGAGCTCAGACAGTGTGTGACATGATGTTACTGAGGATAACTGGGACTGGGAATAGTTTTTGTTGAAATTTGATATAATTCTTTCATTCATTTGTCCTTCTTCTACCACTTTATCCTCTCATGGGTCACGGCGGGAGCTGGAGCCCAGCACATAAAAGTGGTTTTAAATGTTTTGCATCAGTTTTGTGAAATGTTTCTCTGTGACTCAAATATTGGTTGTTTCCCCCCAAGACTTTGGAGCAGCGGTGTAACCAGTAACCGACAGTAGTTGGCTTTTCACCTCTCTCTCTGTGTCCTCATCTTGCAGGTTGCAGGACCCAGAGCCAGTTTTTCGAGGCTATTATTTTCTTCCGTCTCTCCCCCCCCCACCTCTCCTCTGTCCCCCATATTTCCTTTCACCCCAACCGGTCGAGGCAGATGGATGCACATCTTTTAGTCTGGTTCTGTCAGAGATTCTTCCCGTTAAATGGGATTTTTTTTCTTTCCACTGATGCCTAGTGCTTGCTCATTATGTGAACTGTTGGGTTGCTCTGCTCTCCAGGGGTGTAACAGGAGGAAATTGTATAATAGCAAAGCGCAGAACAACATTTGGACAATCGTCCTTCACAGTAATAGGCTCCAAACTGTGGAATACATTAGCACCAGACATCAAACCATTGACAGAGCTCACGGTTTTTAACACACAAGTAAAACAATGGTTGAAACTGAAAAACACCTGTTAACAATAACCCTCAAACACAGAGCATGTGCATACACACACACACACACGTTACTTGTTTTTGTCATTATGTGTCCTGAATTTGCTGTGTTGTGTATTCTATATAACGTATGTATTGTTTTTGAGATTGCTTGTGTAACTGTTGCATGGCATCTATTTTATATTTTATATGAAACAATGTACAATGTATTTGTCCCTGCTCAATAATCTATTGAAGGTTCCTTAGCACGTTATATTAAAAGAGTTGAGGAAGAAGATACGGTGCCTAAGTGTCAATAGTTGTATACTCTTTGCAAACCATAATTATCTTAGGGAAATGGATTCAATTCAAGTAATAGTTTTATAGAAGCTTTTGTAATTTACAAATCCAAAGAGATTCAAGGCACAGCAGAACTAATTCTTTATTATTTGTCTCCTATTTTTTTTTTTTTTTGTTGGTGGACTCATTTAATTCCTGGCACTTATGTCGGCAATTATCAAGCTCGGGTTTCCAGGACATTAACAGATAAACGTCAGCGTATAATTTTATAGTCTGTAAAGCTCATTTTTTCGTGAATTTTATCATGGTTATTAGCACGAACACAACAGCACTGAAAGCCTCGGTACATCCAGGTGGTTTGAATTAGATTAAACAAGTTGCCTAATTTGTTCATCACGACGAGGGAATATTAAACGTAGACTGATGTGACTGTTTGAGAGCGGTGCTCATTTGTCTTCACGTGACTTGGGATGAAATAAAAAGGTACTGTGTTCATGAATACGCACGGCCCATGTGACACAAATTCCGGCTTAGAAACAACCTGGTATTAAGATGTTGAATGACAAAAGCTTGGGTTTAAAGTGTTTAATTGTAGGTTTGTGCTCTGCAGGAAATTGAGACAAATCACAGGAGGCTAATACAAAAAAGAGAAGGGGTCTATTAAAAAAAACAAACAAAAAAAACAATCAAAATGAAGTGTATAAGACGTAATATGATGTCATGAAGCTACACTATTAAATATAATTATTAGAATATTCTGTTTTAAGTGTACACAGATCTTTGTAAAGAGCCGAATGTGCTCTGCACTTTGTTCCCTTTGAGTTGACAGAACTGTACGTTATAGAAGCTGTTAGATCAGTGATGAGGTCGAATTGGTGTCATCACCTACTAAAGGACAGAATAAGAGTTTCACACTGAGCTTGTTTATGGGTTTATGTGGATGTAAGTCGAGATAAAAACTAAGGCAATTTATAATACTGTAGGGGCTAAGAGCTTAGCTCACAATAAAACTAAATATCCTGTGACAGAGCACTTGCTTGCTACTGGGTTGATTATGCTCTCTGATGCACTTTACATGAGGATGCATATTTTCAACAGAATAGGAAGATTGGTCATGATGCAACTGTGATGCAAAAGTGATGGACATACACGCTCTCTGTTGGACTGAGAGGGAAATATTTAGGGCCCGTGCTAAGAATGACAGGGGCCCGGAACGGCTCCTGGCACGAACTTGTGCGAGGAACCTATTGTTATCCTTCAGATTATTATATCCGTGGCTCTCTGGTCATTTTTGAGGGGGGTTAACATGCATGCAAGAGGTCAGGTCTGGCGAAAGTTTGATGTTGACATAGTTCCCGAACTCGTGCGTTGCTCAAGGGCTCTATAGTGCCCCGCCTTAGGTGAAACGTGGATGGAGCACGCCAACATCAAGTTGCGTCGAAGATGTTCTAGCCCAAGACGAACAAAAGGGTCCATTGGGACCAAGGCCTCAACTACATAGGAAGTCGGCGTTTTTCAATTTGACGTCCATCTTGGCGATTTGCACGCTTCGCCTGAGCGTGTTTAGCGTACCGACATAAAAAAATGTGACAATTTGTACTGAAAGGTTTTGCGGATTCAAGAGGGGCGTGGCCACAGCAACCATTGGAGGTTTGGCGAATTTCGACCATTCGCCACGAAACAGGAAGTGCCCTATAACTTCGCCATACATTGACCGATCGGCTCAAAACTTCATACGTGATACAACAGACCGACCCTGAACACATCTACAAACACAAACTTCACCAAATGGGATGTCGGCCATTTTGAATTGAGGGTCAGGGAACCGCTGCACTCCCTGACTTGCATGGGGACGCTTTCATCTGGACGCGAGGGCCCTGCAATGACTGCATGCAGTCCTACTTATAATCATAATTAAACAGGAGAATTTAAATTGACGTGTAGTGCAAGAAACAAATTAAGTCTTTATTCTCCTACAGGGATCAGGTATCATAAAATGAAGAATCATATGTGAGTATATCTGAGTTCTCAGCTGATCTGACCGCTCCTGTGTACACGGGTGACACACAACAACCTAACCAACAAACTAACCAATCAACCTGACCATAATAATGAAAGATTATTACAACGGGGAGTAATAGAGATGTCAGTGTCTCACTGTGTCTATGTTTAAAGAAGGAGCGTTCAAGAACACTGTGAACCGCTGCAAGGCAACTGTCTCAGATCCTGAGAATACATTTATCTTTTAAATCCTTTTGGTCAATTGTCCACCTGAAGTGTCCGCCTCTCTCTCTCTCTTTGAAAAATCTCTTTAAAAAAAAGGCAAATGAAGGATTTTGGTGAAGCTTAAATGGGAGACACAGACTAACAAGACAGACAAAATGAAATGTGAGACAACTTTTTCTTACCTGTCTACTTGATTTATTTTATGTTATTCATTCATTTATTTTCTTTCCTCTTTCCCTGCAGCCTTGATCTGTAGTGTGTGTGTGTTGGGTATCTTTACACTGTGTGAAGGTCACGTTACCTGTGTTCTACCTCTATTACTAAAGATTATTTACATGCTTTAATCAAAGCATGTCATTGTTGTGATATGTAGTACATGTACTTGTATATACAATAAAAAAAAGACCTAAAATAAGTTACTACACTTTTGTCTGAAACCTGAATGTCTGATTTTAGCAAAGAGAGACTTGCAGGTATCAAGCCTTTTTGGCACGACATAAACTTTTGGTATCATTTCCTCTGGAGTTAATACCTGATTATGGGGATGAACCCGGTAATCCTTCAGCCATATTAGCCCTTAGACTGGTCATTATCATCATTACACAGATTCTGAAGGGGGGCTTAATGCTGCTGGCATCAGAACCAGGAGCTGGAAGTGCTTCATGTGCAGGTAATTAAGTTAATAATGAGCTCACTGATTAGTGATTAGCTACTTAGTGGATAAGAAAGAGGGATTTAATGAAACAGGTGGGAGGGGCCTCGTTAATCTGATGAAATTGAAATATCTAGACTTATGTGACTTGATGTCATATTGTCAAAAATGATCATCCTAATGTAAATACTTCAAAGGGAGTTAAGGTTATTTTGAATTATTTCGTCCAGGAAAACAGGTTAGATTTTTAGTAAATTAACAAAGTCCACAGAGAAAACCACCGCTTTTAGCTCCTTTGGACGAACGATCTGCAGCTGCCTCCATGAACAAGTTAGCGTCACAACAAAGTCACAAGATGAGACATATTTACTAAATGACAGATCGACAGCTCCTGTCTGCCAGGACAAAAATTGCCGATTTTATCGCTGGCCTTTGGTGCAGGGATAGAATAGTTTATGAACTCTTTTTATGTCTCAGTATAACAGTGTTTAGATCTCATGTGGCCTAACAACAGTCCCCCCCCCCCCCCCACTGCACACGGGGAGTGATTGATTTTATGTCAGGACGGACGAATACAACAGCAATACTGCACCGGTAAAGCAAGACAGCTGCAAACAGCTTGGAGTATGACTGAAAACACAAACATGTGCCCATGAAAAGTCCCAGTTGTTGAGCAGTGTGATGGGATAAACGCTGCACTGCTGCTGCACACACACAAATAATGTGACATCGTTTCTGTTCATTAAGAGTAAACTGATGCAGAAGTTATGCACTGCAGCTATGAGGTGTACATTTTGTAGCTACTGTGTATTGTGTATTGTCACTGCTGGCAGTGTTTGTTTGTCCCCCCCCCCATATAGCCCTCAACAGAAAGTGGATGAAATGTCACTGCCGTGAGTGCTACGGCTAATGCCTCATACTGATGACTGTACAACTGGAACAGTTTCTAATCAACATGATGACAGATAGATCGATGTATAACTATTTTTACAGTAATAATTAAATATTATGTAGAGTCATTGCTTAAAGCTCCAGTGTGTAACTTCAGTGTTATGGCGTGTTTCCACTAGCGCGACTCTACTTGGCACAGCACGGCACGGTTATTTTGCTTTTCCATTAGCGATAGTGCCTGGTATGACGTGGTCAGACTGCCGTGCACTGATTGGCCACAGGAATATGAAACCGAAACAATGCTGAGCTGTAGATGTGTTGAAAACGTCCTGATTTACGTTAATCCTGACGTTAACAATCCTGAAAATGTGGGTTAATCTCCAACATTTAGCAAAGGAAATGTCTAAAATCTTGAACCTTTTTTCGGCACAAGCTCGGGTCAGGTGGTTGTGCAAGTCTTGTCACATGTTGGCACATGAAATAAAATGCGAAAGAATCGTTGTCATTTAGAAATGAGATCACGTGTAGATGTGAATCGAGATTGCGATTTTTTTTTCCCTTCATCAGTCGTGATGTAAAACGCATCACTCTGCGTCTCCACAGACACGTGTGGAGCTGATAAATAAGTGATTTGAATGTGATGGCCACTTGTCTATATTTGAAAGTTACACACTGCAGCTTTAATTAATGAATTCCATTAGCAAATGGATACAATGGAGTCACCATGTTTTAGTTCCAGTGCCTGGGGAGTCTTTCTTGTGAACCTATTACTCGTGCTGCCCTCCAAGTCAGTGTGCCTGCAGGAAGTTGACAGACCGTCAGCATGCACTATGGAGATGCACACTAGAAAGGCAGTGTGCTGATGAGAGGCAGCGTGTGTGTACTCAGGAAACGTATTTACTGATCAGAGGATTAGGGTGGTGGCAGGCGGACAGATAGAAGAGACGACAGCAGGGGTGTCGCGGAATGATTAGACTGCCACTAAGCCAATTGGGGAAATGGGACCATGGCCAGGAAGACATGAAGAAAGACAGAAAGAAAGGGAGGAAGGGAATGAGAGAAGAAGAGTGACACACACAAGGCCAGATGGGGAAGGAGGTTGGAAAAGAAGCTGTAGGGTAAACAGGGGAATGAGAGACATGTCAGAAAGAAAACACTAACAAGTGAGGTTGAAGGAGAGGACTAAAGACAACAAAAAAGGCCTGGCTTTGAAGCAAAAATAAACATTTGGGAGCGAAGGAGACAGATTGGGCTGTCAAGGTGGAAGAAGAGAACGAAGCCTTCATTTGTTGTTGTTCCACGTGGTGCTCGCCAAGAAAAGGGGGCGCTGTGGTCCCCCGTGTGACACACTTTCCTCCTCCAGAAACAAGACTGAGGGGGATCAAGAGACTGATTGTGGCCTGGATTTTTAAGACATCGCAGCTCACCTTCCTTTGCTTGTAGAGGTCATAAAAATCGCTACAACCCATCTGTCATGTTGTCAGTAGGGGGTCAACTGCAAAGACGGTAAGTCCATGGTTTCAGTGGGTGGTCCTGGATTTGGATCAGTGGATCAGTTGACTTATTGACGGTTTGTTCTCTTGCAAATATGGCAAATCAGGAACTCAAGGTCTGTCAAAATCCTGATCGTGCAAGTGCTTCAGTTAAAAGACGATAACTCAAACGTATGTTGCGAACACTGGAAATGGGTTCTCTCTGTTAGCCACTGGCATGCCTTGTAAAACGTTTTGTTGGGAAATAAAACAGGCGGTTTTATTTGGAGCCTTCTGGCGACATAATCGATTCATTGCAAAAAAAAAAAACACGACATCTTTCACTCACAGCTGGGCTACGTGCCATACCGACAGCACGACAGACTGTGTGCGCAGTCCCACAAGAACCATTTACTGTCATTCAGGTCCAAGTGGAACAAATCTTAAAACTAATTAAGCTGCACCCAAATGACGAGAAAGTGAAAACTAATTTTGCCACCGGGAGCACACAGATTAAGAATCGATGGCTGACAATTTCCAAAAGCTCCGCTCTGAGTTTCAGACTCGGGCGTGTGCAGTGGGTGCAGAATCAATCGTGAACAGGGATCGAGAGATTGACCCAAACAGAGTGATTCAGAGAGAGGGGAGCCAGGCCACAGTTATTGGAGGCACACTGCATTGTTTCAGGTTATTTTTATTTTTTTTGCCAGGGAAACCAAGAGCCAGTGCCATTTGAAAAGGTTAGCACTGTCTGCAGGTCACTCACACTCAAACAACAATCCCCCTTCACAGGTGTGTTATGAGGAATGCAGTAACATTTACAACAAAGACGGTTTGAACATGATGGCAGAGCAGTGAATGTCTGTTCATTCTAAAAAAGGTGACGAATTTTTGGTACATGGCAACTGAATGTGTGCCAGCTCAAGGCCCGCGGGCCACATGTTCGTTAACTGCAGACCTTTGTCAAATTGAGTTCATACAATGCTGATTAAACAACAGCAACACTGCAGTGGTAAAACAAGAAGTTTCAGAAATCCTGCCATGGTGGACACCCTCACTCAGGGCTGATAGTTGTGCTTGTTTCCCGATGAAGGACGCGGCATACAAAACAAATATGACATCTTTTCTGTCCACGAAGACCAAACAGAAGCAGAGCAATCAGAGAAAAACACTAAAGGTTATCCAGTACAGCTTTAACCACGGGTGATGGCATTTAAAAACTTATTTTGAACTTTCAATTGTTCAGTTTTCAAGGCTCTGTGACGCGGTAAAAAACACAATAATCAGCCACAACATAAAAACCGCAGTGCAGATTTATTGTTGTGGCTGAGGGGCGTACATGCATCAGCCTTCCGCGCAGCTGTTTTTACCACACATTGTCTCTCGAACATGCATTAAGCACAGACACGAGCTATAATGAGGCGGTCTCTTGCACTTTCACAAACAAAGAACAGACGTAATTACAAAAATATGTCACGTTGCACCTCTAATGTCCCTCACGACGGTGTCTTTGAGGCAGAGGGGGCGGGAGGAACCATGCACTCAGCGGCAGGTAGAACACTTAGCTCCTGTCACACATGCTGAGAGCTAATTAAGGCTGCCACATAAACATGTCCATTCTGAGGCAGCACCTGGCATGTTTTTCCTCTTTCCTCTGACTTGTGGACAGTCACCGCACGGCATTTACACAAGTTTCTAAATGCATATGTTGGCCTTTGCAACACCATAAAGTAATTTGATGTTTGTTTACTAGAATGGAGCAGAGTTGTCAGCCTAACGTCTAACGTACTGTACGACTGCATCTTTTCTCATCTTCTTCAGTCTATTATTGTTCAGATTGCAATTTTGAAAAAAAAACAAAAAAAACCAGGACAACGGAGGTGGGGATAAAGTCAAAAATAATAACAGGCATTAAAAAGCCCATTATCTGTGACCATCAGTGACCCGTGTCTTTATAAACAGCACAGGAGCTTCAGTTTGAGCCGTTTTAGAGAGGCTAATTTCAAAGGAAACAAGAAAAACAAAGCATTAAACTTCATCCCACAATGCACCGCTACTGTAGGTTAGAAGCTCAGCCGTTGTCGTCAAGTTCAATGTAGTGGAATACGACTGCAGAACAAAAGGTGATGCCCGAGGCGATGCTTCCCAAAAACCTGTAAATAAATCTCCACACGGAACGTCCACGTCCTCATCTGTGCATCACTTGTAGGGACAGCATTTAAAACAAAGGCATTTACCGATTGCAGGAGTCCCGGTTAACTATAATCACAGTCAAGTATCTCTTCTTGTGCTTTATCGTTCCATCCATCCTATGCCATCAGTATCAATAAAATATAATGGTGGATGGAAGTGGGTTCAGTGACCACATTCAACTCTTTAACTGGGCAACCTAATGACTCCTGTGGCTGCAGCTGCCTGTAAGCAATGCATCCGTCTGTGGCACTATTTTTAATGTCGGCCGTAATATTGAAAGTTACTGTCGCGCGAGCACATGCTGCGTCATCTGATGCCAAATCAGTTTCTCCCTCTCGCTCGCCGCTCGCGTGGTGCAGCATGACTGATTTATTTCTATCGTTTATTTCTGTAACTTTAAATGAGTCCTGTTGGAGTGAGAAATCGTCTTTAATTAACACGTTTTTATAAATTATCACTTAAAAAGTCACACCGGAGCTCATTTCCACGTTTGACACTTTTGTGAGGCATATCACAAAAAAAGTGATGATGTCAAGTTCTCGTCTTTGTGATTCACATTGTGTCAATGAGGCATTGTAATTTGCACACTTTATACTCGCATATTGACACCTAATTAGTTCGCATTTGCCGTGAAAGGCACCTCAAAGGGCCAAAAGATTGAGTTTTTGTTTGAGATAAATGTGCTATTCGATCATCAGTGGATCTGAGGTACACGTCTCATTTCCCACAACAACACAGGAAGTTGGGATTGAATTTATTTTTTAAATAAAATTGACAAAAAGTCAACGTCTAAAATGACACTGCTCTAGAGTCATCTGGAAAAATAAACTGTTTAAATGTATCTTCGTAATGATTTTAAGTTTATTCTTCATTTGGGTGAAACAGCCCTTTAATGGTTAACTTCTATACTACTTTGCGTTAAATGCTTCTGCACAAAGTTAAACACGCTCACAGTGACAAAGATATGACTCTGAGTTGCAAATCTCTCCATAAAATAAGGATTTGTTCCATATTTGAAAGATAAAAAGTGATAAAAAAGGCGTGTTGAACAGATACAGAACACACTTTGTTCCTTATTTTTGATTAGGATTATAACTGAGCAGAGAATGGGATTCTATTAATTCATTTTAAAAACAGCTCTGACTGGCATTGGATGTTGCATTTGTACAGGACACCGTGTCTCACAATAAAAATCTCACAGTTAAAATAGATTTAGAGAGCCTTTAATCGTATAGTCAAATCTATACGTTCCTTTTATGATTCTTTTAAGCTGTAATAAGTGACTCACGGCGCTGCGATCGCTGGTTGGTGACGAGTGCACAAATCAATTTGAACTTTACGTCAAGTGCAAGTCATAATTTTCCCATCTGCTCCCATCTGTCTCTCTTTCATCTCACAGAATGAGCGATGATGAGTGCTTCTGGAGCTCTTTCACCTTGTTGTCAGGACGCAGTGAAGATGTCATCCAACGCAAACGGGTAATTTACTGAGGCTGTGAAGTTTTACTTTGCTTTTTCTTTTCTTTTTTTAAATGCCAATAGAGTGAGTAATGTTAGAATGAGACAACAGGGGTGTCAGGGTGTGACACTGGATAACAATAACTGAATTTCATGCAGCATAATCTCACCTTACATTCAAAAATTCAAATCAGACATGACAGTGTCATGTACAGAAATAGTCACAATTAAAACAAACAAAAAATTGTTTTATATCACGATTAAAAATGCGATATAAAATGAATCATAACTTTGACTCAACAACACATAAGAAGAACAAACCTGAATATGAGACCTATAAAGACACACACCCTGGATGTCCATATAAGGAGTTGTGTGTTATTCCCACGGCAAATTACCATGGGTTACCATTACCACGAAGGGTTAAATTCAGTATTATGTAACATTTCTGCAGAAATGACTAAAAAGTTGGATATTATACATAATATAGTATAATATTATACATTTTTGAGTAATGCACGTATATTAGCAAAACACAAACAAATCCATAGGAATCCGTATTTCTATTCACGGACTGTTTCATTCATTATGTCGTGTGCATTGTGAAGCTGCTGCTGTTTTACATAGGGTTTGCCTTTGAGAATCACCGCCTTTCAAAGGCTTTCAATGCTCTCTACGTGCGCTACGTGTAAACACCACGGCGCTTCTTTGTGAAGTCAAGGACTTGCTGGTCCTGTAAATATTTCAGAATAGAAGCCTTGAGTGTTTCAGAAAACACTTAAGTGCTTTTACTTTGAAACAGATACAGGATTGTTTGTTTTGTTAAAACAACATCATGCGGCGTACGAAACTGGAAAAAAAATAAAAGCCAGAACGCAAGACAACTTTGGGACAATGACAGAGAGGATCGATCACTTAATCGGGAAGTGAGCTGAAGCTCAGGATGGTATGATGCTCCCAGAATTCATCAAACTACATCTTTTGCCATTGTTTTTCAATTGAGAGAAAGAAATCACATACTGTGGATTTAAAATCAAACATGTTGGTGTTTGTATTTGCTGCATTGAGCTGTTATTGCTGCACAAGAGTGGAACTGAATATACTTATGATAAGCACATTATATGTTAATCTTTTTCTGCACGGATCATCATTTCAATATTTTCAGAGTAAATTATTTACTGCTTTTTATTGCTCTGTTATAATTGAGTTTTGTCTAAAGTATAGATTTTAATGTTTCTGAATTATAAATATTTTGTTTTTATGTAAAGAACCACATGTAAAAAAATAATAATAAAATAGCATGACTTAAAAATCGGAATTTCTTTCATTTTTTTTTTATGTGGCCTAATACTAAAAAGCCTTTTATATACTTTAGACAAGGGTCTTTTGTGTCTCCGTGTTTCTACAGAAGCCCGAACAGACAAAACACAGAAAGTGTAGCTAAAATTCAGTTTCATCACTTGACAGTGGGATAAACAGTATGAGTTGCATTTCGTCAAAGTGCTGTTTTTTTTTGCTTTCCCAGACTTAGAGAAGAAAAAATGTAGTGATGGAGTAATTCTAAATCTTTAAAGCACCTTTGTGTAAACTCTGTCACCCGCAGAGGAAGTCTGAGTAATTACCAAAACATTGCAACTGCCTCTTCATTATGTACGTGGTCTCAAACCAGCGCACAGCAGTCGCTTTAATCCTTTATTCCGTCAAACACTAGAATCCACTTCTAAAACTTTTCATGGCTGCATTCTCAGCTATACTCCTTTCACTGGCATGTTGTTGCTCCTGAGTAATCCTCCGTCTGACTTTCACGTCACGTCAGTCTTACCGGGGAGAGAGAAAAAAACACATCACTGTCTGACACGAGATCCAAACCACAGTAACACAAAAAGAGCCATAAGCTAATTTACGGCGTAATTAAATGCTACGCGCTGCAGCTTTAAGCTACAGCAAATTGATACATATAATTGAATCATTAATGGCCACATTTGAAGCTAAGTGATGAGTTCATGTTTCAATTAAAGAGCATGTATTTTGAAATATTGGCAGATTTTGACATCGATTTCTTCCTCACTAGCAAAAAAGAGACAAAATCAGTGTGATGCTTCACTTCAACCACAGTCATGTCATCTTTTTGAGTTGAAATATTTGCTTTGGGAGGGTGTGGGGGTGCATTCTGAGCAAATAATACTAAATAGATTGCTTTGTATTATTTTGTGGTTGAATCTGCATATATTCCTGGCAGCGGTGTCCATGCCAGTCCCTTGCCGCCCCGCGCATATTTGTCCAGATCTGCCCTGTGAGACACAACATTCCACCGGCAAAGGCCAACATATTCTGCTGCGCAGCATGAGTGGAAAGAGAAGTATTGTTTGTCTGCTGGGGGTGTCTGGCCGGTCGCTAGCTCTCCGTGCTCCCCGTCGCCTCCCTAACAGCACCGCAGTCCATCGAGGCAGCACAACTCCCGCCATTGTGCCCTAATGGACTGCTGATGACTACGACCTTGTGCTCAACCCAATGAGGACATAGAAGAAGGGGATGGGGGGTGGGGGGGGGGGTGAGTTTGACTTTCCTTTGGAAATGGTGGGTGTGAGATAGAGGACATCCAAGTCATAAAACCAAAATAGTCATAAGAGACAAAAAGGATGGGGGGGGGGTAGTGGTGAGGTGGTGAAGTGGAGTGGATGGCTTTGAAGAGAATGTAAGTATGAGGGAGCAGAAGAGAGGAGAGAGTGAGAGTGGAATAAAAATCCGCAGTGAAAGAAAAAGATGTTCTTTCCACCCGTAACAATTAAGCTGTCTGTGTCGGTGAGGTAATGTTCCAGAAGTCGCGGCCTTTATTCAAGGAGTCGCGCGGACTCTCGTACTCGAACGCTGCTCTTCTCTCTACCCTTATCGAAAAAAGCGCGCAGAGCAGTTTTCATTTGCTACGAGGGGATGGGAGGTAGCTGTTGGAGGCGGCGAGAAGTACCTGAAACCGAGTGTTTTCCCTACTTCTTTGCCAAAGAGGTCTTGAGGTGAAGCGGTCGCTAACAGACAAGTCTTGATGAGGAGGGACGGACGTGCAGACAGATCTGCTCACAACTGTAGCTTCTCGAGACAATGAAGTGGAGGAGGAAATGAGCACATATACCTCATCGGCTAATACAGCCGAGCGGCCAGAGCCTCGGTGAGAGGAGGGAGAAAATGGGGGCGAGAAAAAGAGAGTCTCATCTTTATGAACATGCTGAAATGAAATGAGGAGAGGATACAGATGGGCCGTGCTGATGTGAATCAGAGATGACAGGTAACTATGTGGCGAAAGCTACAGCCACAAATGGGGAGGATGGTTAATGAGCAGCTATGAAAAAACATAAAACCATCATGGTGGAAAACCTGTGGTTGGATGATAGCTCGTCATTCCCATTTCGATGCCCAGCATGACCAAGGCATGTTAATAGCTACACGATGCTAATCTTTGGTGATTCCTTTTGGCCCGAGCTGTCACTCGTGTTCCTGTATCTGACACAAGAACGAGGCTTTTTTTTTTTTCCTCCTCCCTCTACCCTTTTCATTTTCTGTTTCCTGACTGCAGCAACTTAACCGAGTTGAACTGTCGGGCCTCGGTATAGTTGGAGGATGTCATCTTTGAACTTGGACTGTGACGGTAAGTAATGGAGACCGTTTCTGTGCGAGAGTGGTGAATCGGCAGAGAGCGAGCAGCTGACAGGAAACAGAGCAAGAGAGGGAGAGAGAGGGAGAGGTGAAGAGGGTGGGCTCAAACTCCCCCTCCTCGTCTTAGAGATGTGCTGATGAGCAGAAAGCGGCCGACGAGGGAGGGAGGGGGAAATGGGAGGGGTCAGAAACAGGAGGATGAAGCTGAGGGAGAGTGGGCGGGAGCAGAGATTGAGCGAGAGAGTCAGCGTATGTGATAAAAAGTGACATTTGTTTTCGGCAGCTTTCAAGTTTCGTCCAAGTTAAAGTCATTTGCAGACAAACAACATTATTGGGTGTTGAAAAAACACACACACAGCCACTCATTCATTTCAATTTCCAGCTGCTGCGCTGACACACAAGGGCGAACAAATGAGTCCTGACTAGACTAAAAACTGCAACACAATGTGATATCGTATTCCACAGTGTAGAGGTCTTTTAAGGGATTGTTGTGGTTGTGTGAGGTATTAAGCTCATCATAAAAACTAGAAATGTGAGTATAAAACCAAGAAAAAGTATGACTACACACAAGAAGGTCGGTGACACAAATTGTGTGTGTATTTTCACATTTCTGCATCTAGTGTGTGTCATTGTTAGGGGATCTGGTGAATGTGGATTTTCAAATCCTCATCAGCACAGCACCCTTTTCAATCGCTTGCAACTGAGCCCTGTGTCACACACAAGCACGGCGACATGGAGGCAGGAGCCACAGACGCACACGGGGAAGGAGAGGAAAGAAAAGGGGCAAGAGACAGCGAACGAGGAGGCTATTATACATTTTTCATTAAGTTTCCAAGCACTAAGCCACATCAAAGCCTCTCAGAGATAGAGGGGGGAGGAGAGAAAAGTAGACACAGGATATTCTAATTAACTTCACAGTCACTTGCTCTCCTCCCCCTTCTCTCTCACACACACACACACGCACATTCACTGTGTCCATAAGTGTGTCTCGACCCGGCCCACTGTCTGTATTTGCAGCCTTGTAAATTCAACACAACAACCCACATCTACTAAAAAAAAATTGGTAGTCTACCACTGCAGGGAATTGCAGCTTGTGCGGAGGGGGGGGGGGGGGGGGGAAGAAGAAAAAGAATATCAGAGAAGGAAAAAAAGGAGCCTGGAGGTGTTTCTGCGGCCACACCCAGGAAAGGAGTTAGAGAGGAAGAGGAAACGACGACGACCCTCCCTTTCTGCCCTCCACTGCCTCATGGTGCGTTTAAAACCACCTGGGGAAGATAGGAGATATGAGCCTCCGCGCAGCTTTCAGGACAGATTTTTCTGGAACGCTGGTTCACCAGCTGTGGAACAGATAAGAGAGGAAGAAAACTGGACTTTGATTTGGTCGTTTGTTGCTGAACATGCTTTTGCTGCGGGACATAAAATACGATTTAAATGTTGAAATGTTACCTGCTCCCATCCAGTAGATGATATTGTGTCTTTTATGTGAAGTTTTCAGACTCCAACAATAACTATAATGTCCAGCTGAACTAGTTGGTGCAATGTAAATGGGAATATAAATGTAGGTGATCGTGCTGCAATTCAGTTTCTCTAAGTGGACAAATAAAGTATCCATCAATCATCTTAAATCAAAGCAACTTATGTTGAGAAGGAAAAAAAAACACTCCGTGGAGTCACTCCAATGACTTTTCCCATACGGACTTGAACGCAGCAGCACATTATCCTCTTCCCCACTCTCACCTTCCCCCCCCCACCCACCCTCTCAATGTCCTCGATGCCGATTCCCGCTTGGTGTGAGTCAACAGGAAGTTGAACGAGCTCTTCACATGGAGCAAATTGTACGTCTTGTCAGCCAAATAACTCGGCTCAGCTCAGAGTGCTGACAAAAAATGAAAACCGTGTCAAAGGAGAGTCATGACATGATGCTTTTGAATCTGCGTCATTTGTGAATAACATGCAGCTCGTTTCTCCACACCTCCCCAAACAAACCGGACTTTCAGAGCAAACGGACTAGGATTCGATTTAGAAGGAGCTGCTGTGAAAGCACCCTTACTTATTAAAATGATTCGTGATTCAGGTACTTGTATGACAGAAAATACCGCGTCAAAAAAACATCTCACGAGGCAGCAGTGGACAACTGATTAGCACAGATAATGAAAAGAGTTTAGGAGATGTCATCACACCCACAGCTCTGCTAACATTAATTGCCAGAGCATCTTTGGGCACAGTGTGAAAAACAGTTCTACTTTGTTCCTATCATTCATAATTTGTGTTTTGTTTTTTTTCCCCCCACTGATGTTGAAATAACACTTGAAAAATAATGAATAATTTGATCCGTCTTGTCACGTAATCCTAGTGAGCCCTGATGGATTTCCAATTTCATAACCGGTTCCCGAACAACACCGCCATCCGGGGGAATGAAGTGTCTAATGAAATCTGCTTTTTTGTTTTGCTTCGCCACATGTCAGTACCTCAGCCATGTGGACGCAGCACTCGGAAGCTGTTTTAAAATGAATATCATTTAATGAGACTCGGCAGAGGATGACAAGAAGAAAAAAAAAATAATAATCATGAAGGTATTTTATGTTTTAAGACCATTAAAGAGGCGTTTGTGAAATGTTGAACTGAACAAAACAGCTCACATGTAAAAAAAAACAGCAAGATATCACTGCTGTTAATGACCCAAGAACCATGGGTGTCTTTCAGCACAACCAGCACAGAGGATCAATATCATCCATTATGTTCAAAAACGGTGATGTGAGTTTCACAAAGCTGTCACATAAATTGCTGTCCTTCTCAATAGCTTTATTGACAGCTTGGCAGAAAAATCCAGTCTCTACGAGGCTCTTTGAATTGCAAACCAAACATGTGCAGCTTTTGCCATTTTCATTTCCAGCAGCCATCACGCTCACAACAACAACAACAACAACAACAACGACGTATAATACAGCTCTGCTGCAGAAAAGAAGCTCCTTCACCGCATGATGATTCTCTGGGCACTAAAGTTTACTTTCTTCCCTTCAGGTCCTTTAGAGAAGTATGGTAACATGGAGTTGTAAGACCATCGTTCTCACACTGTCACATTTCACCTCTAATAAAGCACAACGCTCTCTCCCGAGCAGTCCAGCACAGAATTCAGGCGAGCAGTGCTGTCAATATGCTTCGCAGATAGGCCCATTAGCTCGTTGCTACTGTCAGCACCAGCCTGATAAGTATGAAGCGGTATGCCTTTGGCCTTCAAAGTCCTGTGTGGACTTCTGCGGGGTTTTTTTTTTTGTATCTGACACATTTTGCCTGTTCCTTTGGACCAAAAAAAAAAAAAAAAAAAAGTGTGGATGCTGTTCTCAACGCGTCCACTGTCTGCCCAAAAACAGCCCCGTCTCTGGTGTGAAGGTCTCCCACAGTCCCGTCATTGATGAACAATTGGCCTATCAGGCAGCAGGAAGGGACCCGATGAATAGACTGTGCGATTTGCCCGCAGACAGGCAAGGAGACAGACAGCCGCGCTGATGCTACGGACGGAGACAGACACTTGTACAGAGGCAGAACTGCATGATCACGACACGCTCTGATAAAACTGAATTGCTGTGCAGAATTGTCATCCGAGCAACAAAGAGCCAGCGCTGAAATGTAAAGTTAAGTGGGCTGTGCAGAACAGCTGACAGTTGAAGACCGGAGCAGAACATTGTACACTGTTTTGTAGAAGAGAGCGCCATAGCATAGCATAAGTTACATTATAGTGGAGCATAATATACTGATAAATATACACTCACTGGTCACTTTATTTGGTATTAAAGACAACTATCTAAGTGTCAGTAGTGTACATCAACCTCCTTTCTCCTCATTAAGATTTTAATGATACTACTTATCGATCCGGTACTTTAACGGTACTTTTATTGGGTGTTTATGTCACCTTTCAAGAAGAAAACGTAAGCACATTGTGCTACTAAAATGGTGCTGGTGTTCAATTAACCGCTGCATTTTTTGGAAATGTGCAAGGAAGCCGGAATACGGGTTTTGTCTGGGTTCTCTGGTTTGCTGACACATGTCTAAAACACTCTAAATTGACCATAGGTTTGAGTGTGTGATTGTTTGTCTCCATTTGTTGGCCACGCAATGGACTGCCGACCCTAATAAAGTGGTAGAAAACGTTTGGATGGATCTCAAGACCCGTGGAGTCTGATATCGTACAATACAGGATCATATGAACACAACATTAACATATGGTTTTCCTCTCACCGCTCCTTGCTGCCACTCATCCCATATCTCTACTGTAGATAGAAAGCAGAGCCGCACGAGCACCACTACACGGCAACACATGCATCGAGGCGAACACACTAATCTCTAAAGGATTTCTAATTGGTTTTGTATTGACTTTAGCAAAAGATATGGCATGATAGTGTAATGACAAAAGATTAGCTGGGTAATAACAGCTGAGGTGGAGAACGGCTCCGCAGAAAGCCATCACATCAGATAAGCAAGTGTAAGCAATGTGATTATGTGGATTGTAGTGTAATCTCCGTCCTATTAATACATTTAATTGTAACCGTTTGCAGCCCAGAAACTCTCAGACATGATTGTTCGGCGATCGAGCAAAGTGTTATTTCATTAAGCGCTAAGCTACATTCTCTGCAGGCAGGCAGCGAGTATAGTGCTCCCGTGCTCTTGTATATAGACATGATAATAAAACATACTTTCTGACAGAATCTAAAATTCAATAAGGCTGAGGCAGTAGGGTGCTAAATGGATTCTGGGATAGGAATAGCTGCCTCTTTCCTCACTGCCAAAAAGTGCTCTATGCAATGTTTCTCTGAATTTCCTCTCCTCGCTGCTTTGTGTGATTCTTTGTTACCACCTTTTGCTTCACCACTCCCCAATTCCTCATTTCCTCTGTTCAATATTTACAACCTTGTTACGACTTTGTTTCTCAGGCTTCCTGCACACCTCAGCGGCCCCATCCCTCTCCCATGTATCCCTCCTCTCTACCGTCAAATAGAGGAGCTCAGCGAGGAAAAGCCCATCCCGACTTCAAACGGCTCGCTGTGTGTTTGTCTCCACCACATCTCAACTGACAGCGAGGCACAGACTGAGAAACCAACTATTTCCTTCCCCCCCTGCTCCATTTCTAGCCTCGCCCTCTCCCCTCCTCACCACTATTGCTGTCTGGTTCTTCCAGCCCAGTGTTATTGTCTCCCTAATGGTACACAAGGGTTCCCACAATGTAGATTTCGTCATCGGAGGGTGTGTGAGATGCTCTGCGTGGACACACAATTATGCTGCGTCCCCGTGGAAACCGATTCCAACTGTGCCTGAGCTGCAAAAAAAAAAAGAAAAAAAAAGGATGCTGATTTTGAAGGCGGTGAGCTGCTCCCTTCAGAATCACAGTTCATTCAAAGACATTTCTTTGTCTTGCGTGGATGCTGCCATGTTGATTTGATTTCTAGTGCACAGGCTCACAGGATGTAGACAGAAATGCACTGTGCATGTATGGAACGTGTCCTCAGAGCTGCTTTTATCCTCCCTCCATCCTCCCTCTATTCCTGTGTTTATCTATTTTTCTTTTCATTTGCAAAATCTGCGACATTTCACGGCCTGATCGTGCACTGACTCTTTGAAGGGCTGTATTAATATGGAAATAGTCTTGATAGTGGTTTTCTGACAGTAGCTTTGTGTCTCCACTCCTCTCACGAGACAAAAAAAACGATTTTTCTTGTGCATGTAATATTGACACTTTGCATTTATTATCCCAGTCATATATTATATATATATATATATATATATATATATATATATATATATATATATATATATATATATATATATATATATATATATGTATATATATAAAAATGGCAGTCTTCCAGTTTGCTGACTGAAGCTTAACAGGAAGTAAGAATATACTGAATAGCGACCAGGGTGGCGCTCTGCTGGTTGCAAAAAATGAATTTGAATGGATTCTATGGGAAAATTACTTCATACATACATACTGTACATACATACATATATACACATATATACATACATATCTATATATATACATATATGTATATACATACAGTACATATACATATATACACATACATATATATATACATATATGTATATATATATATAAACATACATACATATCTATATATATACATATATGTATATATACATATATATATATATATATATATATATATATATATATATATATATACATATATGTATATATACATATATATATATATATATATATATATACATATATGTATATATACATATATATATATATATATATATATATATATATATATATATATATATTCAGGGTTCTCACAAATTCATTGACATCAAATTCAAGGACTTTTGAAGGATTTTCCAGGAACAATTTCTTGAAATTCAAAGGACCGAATGTGCTGCCTCAGCTCAAATGGAAGGGCAACTTGTAAGAGCCACTTCCCTCATGGCGTCCACGACGTCCACTTTTATTGATTTGAAGCACGCTCTGCATCTGGATAAGTGTTTGTTCTTGGGATCTTCGGCAAACCAATCTTTGTCATTTCCTTTGTTGAGCCATGAAACAGCAGGTGGCGTCATAACAAATAAGGGAGACATTTACCTAAATATTAACTGAATTTTCAATGATCCGTGACTATTTAGGGAATTTGTTCAAAAACTTCCAAGGGCCTTGACATTTTGTTTTCAAATTCACAAACTTTTAAGGATTTCAAGGACCCATGGGAAGCTTGAAATTAGTACATTATTGGCACTTTTCCACTACATAGTACCTGGTGCTTTTTTTAGTACCTGCTCTGGCGAGTCGATACTAAAATATGAAGTCAACAGACTTCTGGCCACTGGTTGGTCAGAGAGTGTCGTCACAGGAAGAGTCATGAGTGCGACGTCCGAAACAAAAATCAAACAGAACAATGCCGAACTGTAGATGAGTTAAAACGACTTAAAAATCTTAAACTAATCACACAGCACTGCTGAAAGCCGGCGATTGCAAGCGCATCACAACCCCTGCTGCTGTGTATTTCATTTCAGTGACTGTGTCAGACTCCGTCTGTGCTCTGGTCATGCATGAGGCACTGAATGACTCAGTGAACAGATCTCTTTAATCGACTGATTCTAATGATTCAGTATAAAGAGAAGAAATGCTTTACAAGTCACTAGTCACTCATTTGCGTGTGTCACGGCAGTTTCATGCAGCCGTACGATGATGACTCTACCCACGTTGAACTATACCAAATGGTGCAGAGCTGAGCAGTGCCGGAACTCGCCAAATGATAAAGCCGAACAGATTTGATTGGACACCAGAGTGACCTCAACGAGGCTTTGGATGACATGTCATGGTTGACATTAGTATCAGTTGCCAATTCATCCCTAATCTATCCAATCTATTGTACCGTCACCCCTGTATCAGGATATCATATCACCTGACCTTTCCAATACCCAGCCCTGTTTGTTTGCTTTCCCTCTGATCTATGCAGGATGTGCATTCATATGATATTGGCCATAGCTATCAGCATTTATCTCATGTTCTGCATTCACTACTGAAACAAAATTGTTGTCTTTTTTGTTCAAATCTCCTCATGACAATTTCAAGAGAGCTTGATATATAACCAGCCAAGACGCATTTGAAAATGACAGCAATTATGTAGGATCTGAAAAGCTGCTGAGAGTATCATTGTTTTTGTTTGGATCACCATTTCTCTGCTTTCTTTGTCTGAGAGAGGCAACATCTTGGCAGACTTCTTAAGGTCTCTGCATGTTTTAGGGTCTCTGATAAGAGTGCAAAGACTCACAATGATGCAACCATAGGAAACCATTCACAGGGAAGGGTGAGTTCTGCCCCGCCAACTATCCCCGATATCTCCAACTGCACACTGGGAGTATTTGTGTGACTGAATGTGGGTGCATCCACACCAGCTGCTGAGGGTTTCTGTGTCTTTCGCCATGTGAGATTGATCTCCTGCATATTGAGTATATGCTGCCCGGCCCTCCCAGAAGTCACATAGTTGAATATTTTGCTTCATGTTTACTGTTCAAACCTGTGGGGGGCAATGATCTGAGGTTTGTTCAGTTGGTCAAGTCCAGGCTCAGCAATGTTATGAGCCTAAAAATGACAGCTGACGACCTAAAGCCGCTTTTCCATCGAGTGGAACTTTCAATCAGTAATCTGCCCCTGCTGTTCCATTCCTTTGGGGTACCAGAGTAAAACGATACAGAACGGTCAGGGTCGAGCGAGGCCGGCTCCTTCCACGACAGTCAGCTGATTCACTCCCTTCTTATTGAGACAAAAAGCCACAAACCGAGCAAGAAAAAGAGCTGCTGGATGTGCTCCACTGTGTCGCGTTCAATGGCGACTTTCGTTGTCACCAGTACGATGTCACACGATGTATCTCGCTGACCATATTGAAGCAATGCCACAGTGAATGCATGTCGTTAACATAGTTTGTGCAGCAGCTAATTACAGCCTATAATTACATCTTATTAGGTGGGTCTGTTTTAATGAGCTTTTTTTGTTTGTGCACAATGGAAACACAGAAGGTTTGAAAAGGTCTTGAAAATAAGTTTTCATCCTTCAGGGGGTGGAGAAATTGACATACCACTACATTCTTTGACCTAATGCAAGAAGAAAATATGACTAGACAAATGAAAACATATATCAACAGCTATTAGCTGTCAAATTGTGCTTTTTATATACTTCTGCTAATTATCTCTTCTGCTAATTATCTCGGTGAACAAACAATAATCGCTGTACAGCATTTTCATTTCCAAAAAAATGTGGTTAAAACATTTCAATAACATGGTGTGAAGTTGTGTCATCTTGACCTGTGCTGCTGTCATTTTGAAACCAAAGTACAGTGGAGCCTAAAGGCCCCGTATACTTCCACTGCACGTAGACCCAACTACCGTGCGCATTACGCACATTGCGTCATCAACCCAGATTTTGGAACCGTGCACAAAGACTGCGGAAGACAAGCAGAAAAACTATTTCGACAACAGAAGTAGTCGCCAAGGATAGCTATCCGAGCCTCGACCTGGTGGCCAATCGTTAATTTCTTCTTTGGTTAGGAATGCGTCCTACTCCCCACGTCCAGACTTGTACCGCCACCCGATGGTGAAGTCAGATACAACAGGACCCTCACGCGTGAGTACACCAGGGTCCGTCGTCCGCAATCACAACACAAAGCATGGCACTGCGTGTGTGCAAAAATGTGTCATGATATAACAAAAACATTTCTAAAACGGTCCTCATGCATATAAAGTATTTCGATTGTGAGGACTATGCATATCTTAAAAAATGTGAAAAGGAAGGAAGGAAGGATTTCTATAATCTGCACATGAATATTCCAACCACGAACCAAATCAATCCTAAATCATGAGTCTCCTCTCAGGTATTGTCTGCTATTATTAGTGGGTCTGAATAGATAAAAAAAGAAGAACAATCTCAAAACAATGGCAGTTTTTGTAGAAGGAGAGTTGAAAATGGATGTCTACTCAGACTAAATGCGCGACACTGAGAAACGACAAAGACAAAAATATTGAGCTTGTGTAAAAATTAAGACAATGACAGAAATGAAAACGAGATGACACAGCATTGTGATTCATGTTATACTTCCTATGTTTCCCTGTAAAACATTGTTCAGGACTATTACTAAACAACACTGAAAACACATTTTCAAGCTAAATGTCGCTCATTATTACACTCAAGGCCCAATACGCAGCTTTTGTTCACATACTCCATTATTGTAACCATGACGACCAATGTCAAATATACACAACCTTGTGTCTGTATATATATATATACACATATATATATAAATACACAAATATATATATATATCTATGTATATATATATGTATCCGTATCCAGATGTTATATTGTACATTTGTACCACTTTTTTTTCCTGTTCTGAAAAGTTAAAGCTATTTCCTTTGTAAACAGGGAGGCAAAGAAAGAGAAAGGAAGAAACAGCAGCACTGCTTTTGAAAAGAACCAAACAAACTTACACTGAATAGGCTGGAACGTTTTCAATTAACATTTAAAAGCCCAATTTTAACACTAGGATGAAAAGGATAACAAAAAAATATTATATACTTGCATTGACAATGCTCAGCAAAAATCCTGCACCGTGGTGTTGCCTGTATGTGTGTTACCAACATAACAAGGTGTCCAAGTGTGAAAACAGTGAGACAAAAGCAAACTAAATCTCTGTGGCAGCATCATCACCAGTGGCACTAATCATATACATTTTTCTCTCATGATAAAAGTAAAATATCCATTATAGCTGTATCCTGTGTTTCATAATGCAACATGGACCCTTTAATATGAGATTGTTATTATTTCCATAGCCACAAAGAAAACAAATAAGTCAACAACAGACCTAACCATCATCCCTCCAAACTAATCTGAGGTTGATAATCCACAATAGCTATGTTTAAAAATGCCTGATCAGAAAAATTCTCCATGGAAACACAATAATCCGAGTATTGTGATCATATTTCGGCTTTTGATATTCCTGGAAAAGAAAAAAAAAAACTGGTCTAGAACTGGTACAGTTTTACATACTTTGAAACGACTCAATAATTACTCTGAACGAATGAGCAGTGTGAACTGCTGAGGCTGTAGCTTCATTACAGAGAACAGTTTGAGGAACATGATGAAGGTCCATTTTCAAGGAAAGAATTGCTGATAAATATAGAAGGGGAATTGAATTGATGGTGCACAGCAGGGATGAGCAGAGGAGAGATATCTGAGGACAAGCAGCAACACGAATAAAGACATCAGTGAAGTTTCTTCTCCTACTATTTCCACAACACTGGACATTAAAACTATGGTATATTGAGAAATACTGAGTAGCTGAAAAGGAGCAAAGCTCCATGAAGAATGGAGAGGAAAAGAAAGCGTAAGCACATGCATCATGCATGTTATCTCCCACAACCCATGGGTCTGTTATCAAGGCTGCATGTTGTTGTTTTTAAATGGGCAGCGTGATGAGGAGCCGTGATTTATTAAGACCCTGTGTTTAATACAGATGAAGCGCAGAACAAGTCCTACCTAAATTAGCTCCCCTTTGGACCTAGTATGGTAATAACAGCCTGCTGCATAGGCAGGCAAGGCTATGAGCCAATTATCACTGGTTTATGTATGAACAACGCTGGAGCCTAAGGAGCCACCGTCCCTAAACGTGTATCTGGTGGTGGAATATAAAGCAAACACAGAAACCGCTAAGATAAAACTACGATGGCAGAGCTGTAAGCTGCTCATCCAACATATGTTAATCCTCGCCAATTTAAAGAATTGAAAGTAGTGTCCATTGGAACCATTGGAATTTGGGCGAATTTCGACCACCTGCTTTTGCATTGACTTTGTACGTAATCTCATCACACACACTTACAGCGCGTCACTGACCAAACGTTCTTATTTCAATTACGCCGACGTCAGCTTTGAGGACGACAAATGTTGAATGACAGCGGCTGTTTACATGCAGCGTTTCCTCCACACTTCATTCAGCTGCCGTGTGCCGTCTATGATAGATTGAGAGCCACTGTCATTAATACTGATGTGCCGCTGACGATTATCACTCATAACTTGCACAACTAAGTAGAAAAACCTGTCAATTAAGCCACAAAAGACAAAGAAAATACTGATCTACAATGAATACTAGGCCATTTAACTTAAAAGGAGTGCACAAGATGTGGAGTTCTTCTTCTTATTATTTTTTCTAGAAATTAATCGCGTTTATGAGGACCTGATCATAGCCCAAAACTAGAAAATTTAGTCCTACAGGAAGTCCGCCATCTTGGGTTAAGCGGCCATTTTTTGGGCGATTTTGGCGAATTCGCACCAATTGTATTTGAACAAACTTGTCCTAGAGCTTTGGTCTGAACATCTTCAAACTTTATGACAAGCTGAGGATCTAATTATAATTGGATTTCTGATCGTTTCATGAATGACAAACAACATTATACGTTTTGTGAAAATTGAGCGAGTTTCACAATCACATCACTGCTGGTATAGTGTTAGCACTTGGGGTGATAAAGTCAGGCTGACCACACAGGAACTCCATCAATTTCTAATGACAAGTCCTCCAACAACAGGCTTTTGTATATACCACTGGAAACAGACTGATCTCTTTGTATGCGATGAACAATTGTGCCGCTGATCCCCCGGGCTCTCATTGTCTTCTGTTTACTTAACATGATGGAATATGCTAATCAGGCAGGCATAGCTGAGATAAAACTCACACTCGCAATGCTAACACACTTACACAACCTGACAAATAAAACAGTAACCCTTTTAAATGAGTGTTCCCCTGGTAACAGGAGCAGCATTGCAAATGAGTTAAAGGGGACCTTTCATGCTCTTTTCTGATCTTCAGCATTTTTCTTTTACTTCAATTCATAACATGTCAAATTCACACATGGCTGAGGTTTCCAATAGTCCAAAAATCATTTCTGCGAGAGAAAAACTGAACTCCAACCTTTTACTGTTCTTCATTACCAATTCATTTATGTTGTCATCTGCTCAAAGCACAGCTTGTCCTCCCAAACAGTCTGTATAAGGTGTATTAAAGACATTTAACATTATTTCACAAGCCAAATTAACTTTAGTATTTCCAGAGAGCAGGCGTTTTCCACTCCAGTCTGCGGTTTAGTTTATTTCCCATACGTACGACTAAATACATAACACATAAAAAATTTTTTTATATACAGTTTGTGATTCCAGATGCGGTATATATGTGTTTTCTCTCAGATTCAGCATTGGATTTAGAGGTAAATTGATTTTTTATTTTTACAGTTCATTGAAATGTGAATATCACCTGTACAAGGAAAATCTGTACAAATCCAGAAACCACTTTAACCCTTCTGCGACCAATCCCGTCGTAACTGACGGGATTTTTGCATGCGTACTTCTCATTACCGTAACTCCTAGACCATTTCTGATATCTAGAAGATTCAAAAATTATGAACTAGCTATCCGTCCAGGGTGTGACCCCCGCCTCCGTTTGGACGGTCACACGTTTGTGACTTCAGCTTCTCAGCACCGTAATGCTTGAATAACTGCCAGATATCGAAAGTGAACTCTGTCTTGGAAAACTCATTGAACATTTTTATTTGACACTACAACCATAAAATCAATATAAATCCAGGTAGCCTCATTATCTCGAGGGTGAAGCAGTGGTTAAATGATTAAAAATGAATAAGAAATTGGATAAATCTCCTGTGTTATAGCTCCCCTTTCAAATTTATATAACAAATAAAGTGTAAATACGAGCTGGAACTGTTAGACTAACTGAATGTGAGGTTGAAAATGTTTTTCAGTATTTTGATCTTTATTTTAATATTATACTTACTTTTTTACTTATTTGGAACCTTCACATTCACCTCTAAGTTTGGTTCGTAGTCGGTGCAGCAATATTGAGTATTATTTTGTACTCTCTTACTTAACTTATTTATCATTTTAAAAAACAAACACACATGTCCTTCGTTCAGGAAAACTTTGGGCAAATAAAGCTACTGTTATGTTTAGTCATTTAAACTTGTGCGATACCAAAAATGTACCAAACTGTTACACTCCTGTTGAATTGTAAATCATATAGCATATATATAAGTGCTACTCTAATGAAGTCCCAGTATATAAATATAGAGCAGGAAATAGCCTTAAATATACAACAACCCCTTCAACACAAGGATTCTCATCGTAGTCAGAAGCTGCCTCTGATTCTGCATATACGGTATGAGACTTGCGTGCATTATTTAAACCGAGGTTCGGGAATCAAACATCAAGGGCATGTTTTCATGTTTAAGATTGCAGGGTGGCAATTCCATTTGAACTTGCAGTGTTTTTCTTCATTTTCACAGCAGCGAGTGCAACAGCAGCAGCAGCAGCCGCAGCAGAGGCCGGTGGCTGCAGAGATCCTCGGGGCGCCACAAGGTGCTCGTGGATCTTCTTATGCAGGTTTATCAAGTCAACAAAAACAAACAACTCGCCACAAGCTGTCGCACAGGCTTTCATGTCCTGTGCCTAAACTTTTGATTGGTCCCAACAAGCACGCAGGGCTTGCTCATTTACTTCCTGGCAGCAAGTAAATATTTCACACAGAGCGCCTTCATGTTGAAAATCTGGGCAGTGCATGTGAGATATCTCATCAATTATGACAGTACACAACCTGCAGCTTTGCAACAAGGTGCAATCACTGACGGAGCAGACTCAGTTCAGAGATACAGCTTTAAGCGCAGCTTCCTCTAAAAGGTCGTCAAACATGTACTGTGTTTTTTTTTACATTTCAATACTAAACGTGTGATTAGAACGCGTCACTAGTTCAGAATCAGCTGTTAATGACGGATGACGGATCGTCTTACGTGATATTCGTATTCCCGTAGCAGCCTCCGCATTAAAACCCCTTGAAGCTCAGCTTCAGCTGTTCTCTATTGGACAAATGCAAACACCGCTTCCATTGAAGCTCAGCTTCCTTTTGGAGTCAATGGAGCAGTGTGCAGGCATGGACACTGGGCTTCTGCATGATGATTGGAGGAACTGTCTGAAAGGCGTAACCAGTTTTTGATTGACAGCGTTGCAGAAACATAAACGACAGCGGAGCCTTTCCTGCCTCAGTGCTGTGTGGATTTTGCGAGAGAAGTCTGTAGATGAACAGCTGCTTGTTGTGTGTTATTTGCTCGGCTTATACACTGTAAATAAAAACACTATTATAGCATTTCTGGGTTACATAATTATCACATTTTCTTGGTGTTGTCGTTCGTTTGCAGAATTTATGTAAAATAACTGGGCCTGAAATGAGCTTCCCCTGTTTCAAAGCCCAGCAACTGCCACTGATGCAGTGAAACACTTACACATGCAGTACAAATGATCAAAGCAGGCACATTTACAAGGTAATACGTCTTTACTCCTGGGTAACATAGAATAAATATGAAAGGGTGTCTGGGTTATAGGTTAAACCAGCTCCTGCTGTAAACACAGTCTGCAATATATATTGGGGCTTTTTTTTCCCTTAACTTATCCTCAACCACAGTATGAAAGGAATTTATTCTAAACACAAACTCTTGGTACAAAGTGAGCAACTTTAGTGAGGACGGGAAAAACCAAAATCACTTTTTAAAAAATGTGTCTGTAACTGCGAGGACTGAGAACAGACGGGATCTGGAATGGAGTCTATGAGAAGACCAAAACACGCCACGCAGCCTGGTCACGTAACGGCTTTTTAATTGGAGGCCTCTCTTCTGCTCATGCAACACTGGAGGAATCTGTGTCATTCGTCTCACAAGTGACAAAACACAAAACGTCCCGCTCTTATACCACCACTGGGACAGAACGGCAGACTTGGCAGGGATTTTCATTCGCCGCTGAAATAAGATCCGGCCTGCTGAAGCAGCCGCAAAGCCTGTCTTTGGAAAGATAGGGGAAAGATGGAGAATTAGAGGGAAAATGAGAGTGGAAAGTGACAGCAAAATGAGAGAGGAAGCTCGAAGTTAGAGAGGGAGCATAGAAAGATATACAGGGGAAAGAAAAAAAAAGGAGAGAATGGTGGTTGAGGAATAGGGAAGGCATGTCTCACACTGGCATCATGTTGCACAGAGCTCAAGTTTGACACTGAAACCAGCACAATATCAGAGCAAGTCAGCTCAGCTGGGTAAAATGAGTTCAGATTCCCCTAAGGCAAGCAGAAATGTACATAGAAAGAGTTTGTGGCAACAGAAAATGGAATGAAATAAATACATGCGTTAAGCTGCTGGCTCCCAGGAACCTATACAATTATTCTGGGCTGTGTTTCACATACAGCGTGAGGTGTGTGCAACAGAACGCAGGAGATGCTTCATGAATACGGATGCATTTCAGGAATGGTAAGACAGGCATGAAGGCAGGATCGCGACATAAATGTGTCTCCAAGACTATGTTCAGATTACCAGGCTCGTGTGGGAATCTTTTTTCCTCTTCTGTGAGGAGACAGGAATCTGAGTCACTTCTTACTTTCAAATCAGAATTGTGTTACTCCGTTATGCGCTTTTATATAAAATATAAATCCGATATGAGGCCGTGTAACATAAATGTGAACAGGCATATGAGAATTCATGCAGCTTTTACCGATACATATATATATCCCTGCAGAAATGTGGCCAAATCAGACAACAACGGAGAAGATGGAGAGCTTAATCTCACCCAAAACATCGCTGTGATAGCCTTTGTTTCGGAATTTCCCAACAAAGGAACTTCGTATCTTATCTCGCATATCTACCACTTCAATAGGGCCTTGTGCTCCGGTCACGGATGACGAATATTTGTGCGTTTGAAAAAGAACGATGCCCAAAATAAGTTGCCTAGCCCGGCAGTCACATGTGAGTATGCGAGAGTGCTTGCTTCCAAATAAATGCCTTTGCACACGCCTTTTAAATAAATGGTTCATGCAGATGTGACAGCAGTAATGACCACAATGAAACAGATCACAAAGCACAACAATCTGACACTCACTTCATAATATATCAAAGTCAGAAAATGTCATTTCCCAAAGTATTAAAACTGGAAATATTATGCATCAGCAGCAGTAGCTCACTAGCTATTAAGGCGATATGACGGCTTGATTTAGCATGAATATTATTTTTTTTTTGCATTTTAAATAATTGAAATAGTTAGAAATGAACAGGAGGAGGGAGGAGGGAGGAAGGTTGAGAAAAGCAGCCTGGTTTGGCAGCGCATTACACACAACTGGGAAAACAAAAAAAAAAAAATGCTGTGAAAAATGATTCCCTAAGTTCAAAGCAACTTCAATCAGGATATTTTTCTCTGCTTGATGAATAAATGAGTATCAGCCTGAACAGCCTTGAGTCCTAGCACTTTTCTGTGGAGGCTTTTTGCATGAATAAAACACTGTTTGGCCTGCAGAGCTGTCTGTGTTGCAGGAATACGGCACAGTGTAGTAACATGGAAATCGCTCGAGGTGGTTTTTTTTTCTCTGCTGCTAATCGTGTGCTCCGGCATTATCTCTGCAGGTCTGCGTGTGCTCGTCTTTCTGTCTTCGTCTTAAAATTCCAATCAGCCTCTCTGTCCCGCTCTTTCTATTCTCCTTCTGCCTCCTTTACCTCCCCATTTCCTTCTATCTTATTCAGGCAGCAACAGTCATGAACACGGACATGAATGGGTGAGCGGCCTCATGGAGAGCTGCTTTAAAAAATAACAACAGCAACAACAAAAAAACATTACAGGGACAAAAACAAAAAACAAGTTCTTCTGTGGATAGAAGTTTGACATTTTTTATATTTATATATTTAAGAGTTATAAATAGACACATGCACCAAGATGGTGCTGTCTATATATTCTTTTCTATACATTTATTTTTTTACAATGAGCAGGGTACTAGCTATTGCATTTTAGCGGAACGGGCTGCTACGTTATAATTTGCGCGCGTTACGTCAAATATTTTTTTCAGCTTAACGCCCTGAATTTCGCACGTCGGTGTCAATACCGTGCAGATTTCCGATCTCATCATGCCAGCACTTCAATTACATCACTTAAGTCATGATATTAGCTGCTTTTTAAAGTGTAAGTTTGAAGTGTGTGTCCTTTTGCCTTCTTCCAATAAGCAAAGAGGACATACTGTAAATGCAGGCCAAGCTGTGATGAACTCTGATGTGCTTCTAGGCTGTATATTTTAAGTTTCCAAAAAAATCCTGGTCAAAATAATCCTTAATTGCAGCCATAAAATAAACCTTAAACTACTATGCCAAACACTGTACCTTCTCTCTAAAATCTCTGTTTTTTGGCCATAGTCTGTACGCTTTCCATGTCTAAGTAAAAACCTTGTGATTTGTATAAATCCCAATGGGGAAAAGAAGTCAGTGAAGGTCGTCACATGCAAATTATTATTATATGGCCATCACCTTTACTTTTTATAGCTTGTCCTTAGAAAGTAAGAGCTTTGAAAACAGCCGGGAGATTAAGGAAGAGTCGGACAATCTGTTCTTTCTGGACTTGTTTTTATGTGAGGACCCAGTTTTTGTGAGATGATAAACCATCACAACCCAGTTCACAATATAAATCTTGACAAGAACAAATTTGTGCGTTGTACTGTATAATGTTCCCGGCTATTTTTACAGTCTTTTCTGTAATAACTATTATTTTGTACAGGTAAACCATCAACACCTCAGATAAGTACTGCAGATATAAATCTTTACGGCTGGAATTAAATTGATTTTGAAGCGATGTGTGGGTTTGTTTTTGGTCGTGCAGTGTGTATTGAATTGTGCGTGTCATTATACAGACAGAGATTTAGGTTGTGGGTTAAATTCCCAGCTCTGCCTGTTTCCATGCCAATGTGTCTTTGGGCAAGACAACTTGACCTCATGCTGCTCCTGACCGCAATATTTAATGTGTGTAAATGGGTGTGAAAGATGTGTAATAGAAAAGCGAGATGCACTGTATGAATGCGTGAGTGAATGAGTGAATGGCAAAACTGTAAAGCAGCGTTGAGCGGTCATCAAGGCTAGAAAGGTACAATATAAATACAGACCATTTACCTTTTTTTTTTCCTCTGAAAGCACCCTGATCCCACACAGTGTTTTCTCAAAGAAGAGAATCAAGCTCAAGCTCAAACTCATTATTCTGGCATCACAAGGGAACGATCATACAGCATAATTTCAGTCCGAGTCTATTTTAAATGTCCCCTGATATGGAAATTAATTATTCCCTTTATCTAAATGGATGCACACGTAACAGATTGAGAGACATTAAAATCTGGGTGATGGATAATTCTGTTTTTTTCTGCGTGTTCAGTGCTTTTGTGCAGGCAGTTTCCGGCTAATACACTTTCATCTCACAATTGAAAGTAGAGGAAAAAGTTTCCACTTGTCCAGCTCAGCAGGTTTAGCACATTTTTATCAGAGTAAGTGCTGTTGTCAGCCTGTAAAGGCAGTGTTCTGATAACAAATCATCTAAATCACATACAAGCTCAATGAAGCTGCCTGTTGTTGGTCACTTTTAAAGAAGGTCAAAACAGGGCGACCTGGTGTATTCATCACCGACTGAAGCTACATTCATACACTCACCAGCCATCTTCTTTAGGTGTACCTAAGACGTCTGAGTGGTCTTCTGCGGCTGTAGTTAACCTGCTGTGCGGTCAGAGATGGTTTTCTTCTTGGTTTTTCAATTGGTCACTTTCTATAATTTTTGAACCAGTCTGGCTACCAAATCCAGCGAACTGCTAAGATGACCACCCATTCCTCATATTGCATGTTTTTGGACTGTGGGAGGAAGCAATCTCCACAAAGCTAAACAGAAGCTTTTTCCCAAAAGCTGTTGCTGGTATTTGAAACAGGACCAGATCGTTTCAGGCCCAGACCAAAGTCACACTGGCAAAAACGAATGAAACGCAATAATTATGTAAAACTGAAACAGGGAAATGCTCTAACAGGATATTTTTTTACAATGTATAATATGTGCAAGGCTATATCAGCAAGCAAATAACACACAATGGGCTGTTATTTGTTTCCAGATTTAACTTGCAAAAGTCTCTGGATTTCATGTATATTTCGACAACTCTGTCAATCAAAAGGTGGCTCCACCCTTTCAGATCATGCATCAGTCCAGCAACTGCGTGAAGCTCCTTCACCAACTGATTCAGGAGCTCCATGTGGGTGATAAAGGTTCACAGTAATTTTCGACAAAGACCAGTTTGACTCAAAAGATGCTCTGAAAGTGCTCAGAAAATGACTTCGGTAGAAGTTAAAGTCACCTTTTCGAATATTACTTGAGTAAAAGTCTTAAAGTTCCTGACATTTACTGTACTTAGGTATCAAAAGTCATTTTCTGATATAAAATGTACTTAAGTATTAGAAGTGTAATTAAATTAACTTAAGTATTAGTATTTTGAATATGACAATTATTGTGGCTTCTTAAGGAGTGTACAACAGAAACCCGGAGACAGGAGACCAGAAACCCGGAGACCAGAGTCTCGGTGTCGGACATGGTAAACAACGAGCCGCTGGTGTGTTTTAAGTCCACTTGGAGCCGAAAACAGCTGGTGCCGCTAAAAACAACTAGCGACAAAAAAGAGGCATTACGCCACCAACACAACTTTTATTTTGTAGTAACAAGTAACAAAGATGTTAAGGGAAAAGTAAAAGACGTAGAAATAGAAATAACAAAGTTAAGTATATGTGAAAATTCCACTTAAGTACAGTACTTGTTACAACTGTTACATTACAACACGGTGCAGGGGCTTCATAGGACATAATATGTATCTGTGCGTGCGAATGACACAGCATTTGAGTGGACCTTAACACTGCACTGCAGCTTGAAGCCAGCAGCAGGAAAGCAGAGAAGTCAGACCTCTCTGCTTCAGGGGCTTCAAAACATTGGGATAGTGTGAACAGCAGGTTTATCCAAAGCAGATTTCTTTTTTTTTTAAACCAAAACAAAAAAGTGTGGTTGTGGTGTGACTCACAGCGGAGACTTCAGAGGGTGTTTTTCTTCGGGCACATTAGTCCTACACTGCTTACAGTTTGGAGAGGAAATCCTTACAAATATCTCCATCCCAGCCGGTCATAATGTAAACATTCCAACTGCACATGCACTGCAGTGGCACCAAACAAAGCGAAACAAGTGCCCAAAGTCATGATCCTGAGGGCAACAGCTAGGAGCTCATTAAACGCAATGATCTCATCACTGACAGGGTTTCAGGAAATGTGCCGCAGAATGGGATCGGCTACAGTCTGTCAAGGAGAGTAATGGCACGTCAAAAAGCTGAGAGGAAAGTCCTAATGGAGTACACTTCAATATTTAATGCCTTATTTCTGGCCCTTTCTGTTTTCAGCTCAGGGCAGGTATGAGGAGACGCGCCATATTTCACAGCAATAAGAGTTATTATAATGGTGAGCGGAACAGTAGCTCACTGGGAGTGTGATTGGGGCAGAGTTGCAGTGATTTACGGCTGCGTGCTGCGGTTGTGTGCGTGGGCCTGCCTTCCAAAATCTCACTGGAAATAATGAGTGCTGGTTATTAGTACAGTGTGTGTATTTTTCAGGCTACTGTATTTCCACGCAACCCACAGGGTTGTAGCGCATGAGCCAACATGAGCACTACTGAGGGGGTGTTGCTACGTGTCCAAGACTACAGCCAGCACAGCCGAGATCAGGAGGAATTCATATTCCCAGAGGTCTGAAGTGGAAAAAGTTCAGCAAGCAAAGATCATAGTGTCTAACGAGTGTTGTGGATAAAGCTGCAATGCTTAACTTGTGTTGATTTTTGCTGTCAGTGATGTAATTATTCTGCCTCTGTTTGGTCTTTATGAACAAAAACAATGTAAACATTATTTGTGTGATGTGTCAAGCAAAACTATCAGAAGCATGTATCCCATTAAATTGCTGAATTACCAACAAAATTGATTACTTTCTATGTGTTTCCAATCATACTCCAGATTATTGATAGAGGAATTATATGCATATCATCTTCTCTTGTGAAGGTTCAGAATACACAGTCCAAAAAGAAGGAGGTAGAGCCTCCAGCCAAATGTTGCTGTTGCCGCCTCCTGTCCTGGCGTTAGACAAATCACTTCCTGTGTGCAGTGTGGAAATGTCACTGGGAAAAAAAGATTTCTAAACACAGCTAAACTGAGAAATACAGCGAGTCGTGTGGAGCTGATGGTGAACTCATTCCACAACGTTTGAATGTAATGGACATTTGTTTAAGTTTAAAGGTCCAAGTGCAATAATACACTGAATATTAGTGCATATGAATATTATCAAAGAAAGTATATCAATTAATCCTTTAATACTTTTCTATTTTATAATATGCATACGTAACAAAAAAAATTGGTTAATTAAATCAACATAACATTTTTTCTATTTTGTATTTTCTAAAAGTTACTTTTCCTTACTTTTCCCTGACTATGATTTATGATCTGATTTATTCTTCCTTCCCTCAGTGTTTGTCCACATGCTCATCTGAATTCACTGCTATGATTGGCTCAGCGCCCACACACCCACTACACCCCTCTTAAAAAGCTGATCCAGGGACAGAAAATAAAGCGGTAGCTTTTATGTCTTTCCTATTAATTTACTGTAGAAACCACAGTGTTTGAAACAGTTCAAAAACAATAAGCTAAACGGAGTCTCTCCTTGACTTTTTCCACTTCCTTTATCATGAAACAAGTGGGAGCAATTCCATGCCTCATATTGTTCACCAGCACATGAGACAAAAGTGGAGAGAATTGAAATTATTTCGCCCCCCCGGTTGGGATTTTAACACCGTAAATAGGATTAAACGTCTTGTTGAAATAGTCATTTGTTGGCGCTGAGGGATTTGGAAGGGAGAACAGTGAGAGAAGAGAGCACGGGAGGATTTCCTGCCAGTGCCGGGTGACCTTTGACCTGGGATATCCTACTTAAGATATCGGCTCACCACTGCCAAGGCCGTGGCACTTCCCCAGCTGCTGTTCTGTGCCAAGGCCTCCTTTTGATAAATCCACACTGTGACTGTAAAACTAGACTCGTGGAACTTCTCTGATATATGGGACTTGGAAGGTTGATGCAGTTTCCTCAAACATGGAATCGCCACACCCATCCTATAAAATCAACACAGGAATCTTTGCCCCATGGGATTTTAGGGAAAATAAATTTGTATTCATAACATTGCAACCAAAACTGTGAACTATCATGACGTCTCCTCTCATTAAAAAGTAAAACCACTACTTCAGTTAAAGGTGATATATATATGACATATACTGTATATAGAACTGCATTTAATGTTTAAAATGGTTCCTGCCATGTATGCGGGAACATACATTTACCAAGGGGTGCTGTATAGTATACAGAAGGGGCCTCAAACTCAAAATTACCTGGGGGCCAGTGAACTTCTAGGCTGGTCAGGAGGGGGCTGGTGATTAGACATAAAAAAAGAAGAATGATATTGCACACCATTTCAAAGTAAAAGTGTTTGTAATTGTAATTAAAACACTAGACAAGCTAAGAACATAATAATGTAAATATAACCATATGTATTATTATTATTATAATAAGATAGTCCTTTATTTGTTCCGCAATGGGGAAATTTGCATCGTTACAGCAGCAAGACGGTAAAGATATAGATAATAAATAATGCATTACATGCATTACCAAAAAGAAAATTACAATATACTAAGATATTAACACTTAGGCTATAAAACTTAATTAAAGATAGAATGTTGAATTATAAAAATATTGTTCACTTTTGGTCAGTTTGGGCCAGTTTTCATTATAATTTAAAATTACATCAACTGGGGGGCTGCATGTGGCCCGCGGACCACAAGTTTGGGACCTCTGGTATACAGCATGTGCCAACACACTTTCCTTGATCAATATTACTCTGTTTATTTAAGACAGTGTCAGCACTCAGCAGGAACACTACAGGTAATATAATGTTCACGTTATTTCTGTCATTTTTCCTACAACAAATTTGACTCACATGCCACTAACGTTTCCTCTTGAGCTAACGAGGGTCGATTCTCAGGCTCCTGAACTTCTCCAGCGGAACTCGACACACTCGTTACATTAGTTGGCACACTTGTACTGCAACTTTTGAATGCTTTTGGGGTTTTAGAAATATAGAAATTGAGAATTACTTCTCACCCGGCTTCTCACACTCCTGGTTCCTGCAAGGAAAATGGAGGCGAAACTGCACCGATGCCGTTTTTATAAATGTTTTGGCTCCATCACATCACACTTGATGAGAATAGTGAGGCGGTGTCAAAATTCACCGCTAAGTTATTCACAATTTCATGCCAATTATTCACACCGCCCTTGAACAGCCAAGGCCTTGAACTGTGCTACATTTGCATCTCGGCTGCTGCTGTGTGCACATACAGTGACCACCTCATCAAGCAAAGCACATTTTTATTTCCTGTTTTTAAAATCACACACATAATGAAATCCTATTAACACCAAAAAAAACCACATATAACTCAGTATCTGTCCAGGAAAATGTTGCCAAACTAAGACAAACTTTGAACTGCGGATACTATTCTGGCTTTTAAAATCAAATCTGCATCTGTTTTGGCCAGAGACCAATTCAGAGCGGAGGAATCAGAATATACATCACATAACAAATCGGGGTCAAACCAAGGCAACTACAACAATAACAAAACCCAGCAGGCCATGCTGAAACTAAAACTGCACTCACATACAAATTTGATGAACTGGAGCCTCATAATATTCAGCCTTCCAGGTACCCAAAGGAGTGGAATATGCAGTGGTGAGGAAGAATAATAGACAGGGAAAAAAAAAATATATCCATGACTTGATAGCTACTTGTGAAAACAAAAATATAGAAGCTAAATCAAACAAATTCAAGCGGTATAAAGTCAAGTACTTCTGCCGGAACCTCGCAAATAATCAGTTCTCTCAATCCGAAGTTGAAATAATCAGAAATCCTGCATTAGTCCTTAGTCCTTGAGAGAAAAATTGTTGAAAAACACACAGAAGAAGGAAGAGGCGTTTTAACCATCAAGGCATGTACAAAAAACCCTGGGAGCTGCTGAAGCATCGCTGAATTCATTACACTATAGTCAACTAACAGTGTCCATTCATATTGGGCTGTATTTAATCATCCATTTATCTCTACGGTCGTTTTCACACCTAATAGTCTTCGTTAGACTCGGTATGATTGGGGACTCGGTTCCACATTCAGCCGCTCCGAGTTTGCTTTCACACTTTCGCACTGAAAAATTGTAACAGTATTGTATTTTTGAATTAATTACTGTATATTATTGTCAAACAGGAAAGAGATTTTTATTTCAGTGACCTCAGACATTTGGCATGTGGCTTAAACTTATAATGGACTGTTTATTTATTTTTTTTAAAGGTTTTGCCTCTGGAGAACATTTCATCTAATAGGCTATAATGCTTTGGGGGAAACTCCAATTACATCACAGAAAAAATATCAAGATGTAAATCGAGTATCGCCAATTCAGCTAAAAAATATCGAGATATGACTTTTAGTCCATATCCCCAAGCCCTATTTTTTAGGTGGACCAGAGTTTGCTTCTGGACACCTCTGTGCTCATAAGCCGCAAACGTCCCCACAAGACACAGAATCCCATTTCATATGCCGTCTTTATTGCAGTTTTGCGATGGTAACACCTCCAACATGTTTGTAATATACCCCTGCATTACCATTTCAGGGGCATCTATATTTTATCCTGAACATTTATTTTTCATAAGAAGAGAGTGCTGCATGACCCAGAGGTATTGTGGTTGTAGCTCAGCAAAGGTGTAGCAGGAAAACAACAATGCTTGGACCTCTTCACCTGTGTTTGGCTGTGGGAGACTTTTCAGACCGGAGGGGAACAAATTAATCTTAATATTTGGTTTGCAGTGGTAGGCACTCTTCTCTTGTTCCGAGTTTAAAACGTAATCCTCTCAAGACGTTGGGCGTAAATGCAAGCCGCTCTGCGATGGTGAGGAATTCTAGTTTCTCTGCATTGTAAGTGATAGAAATTGACTTGATTTTTGCCTTGAAATAGCATCTCTTACAGGCTCTGTGGTGTGAGAATGCATTACAGCACAGCAGACAGTGAATGTACGAGTCGGGGGACTGGATGAAGAGAGTGGGAGTGGGTGGTTAGTGATTCTCTCAGCTTGCAGCGACACTCATCATGTGTTAAAAGCAGCTTATTATGACGATTACTGTCATGTCTCTGAGTCAGAGTGCAAGATCGGATTCCAGTGCAACATTTAGCCGCGAAGAGAGACGAAGAGCATATCAACATACGGTCACTGTGTGCATGTGTGCGTTCCTCCGTGTGCACTTCCTCTTTAAAACCATCCGCCATTAGGAAGAAGAATGCAACACTTAGTCTGACTAATTGATTGCCGACATGACAGTAAGACCCTATTATGGAGCATCATCATAGTTAATTAGCCCAGGCAGCTTCAGACCTTTACTTGCAAAAATAATGAGACTTTGATGAAAGAGTTGGTAACTTAAAATGACACTTAATGAATTTTACCTCACAGTTAATTACTCGGAGGATAAAAGCAACTTAATATGTGCATATTTAAAGAAATGGAAGAAAAACAAACCTCAGAAAAATAATAAAGTTGCGTACAATTTACTTTTATCATAAACGAGCGTTTGACATACACCTGAAAATGTACATACAAATTAAATGGTCTGTATGTTTATGTTTATGATACCATTTGTGTAGATTACAGCTAGTTTGTAGACTGCAGTTATTACATAACTATCATTATCTTAAATGATGAAATCCCTGAATGGAATATTTTTGCTATCTAACCTGTAATAAAATAAAATGTGTTTTTTTTTATAGGTTCTTCAGATATAATGTAATAAGGGTAAACATTGCCATGACTGGTACGGAAAGCGTGGACACCAGACAGACACGAACCCTTGTTTAAGTATAAGTATAATCTGGAATATGATAAAAGACGAGTATAAATTAAGTAATAAATTAATATACAACATTATGTACGACTCACCAAAGTGAGTCAGCACCATTCCCAGTTTCTTAACGTATTTATTTAGCATGCGATATGTACAGCATGCAAGATATTCTGTATCCCATATGCTCCGTGATGTGAATTGTGAGTGAAACAGCTGACAGTAGGTGAGGTGTTATCAAGTTCGGGAAGCAACACTTCCTTGAGATGAATTCCTGGAAGCTCCGACTGACAAAGACAGGAAGACAAGAGTGATGGACAGCAGGGGAAGGGAGGGAGACTGTGAAGAAGGAAGAGAGAGAGGGAGAGAGGGAGGGAGTGGAGGAATGACCATGGGAATCAAATCAAGAGTGGTGTAGAAAGATAGAAAAGGTGATGAAAAGGTTTTCAAGAGGATCAGCGGTAATTGATCCATAGAAGGATGTTTGGGCAATGTCTGGGTGTGGTAAGACCGGAGTGAGCAGAACCAAAGGAAGTACGCATGCTAAAGAGGGGATTGGGGTTAGGGTTGGAAGACAGGAAATGCAGGGAAAGTCATCACGGATACAGAACAATAGATGATGCAAAGATGGAATTAAGGTCGAAAAGGGAGGGAGAGAAAGCGGAAAGAAGGGATAAAAGTCACCAAGAGGAAACTGGAGGAAGTGGAATTAAAGGTCATGATGGACCTCACGCTTTTATTCTTTACAGCAAATCACATAATGTTCTATAGGTACACCATGCATCCTGGGAGCACCCAAGGGTGATGGAGTTCAACCACAAGCCTGAAAAATCAACCTTCTGCTGTCTCCTGGTTTCTTTGCTGTAGGGAATCTTACGACTGAACCCAAGTCTGTATTCTGTCCAAAGGAAGAGAAAGATAGCAATCTAATGCAGTGCAGCAGTATGGCATATCTATATTTGATCAATAATTGTCATCAACAGGAAAGAATGATGGACGCCTGTCTGGATATTACCCAGTCTTTCTGCTTTCAAGGTTGCATTGAGAAGGCTGCACACTGCCAGCCCTAGGTGTCCCCTGGTGGAATTGCAAAGGTCAAAGCCAGACATGAGCACTCACACACACACACATGCATGCATACAAAAACAAACACAGAATAAAAAGTACAGCCTACACAACATAACATGGGCTGCAAAATATGACTCATATTTAGGGTATACAGTATACAGTATAATATTGTTCCCAGTACATTTAATTTGCTACCAGTATCTTTTTACTCTCGTTTATTGTGTTTCACCAAACTTCTTACTTAGGTGAGTCTGTTTTTGAAATGATATTTGCTTGGCATTTTATATCTATGTGTGTGTAAATAGGCAGAAAAAAACAACAGTGACTATACTAAGTAACACAAAGCCAATGCTGCGTGTATTAACTGTATGCACTGCTGTCAGGTGCTCAGTTGTGCTGTAGTTCACACACTGAGCAGTTCATGATTCGAGTTGTAAATGCATGAGTGATGCCATTGGTTACGTTGTGTTGCGCCATTAAAAGAAAATGAAAACTCGAGTTAATTAAACAATTGCCGCAACCATCCATCACCCTGGCTGCTTTCACGTCATAAAACTGGCCTTTAATGAATGATCCTCCTCTGTACCCACTTGTGTCATGTCTTTCTCTAATAAAATAAACAACCCCCAATAAAGAAATATCTTATATGAAACGTGGTACAATAAAAGTATAACAGATTATATTAACATTCCAGTGAAATTCAAGGGCAATGTAAGTGTGATGTATATTTTCCCACAATAATTTAATGGCTGATTGACAACGACATTATTCTGTCTTCTGCCACTGTTGTTCCCTGTCATGTTTGATTAGTTATTTTAGTTGCATCCTACACAGGAGATTGACTTGTTTCTGTGTAATAAAATACTGTAAATTCATAATGGAAATATTGTTTTATTCAGAATAACAATTTCCTTCAATTATATCACTCAAATTTTGTATTGTAAAACAATGTGTTTAAACTAATTTGTCATTTTTTCGGTAATCATTCAGACTATTTAAGAGTTTCAGAGGAAAGCCCTTCAATTGTGATTCTATCTCTAACAACCATGTCAATGACTTCCCCCCCTCAACCTGAGTGGGTCCCTATTATCCAGCAATTTTCATCATGCTTGTGCTTTGATAATTCTAGTGCTGTCCACAGAGTCCTCTGAGTATCATTTGGGGATGATTTGGCTGCCAGACAGTGGGTTACACAAAGTAATTTATTCCTTTAGTAGTTTGTATTTTTCAAATGTTATTGTCTTACTGTATATATGCAAAGTACTTGTCATACTTTGTTATAGTAGTCACAGCAACTGACCATTCACTATATGGGAATCTCTAAACAGGAATTGCACAATACTGTCAGTGACTGAATACAGACTTACTGTTTGTCCAGTTTGAAAGATGTAGCACGGTTTATTAGTAGAAGTTGATTATACTACCCATAAATCTGTTTGTTTAAGTGTAAAATAGAAATGGTTTGGTTTCCATTAGGGCTGTGCGATACTGCAAAATTTGGTATCGATCCAATACCAAGTATATACAGGGCCAGTATTGCCGATACCGATACCAATACCGATGCTTTTTACTACTACCATCTATGAATGCATCATCAATATGCAAATTTGACTGAAAACTTGAATTTTCATGATTATTTAATTATTTCATAAGTTTTCCTTTAATTAATCACGTTTATGATGATAATAAAACACAGGACAACGTTTTCAGGCAAATAAAAATACTATTATTGAGTAACTCAGAAATATTGTTTACATTTTTCTGCTTTATTGAGCTTCTTCTCTCACTTACTAACTGACCTGCCTTGGAGAAAATCCTTTCTCAGGTATGTTGCAATTACTGTCAGAAAACAAAAAATACTTTTATTAAGTAACTCAGAAATGTTCATAGAAAACTAAAACTTAAATTTCCCTTTTGGGGTGGTAATCTGCATTTGCAATTAACAACATCGCAAACATCGCAGGTTGCATTGGTTTGATTTACAGCTTTAAAAAACCTCCAAACAGCGCACCTCTTCCGCTCTGCCGTCACGCAGCCACAACAGTGCGCTGCTCGCCTCGCAGTGAGTGAGTGAGTGTTGCAGGGGAGGGGGTTGGCAGTGGAGAAAAGGGGAGGGGCTAATTGAGCATGAGTGAAGTGAGAGAAGAGCGGTGTTGATGTGCGGCCAGACGGTCACTCTGTAAATGCCTGGAGTTGTACTTAAGAATCGATCTCATCACACAAGTATCGATCAATACCCAATACCAACGTTAGTATCGACACTATCCATATTTTATGAGAAATCCTGCATTTTTTTCTTCAGACAGATATCGTGATGTGTCACCATACGATTACTGAAGCACAATTTTTCAAAAATACTACTGCTATTCTAGCAATACAAAGCCACATGCAAATCGGTGAAGTATTCCTTTAAATCTGCCAGTAACAGGTGGAATTTCAGATAAAGCCCATGACGGTCAGTCTAGAATGAGAAGCTGTCCATGTTTGTCTCAGGCCGATCTTTTGTCATATGTTTTATGCCATTTGCACTGTGTAAATAAAGTAAAGGTGTTTATTTTAATGCTTTATGGCACCTTTAACGTTTGCCATTTATTAGGTAACTTCACTGTAAGCCATTTAAGTTGTTCTGATGATGACTAACCCAGGTTATAAAAAAGAGATATTCTCACTGTGGGATAAGTGATTGCCCAAGTTTAATTTGGCAGAGAATAAGAGTAAATTAACAGTTTGACTCATATTTTATTAGCCTCAGTGGTCTGCTTTTATAATCCCAGTAAGAACGGATTTATTTTGCTTCCTCTCACCTTGTGTTGAGTCACATGGAGTGGACCAGTCAAAAGAGTGTCCAAATGACCAAGAGTAGGAACTGCCTTTTCCCCCTGTGCACCACTAATGACTAGAAAATAAACACAGGAAACGACCAGTCCCAGCTCCCAGCAATTAGGTCAGCCTCACGCAAACACACTCAGACACACACAAACACACTGTGCTGCTGACTACATCATGTCATGTATGTGTACAGTAAAAGCTGCAGCTGCAACAAGACGGGATGAGGAGTGAGAGAGTGAGGCAGGCCTCGAGTTTCATGGTGTGGTCTGTGGTGAAAGCTGGGCGTAAAGAGCATCGACGGTACTCTGTGTGCAAAGCTGGAAGTAATAAGGCTGAAGAAGGTGGGGTTGTTGTCTCAGCGCCAGCTACATCAGCTACTCAGCTGCTACTATCACAAACCTCGTCAAAGTATCAGCAGAAACAGTGGGATGCATCAGCCCATAGGCGAGCAAATGATAAGTCATCACATCTTTGGATGAGAAATGTGACCCAGAGTAATGGATCGACTCGAAGTCTTCAAGACCTTTTCTGTAACTAAAGGTTAATGATTAAATAAGCTACAGCGCTGAAGTATGAAAAGAAACCATTTAAATAATACTGTACATGTCAAACACCATCACACCAAGTAATTAAGGGATTAAGGGATTAAGACAAATGGTTTTCAGGGTATTTAAAAATGAGGAAGCTCCATTTAATATTAATTCAAACCTTTTCCTTTTATGTGTGCACACAAAACTATGACAACTGTGAGGTTTTATATATATATATATATATACAGTATATGTATGTTCATTTATTTTCCCATATATAGTATGTAATGAAAAAAAAGATATTAAATAGATGATCAAGTATTCTATATTATTCAGGATTGTATGAATATGTGGCCAGTATCTGGGTGAAACGCAATCAACCAAACCAAACAAGTACTCGAATAATGGACAGATTATCTTTAGTTGTAGCCTTACTTAGTGTTACACCTATCCTAATAACATGTAGATTAAAAGGACAGAACTCAACAACACTCCTTTCACCAGCATGTGGCATTAGTCCACTGGATCCCAGTATAACTCAGCGGGTCTCGCTGTATTGTAGAAGTAAATAAAATAAATATAAAGGGGTTTGTTTTTAATGTAACCCATAAAATTAAAAAAATTCACCGCTACCAATGTCTGTAAAAAACCAAGAGCAAACAACAGAACAATAAGGTTCTGTTGCATTTTATTTCTAAAGCTGCCAAACCTGGGGTCATTTGCTCTATTGCAGTGTTACACGCTTCTCTTCTTGTGTGAATTGTTGGGGTTTCTCTGCTCTCTATAACGTCGTCTATGCACAGTGCCTGGAGATAATGTATGTTGCGCTTTGGCGCAACACAAATAGATGTAATTGAATTATATTATGGTCGGGAAGCAGAGTAGAGTTAGCTGCCCAATATGCAGCTACTTCAGGCTAACAGCCTTACTTTCACTGGCAGAGGACGTCACACGCTGGCACTGGCTGGATCTGGAGGAGTCTGGGCATTTTTGTCTTCCCAGTGGCAGAACACACCAGTGCCTGACTTTTTCTATGCGCACACACACACACACACACACACACCCAACTGCACCGCTCACTCTTTCTAGCTTGACCACTGTGTGTACCACATACACACAGCCTAAAGCACTCTTATACGAGCATGCAGCACAACAAAACAACCTGGAATACGATGGAATACTGGGAGCGTTCGCTTGCTTCAACATCCATCCATTCATCCATCTTCTATTGCTTTATCCTCCACATGAAGGTCACGGGGGGAGCTGTGCCAATCTCAGCTGACATAGGGCGATAGGCGGAGTCACAGCCTGGACAGTTGGCCAGTCCATCACAGGGACACATACGTAGACAAACATGTCTACATAACATTCAAGATGATCAGTCTGTGCGTCCAAAGGAGGCTGATTCATTAAAAACCTAGACTTAATACATACAGAAGGCTCTTTGACAGCGAACAGAGATGCATGCACACGTGTACCTGAGCACTCACAGTTTGCTCATAGACATTAGAGCTGAAACGATTAATCGATGAATCGATTATTAATCGATTACTAAATTAATCGACAACTATTTTGATCATCGAATAATCGGTTTGAAGCTTTTTTCATGATTAAAACAAGATTTGCGATTGTTCAAGCTTCTTAAATATGAATATTTTCTTAATTTCTTTGCTCTGGATAACAAAGAAATCATTAAAGGTCAATCATTTTCGTTGTGGACAAAACAAGACGTTTGAGAACATCATCATGTCCAGGTTTAACGAACACCGATCAACATTTTTTAAGGTTTTCTGATATTCTGAACACCAAACGATTAATCGAGAAAATAATCGACGGATTAATCGATTATGAAAATAATCGTTAGTTGCAGCTCTAATAGACATAACGCCCTGACCCTTAAACTAGGTCTTAACCAATGTTGGAAATGGTACTTTTAAAAAAGTAATTAGTTACAGTTATTTGTTACTTCTCCCAAAAAGTAACTAAATTAGTTACTGAGTTACAAATTATTAAAGTAACTAGTTACTAGGGAAATAAACTATTGTGTTACTTTCAATGAGAGCTCAACACATTTGGACCTCACCTCCACCCCCTCTTTAACAGAACTTAAAATTCATGTTCAATTATTTATGATAAATCTGAATATTATGCAATAGATTACTAACAGAAACAGTGTACACACATCTTAACTATTTTAATGTTGCCGTGGGACGATGTGAGTCTATACTTGGCTACCAGTTTGTTAAGCTTTAGGTCTGAGACAAAAAAATCCAGCTTGAGTTGTTTTGGTTGCGTGGCACTGTCTTCGTCTCCTTCGGTGTTAACGGCCACTCATTTCGTGGAAGCGTGTGACGTTGAAAGACGTTTCATTCATTCGCTTGACACCGAGTTTGTCCAGAGCATAATGTGCATTTAACGTAGAAATTCTTTCCTTTCATTTAATTTACAGAGAAGTAACGCCCAACTCTGCCTCTGATTGGCTTACAATGAAATTTGACTCTACCTCAGCCAATCATCATCTCTTTTGCGGTTGTCAAATGCAGAAGAACAGTAAAAAACGCCACATTTTTTGGCAGTAATGGTAACGGCTTTATGACTGAAAGAGTAATTAATTAGATAACTTGTTACTGAAACTTGTTTGTTTAATTCTAATCACTGGTCTTAACCCTGACAAGGCCCTGACAAAGATACTTATACAAGAACATGTATACACTTATACACACACACACACACACACACACACACACCACAGCGACACCAGGTGCTGCTCAGAAATGAGACCTTCAAGTCATTGTTTGGATTTTGGACTTTCACTTCGAGCATGACTAAACCTTTTTTTCCAACTACGAACACACACACACACACACCACAAATTGTGTCTCCATGACTTCAGGGGACATTACATCAACTTACATTCATTTCCTGGAGACACAGTCTAACATGAACCATAATGATTACTTGCCGAACCCTAAACCTTACCCAGCCATTACAACATACTGTCACTTTAAAGTCGAATGATTTACGTGATAAGGAGTTGCTCTTTATTCAAATGAGAGAGACTGTACAAAAATTCAGGTCCCCACAACATGGGTAACACCGGGACCACACACACACAAATACAACCGCACACAGCAGGCAAGCTACACCAGAACAATTGGGCCAAAAGCAGCAGTCTGATAAGCTGTGATAGCGATTAGTCATGTCTAAGGCCAAATGGCCGTGTCAGAAATTCAAAGGGGGGGGGGAAAGAGAGGGGTGGTGGAGGGAGAGAAAAGGGATAGATCTGGATAGAGGAAAAGGATTGATCAGAGCGACAGGACTGTAGCCTGACAAAGATAATGAGTGTGCCACAGAAGATGAAATAAGAGAGAGAGAGTGTGGGGGGGCCCAGAGGGAGCCTGGAGGAGATGGAGAATAAGCGATAGAGTTTGGATGGAGGAAAAAGTCAGCTTAATCTGTGTGTGCGTGTGTTGGTGAGGGAAAAAGAGGCTGTCATTTTAATTGATGCCATGACAGCATGACCATTTATTTTAATGGTGTTGTTTTGCAGTGCTCCATCACAGCCCGACACTCACCTCTTATGTTGGACAAGTCGCTACAGTTTTTTTGTGGCAGAGGGGAGAGGATGAAAGTCACAGTTACAAAGTGATGTGCCTGCGTGTGTGTGTGTGTACACACTATATGCATTTGTTGGCTTTGTTCATCCTTGGAAGACAGAAATAAATATCTTTGCTGTGTGTGTGTGTGTGTGTGTACATATGCGTGTGTATCCTTTGTGCTACATCCAGCCGGATGGATTGTTTCCTCGTCCTCTTCCTGCTTCGTCTCATTTTAACCCCAAAGTGAGCCTGGTCAAAGGAAACACACATTTGCACAGCTGTGTACTTCTACACACACACACATTCTCACGCAGCAATCTTACTGAGGACATACATAGACATAATGCATTACCTGGCCCCTAATCATAACCATTACATGCAAATGCTTAACCCTAACCCTTAACCTAAACCATATTCTAAAACCAGGTCTTCACATCCTACGGTTTATATGTTTTTGGTCCTCACAAAGTGACACATACAAGTACAGACACACACACACACCCCTACGTACAAGTCACCTTGACTTGCCAACACAGTCGTCCTGTATACACACACTGACATACCACAACCTTTCTTTAGAATACACGCACCTCTGTGGGCAGCTGGAATACGGCCAGTCAGTGTGTGTGTGTGTGTGTGTGTGTTTAAAAGATGAGTCAGAGGACCACACAGGGACAGCAGGGTGGTGCTGACAGCAGGGGGTTGCTGTAACTGTATTATTCTAGGCTACCCATTGTGGTCTCTTCTCAACGACATCTGCTATTTAACGCACTCAAACACACACACACACACACACACTGGACCAAACCAGAGCAGCTTTTCCAGGGACCCACCTCTGACTGCTTCTCCCTGTTTTATTAATGGAGCACCATGACTCTGTCGGCTCATAATAGCTACTGTGCCTGCTGATCTGTCTGTCTGAACAATAACACACGAGAAAGCCACTCAAATCCACACAATTACAATATCTCTACTCTTTGTATCTACTGTATTTCAATGTACACACATGCAGGAGCCAGCAGGCATAAATATCAGCTTCACGAAAAAGAAAAAAAAAAAATGCATTTTAAACTAAGACATTCGAGCCAAAGCAAAACCCACACAACAGCCTGCTAAAAATAAATAATCAAATGGGCGAAGATGCCACTGTCCACGCGTTTAAAGTCTCAAAAGTCAGCTGGACACGGCTGCTTACTCACAGTTTGGTGCTTGGAAGTCTGCATTTGTGCCTTTTTGATTGGAAAATGTTCACTCGCAATGATTTATTTCATTCTGTGCTCTCACGTCCCACACGGTTAGTTTTCGGACTAATTATACAGGATATTTAACCAACTTCACGCTTCCCTCCGAAACTCAAGTGGGAGCTCAGGCCACAGGTAAGAAGACTGAGCTCCGCGCTGTACGCTGTGAACCACAAGTAGACCTGTGCTCTGGGAGTGCAGTGTTCTAGTGGGGTGACGGGGTATAATGAGTTCTTTCTGATAATAGTGCTTGACCATTAAGGGCTTTAGGTGTCGGTGAGGAGGAGGATTTTAAATGATATGCTGGAAAGCTGAGCAGAGAAGCTTACATGAGGAAAATAATGTAAAGGATTGCAGTAATCTAGTCTAGACGTAACAAATGCAGGTGATTGCTTCTGAGACAGGAAGTGCCAGATCAAATGCAAGTGCTGTCACAAGCTTTGAACCTTTCATTGAGGCAAAGCAGATGAATCAGTGGGTGAAGTATGTACAAAAGCATCGTGCAGAAAATCAGTTGCTGTGATAATCATCGACTTCCCCCCCACACACTGGTTGACATCAAATTCAAGGACTTTTGAAGGACCTTCCAGGACCAATTTCCTCAAATTCAAATGTGCTGACACAGCTTAGGACGGGAGGGCATCTTGTAAGAGCCGCTTCACCAACGGCGTCCACTTTTATTGATTTGCAGCACACTCCGCATCAGGACAAGTGATTGTCCTTGGGATCTTGGACAAACCAGTCTTTGTCATTTTCTTTTGGTGAGCCAGAGATGTTGGAATTTGCATTTCCCAGGCATCATGTCATTTGCTCTCTCTTGCTTAAAGTTATTCACTCATTGTTCGGCATGGAATCTGGAGAGAGACATTGGACAGTGTCCACAACACCGCTAGTAATTAGTACTCGAGGTCTGTTCTGCGTATAGGTCTGGTCTATGTACATCAATCAATGCAAGGCATGAAACAGGTGGCATCGTAACAAACAAGGGAGACATTTACCTAAAATCACTTCTTTCTTGCATGAATCCAATCACCTTCAATGATCCATGACTATTTAGGTCAATTTTCAAATTTCAAGGACACACATCTTAGATATTGTATATGAATGGCCCCTAGTTTTATATATCCCGATTAAAAATAAGTCTGATATTTCCTTGGGAAGTAGGTTAAAATCATCTGGAGCAATTATATCATTAGACAATGTTAATATCAGGTGTTGGGGGCTCAGTAAAATATCTTAAAACAGCAGAAAATTGCTTCCAGATTTAGGTGACCGATCGATCAAGCCTCAATAATTAACAACAATTGGATAAATAAGAAATATACTGCGACTGGATTACAATGACAAGAACTGCACGAGTACCATTAATGTACAAAGAGGACCCAGCGATCAAGGACATAAACTATGTCGTCCCTGTAATGTTAATTAACTGCTCCTGTCTCTGTATTAAGATGTATTGTATTTTGCTGGTTGAAAACACAAAGTCAGACCGATAGTAGGAAATGTTATCTAAGGGTAAGACTTCATTAGGCAGCCTCTCTCTTTCCCGGCTGGTTTAATCATTAAAGTTATGTGGTCAAAGTCAATGAGAGAAAACAAATCTAATCGCAGGGTTTTACTGCTGTTTCTGAAGTTTTTACATTTTATTTTTTAAAGAATCTCATGAAGTCATTACCTCTGAAAGCTACAGTAATACATGGATCAATAGAGCAGTGACCCTTTTTCTTGCAACAGTGCTGAAGAGAAATCAAGGGTAACTTTTATTGTTTTCTACTAATAAAGGTTATTCTGGTTCGACAGAGGGCTCGACTATGTTTAAGGTTATCTTGCCAGACACAGATTCTTTTATTATTTCCAAGTGCCAAGTTTGCTAACCTTCTTTACTTTACCGTTCAAGTATAGCAGTATAGCTGTACGGAGCCCTGAAGGTGACAAAGACGGAAATATTTTTAACGCGCGAGATAATAAGTCGCACGCGTACTTCACTAAAGCGCACATGCGAGATAATAAGTTGTAATTGTTCACATGTTCGGCTGTTTTAATTCGTAAAAACATAAAAAAATCATATTTTGAAAGGGTGTTACGTCAGATTTAATAGCCGGACATACATGTTGCCAGTTTCTGCTAACACAGGATGTTTACAGTTGCTATGACAACAAGTGAACGCTGCCGGTAGCATATCAGGTCACCCGCCGGATCAATAAACACCCCTAAAATAACAATTTGGAGAGTTAGGCTAGCTTAAATGACAGTTGTTTCCACTGTAGGGCCGTGTGCAACTTATTATTTCGCGTGTGCAAGTTATAAAGACATTTCCGTCTATGTCACCTCCAGGGCTCCGTATAGCTCAGTGGAAATCCATCAAAATCTAAATAATACCCAGCCTAAACAATATGATTCACTCAGATCCCACCTTGCCATTTAGCCTTCATTAGGCCCCCTCCCAGAGGAAACAGCTGCTCAGTGAGCTAAAAAAAAAACAAACACAGGGCAACTCATTATTAGCTGCACCCTAAAAGATGAAAGCTAGTTAGGAAAGAAGCAAAAACAGGGTGTGAAGGTGGAGGCGGCGGCGGCGGCTGCTGCAAGCTCATTAAGAGTTAGCCTTCATTAAGAGCCAATTAGGGACTGTCATTTGACATAAAAAAAAATTAGAGGGTGGAAGGAACAATGGGGAGAAAAGAGAATGTGTTAGCACGCTGGTGCTAGTGTTCACGCACGAGCATTAGTGTTGGAGATTACAAAAAAAAACCCTCAAAATGGCTTTTTAATCACGTCATTAAAAGGACTTTAAATTATGAATTTTTCACAATGGATATCTCAGAGTGTGGGAGTAAAATTAAAGAGGGATATTTTATTTATTAATTTTTATGAAGAGTGAGGCCAGCAGGGTGAAGTAGCAGACTATTAAAGCCAATGATGGATGGTAAACAGGCGTGGACAACTAAAGTAGAAGAAAGAAAAAAAAAAAAATACAATCAAACTTAACGGCTGCATAAACCACTCCCTTGAATAGTGATTGTTTAATCCCAGTTTATCATCCATATCCTGGCCTGCCTGCCTTCAAATGGGGTCAAGAGAATGGTCCATATAGATGCCTTCCTTTTCATTTTCTGCCACTTTATCCTCCACGCGAGGGTCGCGGGGGCCATGGGTGCCAGACTCAGCTGACATAGGGAGAAATGCGGGTCACACCATGAACAGATCGCCAGACCATCACACAGAGAGACCAACAACCATCGAGTGTCTCTCTTGTGGTACTTTTGACTTAAATTTCACCCTAAAACTTCAAGTTCATGGATGATTGTCATAGAAATTCCAGAAGTCACATATGGCAGCTGTGTTTTTTTTTTTTTTTCCATTATGAAGTAAATAAATGTTTATTATGAACAGCACTGTCACCTTGGACAAGCAAAGATGGCACAGAGAATGTTCTCAGACATGAACGCAGGACAATGTTCAAAGGATTCCAGACATTTTCTTCTGAGGAATGCAGAGGTAGATTGTCTTGTACAGATACAGATTATCTGGAATATTCATGCGAGGTGGTCTTTTACTTACTTGTATGCGTTTACTTATTTATTTTACTACTGTGCATCACTTTGATCAACTGTTGCATTGGATTGGATTGCACACTCGCTCAATGCGAGTTATCCTGTGCTTCTTCTGTTGCGTAGTTACATGATCTCACTTGGACAGAAAGTTGCAAGATGGTAGAAGTTCTGGACCCTTCACACACAACAAAACACACAAATCAAACAAAGCACTAATAGGAAGCAGAATAATAAGCAGAAAAATAAGTCCAACTGTCTGGAAATGAAGTAGCCTCTGAGTCATTTTCACACCTAATAGTCACCGCTAGACTCGGTACGATTGGGGGTTTGCAACATTCAGCCGGTCCGAGTTTGCTTTCACACTCTCACACTTTGGTGAAACAAACCAAACTTTTTGAATAATGTATTCCCCTCCTCGCCTGAGGCGGCGCTGCATCAAGAATTACTCAAGGAGAAGACGAGACGAACAATGAACAAGAAAACTGGCTCATCTGTTGGTTAATGCAGGAAAACTTCTGTTTCCTCCACATAAGATCCTATGGTTTTATGTGAACATACGACACATATTGACACATAACGGACTCAGCCGTTTCTCAAGGCTATCGTTTTACACATGCGTATGTTTTGGCGGACCAGAGTTTGGTTGCACGTTCACACCTCCCCAACTGAATTGGACTTTCCAAGCAAACAAACTAGGATTCGATTTAGAAGGAGCTGCTGTGAATGCACCCACAGTGGCATTGCTACTATTGCTTGTGGATCACTTTCTTTTCAGAGGCATCTAACAGCACTGAAACAGAAGTGCAAAATCTCCCCCCTACTCTGCATGTAAACCCCACTGACTGGTGAAAGGCAAACGCACCACATTTCCCCAGCTTATATGTCTGTGTATCACATGGACATCTGTGTCATCAAAGAGTGTTCTTCACCACAGGAGGACACGAGGGGCTTTTTCAAGCAACAGCTGCAACAGTAAACAACTCGTGACGCTTATGCGCCGCTAATCTTCGATTTTAAAATTCAAACTAAGAACAAAACGAAACAAAATGGTAAAAGAAAATTCATGCAATCTGCAACTCCCCCTCAAATCCACTGTTGCAAATGTCCCTTTGTTTCAGAATGATTTGTTTGGAGTTGTAAATCTGCAGTTGCCATCATTGTCAATTATGGAGGTAGGTAGGTAAAAAGCAAACATAGCAAGAGTGACAGAGTTGGCAGGACCTTGTGAATAGTCACTTGGCTGCCGCTGTGGGACAGTAACACAAACTAATGGTCAGATCTGGGAACAGACAAGCCACATTTCGTAGAGACAGGGGAGGTCATAGAGAGAGATGTGAAAGCAGATGAAAAAAAGAGGAAGGTTGGAAATCAGGGTGGGGGGAGTTAGATAAACACGTTTTTTCTGCCTCTGCCCCAGCCTCTCTTGTTGATCTCTGTGCAAGAGACAACTTACTCAGTGGAAATCAAATGTTGATAAAGAGAAAATTGCTTCGGATGGATGGAGGCTAGGAAAACAGGAAAGATACACCCAGAGAAGCCTCACAGGAGCAGTCAGGAGGGAGGGAAAGAAAGAGAGAGAGAGAGTGGAAGGGGAGAGAGGGAGAGATACAGTGGGAGGATGAGGAGAAAGAGAGATGAACAGGAAAGGGATGGCAAGAGAAAAGAGGAGGGGATGAGAAAATGTGCTTGGATCTTAGAAACTAACAAGCGACGAGAACAATCCAACACACTAAACACGCTGGCATGTGCCCCCTCCTTTCTTACATAGATGCACTCCAACTGCATTTGCTACACGAACACCAACACACACTCTCTGTGCCTAACTCTTGATGTGATGACACCATTAGGCGTTGACACAAAGAGGAAAATGGTTCGGGGGTGTGGGGTGTTGGGGGGGGGGGGGCGACGACAAATAAATTTAGAGAGAAGAAATTGGCCCTCTTGTTGCACTGCACAACTCCTCCGCAAACACCTCAGTTCTCTCATTACACTCCATTATAGCAGCCATCCACAGACAAAAGAGTTCCTGCAGCATGGGTAATAGGAAATCTCGTCAACGGTATTGTGCTTTGTCCTCATCCGTCCCACAGGCCCGAGAGAAAGGCAGAGGTTGGTAGGGCACAAAACAAGTAAAAACAAATGCTCGCACAGCAGAGACGGGAATTGATTCAAGGTGGTTCAAAGAAGACAGAGGTGCTGTCAATCATGAATTACATTACAAGTTGGAGTCGAGTTGAAGAGATAAAACTGTAGCTGTATGCGGATGATTAACAATTTGACCTCGGTGTCAAAAATCTGTATCAATCTTGTGATTCAAGTCATTTGGTCTCCCTTTCCGGACAATCCTATGTGACAAGTCTTTGGAAATTGGAACTCCCTCACCTCTCCACTCAAGCATAAAGGAGCTGTTCATTTTATCTACAGCACATTAACTTTACCAGTGTAAAAGGAAGGCGAAGTGCTGAACCGTAGAATAAGTGGAAATCATAAAAGCCGACAGGACTTAATGCCGGGCCTCACAGCACTGCGTTGTGAATTAGATCACTTAAGGAAGAGCATCTGAAGGTCTACTAGTTAACGTCCTGGGATAGAGACACATGTGAAAACAGAATGTAAATCAAGCGCTTTTGGAAATCTCTGATATTTGCACATATTTTCAGTCATTTTCATCTTGTTACCAGCCTTTCCCATTCATTATCTAGACTGTGGGGGCCTGCCATGTTGTAATTTGTCCATTGTTTCCATTAAAACATTCCTCAACAGACGAACATCCATTCGTTTAATTTATGTCCACTTGAAATCCAAAATTTATTCCACTTCTTGCTTTAGTTTGGTCTCCACCAAATCCTAAGGGGAAAACATGTAGCTGCTGAAGGCTTTATCAGCTTTTAAAGTGGAACTATGCAGGATTTTTACCATAATGCAACAGCTTCAGAGTCACTGTGATGGTTAAACGGCTTGTTGCAGCGAGATTGAGGATTGTCTCCACTCCCACTACTGGAAACCCAGGCTTGCGAGATCATGTCTGCAAAGCCTTGGGTCTCGCGAGAAACACAAATGACTTTTCGAGAACTGAAAAACACAGCCGCATGCAAAACAGATGCCGACCTGGCGTTTTTGCTGTTGCTGTTAGTATCTTTGGGATAAACTCTCTGTTCTCTATGCATTTATGTGTATTTGCACTTCCTCGATGTTTGCTATTGTTGTAAAGGCGTTTGCTCGACCATTTTCATGAACAACATCTGTTTCCGGTTGGATTTTCAGTGGGTGGTTGGGTGTTCTTCCATTGGCATTGGCCTCCATTGAAAACAAATGCACATGGCCAGGAGAGGGGAAGGGAGGGGGGAGCGTGAGTGTTGAGTTTTTACGACAGTGACGATAAAGTGGTACACACAAGGGAGCTGTGTAGAGAAAAAGGCGAATAATCAACCAGACTTGCAAAGTTCTGCTTGAAGTGTCTTGTATTTGCTAATTTAGTGTGTCTGCTGTTTGGTACAGAGCAGGCAGCATTAGCAGGGGATAGGGCAGTGGAAAAACCAACTACACACCAATGTCAATGCCGCTGGAGCTGCTGCCGGCACTGACTGCTTGCTGTCTTTGCTGCACATTAACACTGTGATGTTGAGACAGGTCCTGATAGATCAATAAAAACCTCCTGGCATGAAGCAACATCCTGTCCTTGCAGGCATACTGTATACAGTCTATGTTTGCAAAACCAAAATTCTACTTTTTCTTGTGGATACTTGTTACCTGGTACACGGTAAGTGGTTCTTACTCAGTCCCAAAATGTATCTTCATATTTAGGAAATCTACTTGGCACATAAGTATTTTCATCATGTTTCTGAAGGTTTGCAGACTTGACTTGTTTTTAATGTTAAAACTGGAGGTCAACCAATACTGGATATGATTAGGCTGATAATGATAAGAATAATGATCATTTGGCACAAGAGAAATCCAATAGCTGAGTTATTGGTTGATAGCCCACTGAGAAAGGAAAAAAGAAACAACTGTCAATCAATGTCATGGTATTCCTAGGCAATTTGCAATGACAATATTCAAAACAATCTTTAAAAGTCACAAAACTGAACAATGTTTTATAAATGATTACGAAAAGTTGACTTCCATACTTCTCCAGTGACCTAATGACTGCCTATTTAGTTGTGCATCCACTTCCAGTCTGACTGTAGGCGCGCTAACGGAGCTAGTGCAGCTAACAACGCTAATGGAGCTAACTGGTAAATACTGCCAAACTGCCGACATGATGAGCTAACGTTAGCTCCTCGTCTACAGGTGTCGGGTGATCAGTTCTTCTTCACACCTCTAAAACAGCACAGCGCAACTGTTCCAAGAGTGGCGAAGAAGAACCGTGTCAGAGCTAACAGAGCTCTAATAAATTACGTGGTATCGGATCGGTGCATGGACTTCAGTACTCGCCGATACCGATGCCCACATTTTCGGCAGTATCAGAGGCATTTCCGCAAAGGTTACCAAATTTACTGACCCACAATTTGTTCAATATGTGATACCAGCCAGTAGCAACCATGGCTGTGGAGCCTCCATGCAGTTTAGGCAGTGCAGCCATCAGGCACTATTCGGAAAGGAGGTCCAACCGTACCAAGAGGTTGTAAAATATCCCATCAGAGCTGATTAATCAAAACTAAAATGATTAATTGGTCAAACTCTACTGAAAACCAAACAGTTCCCACTATGAGAAAATATGTGCCGACAGTGGAAATAAATGACTTCATTTCCTATAGAACCAGGCTTAGGGCTCTCTGCCTCAACCATTTGGGCCGAGAGAAAGTAAATAGTGAACAAGGTGAAAAGAAGGAAAAAGGGAGAGGTTTATTGTTGTATGCCAACAATCCTTGACCAGCTGTTTGGAGTTCTCCCTACAGCTTCTGTCAAGTCCAACATAACTAAGGGACAGCTGAGAGCCAGCCCTAACTTTATTACTTATCAAAGAGGAACTTCATCAAGTTAAATTCAGTAAGGGGGGGGGGGGGGGTTGCATTCAAATACAAACCTTTGAAAATGTCTCTTTTTTTTATTTATACAAAATGAAACACATTTAACAGATATCAGTCGTACAAGTAGGCTGAATGTTTGAAGGGTCTTTTGAAGTTGTGTTCCCTTTTATTATTTATTTTTTTTTTTTTTACAAAGCTTAAACACAACTGGAAATGTCTTTTTTTCCCCTCATCACCATCAATCTGCCTGTCCTTTTTAATGGCCTCTTCTCTTCTCTTCTCTACATAGTGCGTTTACACTAACAGGGAAATTGAGCGCACATTATTTTTGACATAAAACTTAAAACATCTATAGTCTAACATGCGCGCGAGGGAGACACACAGTGTAACACACCATCAGACACATCACAACTAATAAAGGAGGCACATTTCATGCACATCTGTCACCATCTTGACGTGTGTTTATGTGAGGAGAGGCTGATAATGCAGCTGAGTAGACAGGCAAGGGGAGGGTTCAGAGGAAGAAAAGCTCACTAAGATGACAGAGAGTTATAGTCTTGTGACAGTGTTTTGGTGCAGTAGATGTTTGGTGAGAGGGTGGTGATATAAAAGCGTTGCTAAAAGCTGAGATTTGGCCCGGTGTTGCACGGATTACTGCATCTCTCTACAATCCGCTTTGAAGACAGTCAAACGGCTTCAATCCCTGTCACATTATTTACCTGCAGCAGCTGTTCAACTCTTCACTGTTTTTCCAGAGTTGAACATGACTTTGTTTACATGGGCACAAATACTCCTTATTCTGAATAATACATCATTATTTTGATGATGTACAGTACAGTGCAAACGTCTCAGAATGTCTGTCAATTGCATTTGAAGGGTGTGACTGAAAGTTGGTCTTCAATATGAGCAAGCTTGGGTTGAACTCATACATGTGTATGTGATGCTTATTTATGTCTTGAAAAAAACTGGATAAGTGCATCTGATGTAACTTTTCACAGCAGTTAAAAAAACGTATATATATATATATATATATATATATATATATATACATACATATATATACATATATATATACATACATATATACACATATATATACATATATACACACATATATATACATATACTAGGTCAGATATAAACAAAAAATCCCAGATATTATTATTGATTTTTTTCAGATCGAAACAGATCAGTAAAAATCCGATCAGAATCACATTGGAATCCACCTCCATATGTGGTTTGAGCAAATTGGATCTCATGTGTTTCTTTGCTGTCCAGACTGTCAAAAAAAATCAAGTGAGATACAACCTGGATATACCTAAAACTCTGCAGTCTAAACAAGGCCGTACAAACAACACTGCCACCTATGTTTTAACACAAAACAATACCATTTTACATTTTCTGCATGTCCGTGTCGACAAAGTCATTGAAAAAGACAAATTCAGGCAATGTCCAAGAGTCTTTCCCTCAATCGAAGTGCATTTATATTTCTGTTTTCAAAAGAATACATCCTCAGTGACATATGATGAGGCTCACCAGGATTTGTTTTTCGCAGATACAAGCACAAATGCGTGTTTTCTAAAGTACGTGTAGAGGACAAGGCAGGAATGTATGTGTGTGTGTGCTGTGGGTTAGGTGGACATTTCCAGGAAGGAAATGGAGGACACCGAGATTTAGTTACCAGTAACCTGAGAGCATTGAAGAAGAGTGAGAAAAGGATATGGGGAGATAAAAGTGTGAGGGTGAGAGTATGTGTGCAGCACTCGACTAACGCATGAAACAAAGAGTAGAACATAGCACACATGCGATTGTGTGCAGCACAGAGTGAAAAATAAAGAAGGGAAGTGAGAAAGAAAGTTGGACTTGTGTGCAGCCAGGAGTCACGTGAATGAGTCATAATTTAGCTTCATTAGTGAATATGTCTCTTGACCTATCGACATCCACATTGCACAGTATAATCCCTGCACATCGATCCACACTGACCTCCTGCGCTGCAGAACTGTGACCACTCCACATTGTTTTAGCATCTGAACTGAATATACTGTATCTTCCAAAAGCTCTCCCACACCCCTCTTCCCATTCATACTGAACTTCCACAAATGAGTACTAAGGTCAAGATTTGTTTATGCAATTGACAGAAGTGAGCGAGCAGAACAGCAACATGTCGATTTGATGCTTAAAGTTCAACAACAACTTGCATATGTTCAAAATTAGACAACGCGAGTGTTTGACCTCTTTCGGAAAAAAGCGTCCGTTGTATTATGTTGTGATTTTCAGCGCCTGCGTTCACGGCTTAGAAATGATGTTACGACGCGAGAAAATGTGGTGAGATCGGCAGGTCAAGTGAGCGTCGGAGTCTCATTACTTTTCTTGTTGCCCGTCTGTAGCGCTAACTGCCGTACACAAAAAAAGTTGAGGAGTTGAAGGAAGTCAACTGGTTTAAAACATACAATCAATTAACATTTGTTTTAGCCTTTAGCAGATGACACTTTAGTCGCTACATTTGGAAGATGCTCTGTCCACTGTTGGTCGCTGGGTAAATCCAGTAGAGTGTTACACCGCAGTAAATTTCAATGCACATTTAGGTCAAGCTACTACCAAAGACGCCAATTATGATAAGTGCACGACTGTCCTTGTCCCGGTCTACAAGCACCAACTTGATTTAATGACTTAAGTGTGTCTGCCTTGCATTCGTACAACAGTAATTTGACTCCAAACGTCTGACTAAGAAATGCAATTTAGTACAATTTTCAGTCAGACAAACATGTTAACATGTATTTTAAAAGTCTAGTATTTCAATCAAATTAAGTCATCCAAGTTCTGAAGAATTTATATATAAGGGAGGTACATTTTTTTACATTGGGTGCAAATGGTTTGAGGTGGCAGTGTTAATGTAAGGTGCCAATTGAGTTATAAGTTGAACAATAGTAGGACTAACACATTATTCATGTGAACATATTGTGAACGTTTCCATGGAAACGGGCAACTGATGGAGGTTCAAACATAACCTGAAAGGAACAGCAGACTTGGGTAAACTGATCCCTTAAAATAACACATTTTCATTAAATATGTTCTTCATATATAGTTATTGAAGTCTAGGGTTTGGTTTTCATCAATAGTTTCAATAAAACCACAGCTGTTGAACTTGACTGCAGTCACTGGTATCAAATTATGCATTGACCATGTCGACAGCGAGTTCGCACCCCTGGTTTAGAGCTCTTTTTATTCTCCTTAAAGATTTTATAAGTAACAAGCAAATTAGATTTACATGTCCATCTACAGGTTTACAGAATTTAAAAAAAGCCCGTTATTATTGTTATTCAAGTGAAATTGTATTCATAGAGCACATTAGCACTTTGTAAAATAACAAGAAAAACACCAATCCTTTTTATGTTTGCAGTTGCACCATGTTTGGGCTGATTTCAATACATGTTTTGCAAATTTAAATTGTTTTGAAATTTGAACCATTTAACGATGCAGTGTTAGGGACAGACTGAATGGAATTAAAGAATGCTTATTATCAAACAGACTTAAGTCTTGAGACTGAACTTGGACTTGTGACAAAAGACTTAAGACTTGACTTGAACTTGTGACAAAAAACTTAAGACTTGACTTAAACTAGTGACAACAAACTTAAGACTTGACTTGAACTTGTGACAAAAGACTTAAGACTTGACTTGAACTTGTGACAAAAGACTTAAGACTTGACTTGGAGTTGTGACAAAAGACTTAAGACTCGAGTTGGACTTGTGACAAAAGACTTAAGACTTGACTTGAACTTGTGACAAAAGACTTAAGACTTGACTTGGACTTGTGACACTTGTGGTACTAAAAATACAAACAATACTTGCCAGAGACACATTTTTTCCCCTTAACTGTTTTTGTTTTTATTTGTGACAGAACAAATCCGTCATTTAAAATGTAATATATAGACTTGTTTGGTGGTCTGCTTTGTTGTAGCTCCGCGTTTATGCCCAATTAACACAATTTGGTATGACTGCTGGTTGTAGAAAGTGTAGCTGTAGTCAGTTAAAAAACAGATGGAAAGTTTCTTTGGAAAAGCTGGGTATGCTTTATTTGTCTCCGGAGAGGACCTATCACAGCTGTCTCCACAGATGTCCAAGGAACATACACATCCAGTCCAGCTGTACAACACAAACGTCTGCCACCGAGTGGGAGATTCGTCCTGCTTCTGAGTCAATGACCAATTCAATTTCATGCACCACCCTGACATTTAACCAACAGAGGCAGAAAGGTTAATGGAATGTACGCACACACGGCCTGTACAGTGGCTGATTGTATCGCTGTACTACTTTGCCGAAAAGCCAAACTAAAGGGTGAAAATCCTCCTCCAGCTAAGCCTCATATCAGCACATTCACAAGCAGAGCCTACTGGAGGAGAGTGCATTAGATTAGCTTCTTTTGTCTGTCAGTCTGTCTATATCACCCACCTTTTCACCTAATGCTGGGTCTGCTTTTCATATATCTGTGTCCATGACAGTCATTTTTCCATCTACTTATTCCGGCTTGGTTTATCACTCTCTCTCTCTCTCATTGTCTTTTGTCTCTTCGTCACTGACGTTCCCTTTGTCTGTCTGCTTTGCGTATCTGCCTGGCCTTGTGTTCAATCTGTCCGTCTGACACCTCGCAGCCTTCTCACTATCTTTCACGTCTGTGCAACAACACAAGAAGACACAACACCCACCTGACCATGATGTAATGGCTCAACACAACTCTCCCTCCGCCTTCTTTTCTCTCTTTCTCCACTCTGCCTTTACTTTCCTCGGCTAAATAAAAAAAAGTGCATCGGACTTATGAAAACGTCTCTGCTTTACACCTGATGCAATTTCAGCTCATGAGAATGGATGGACTCAGCACATGAAGGTGTGAGAGAGTGTTTGCTGCCAACTGCGTTGAACCCCAGTAGCCGCAGTGATGAGAGCAGAGTCGACAGCGAGGCCTGGCTACTGTGATGCAGCCAGACAGCTCACACAAAAGCACAATTACCCAAACACAAGGGAGGGTGTTCTGACCCACTGACTGCCCTGAGAACAGACTGACCACCACCCACTGACAGATATACACACAAACACACAGCACAACACACTGGCCATTAAAAAAACAAACAAAACAACAAATGGAGCTGGATAATGGATAATAAAGCATGCTTCAAAAGGATCACATGATGCATCTAATTTTGGAAAAGATCCCGATACAGGATACACACTGGGCACCAGAGCAGTCTGAACTTGCAACTTTAGATTTACTGTTTGGACAAAGGCGAAAATAAGAGCACTATGTATCCACAGTTTAACACTTCATACTGTTAGGACTTCCAACCCGAATAAATCGTAGGCTACTGCATTAAGAATAAATCTGACATAACATGTTGTGTAATACTGGGAATAAAAAGCCTTATAATTCTACTTAACTACATGTGTCGGGCAGCTTTTGTTGCCTCTCCTCAGGGGTTGTGTTATTGGCTGAGCTTATCTGACTGTCCCTTCAAATGCAGCCTGGAAGTGCACCAGACAATCTGAGGTACCATGTGTCCATCAGAGGGCACTGTGAGAGGACCACATGGACATTATTTTTCTGTGAAAATGGAGGACACCAAACCATCTGAAAAGCAACATGTGGAAGTATTTTAGGTTCAAAAACAGATGAAAAACTCAACTGTTAGCTCCACCTGCGTAAAGCAGCACAGGAGGCGTCACCGACGTGCAGTGTAAGTATTATGTTGTTTTGTTTTTTGTGTGTGTTTATCAAATCGCAGGATTTTTAAAGCCAAAATGTGTCAGAATATCATTTTAAATTAATTGTTGTCTTGATCTTATTCTACAAACTGAAGAAAACATCTTTGTTTCTCACAGATCTGCACAAATATCCCACATATTTTGACAATTCCTGTCAAAATAATCACATTTAGATATTTATTTCTTGTTCAAAAATATATTTTTTTGTTATTTTAAGTTCAAATGTGTAACATTCAGGTCAAATATTTTTTTATTTGGCTGCACAGAAGATAAAATAATTATACTTATTTTTTATGACTGTGCAATCACCTGATTGCATGAATTGTTGTTTTTCATGAACCAAGAATGAGCTTTTTAAAAATGTATATTAGGAGCTGGGTCAGATCTACAGAGGCAGCCATTTTGGACCACCATGCTCTTACAATAGCACATAATGGACAAACTAAACATCTTTTTTTTTAGTTTTGATGTCACCTGAAGGCTACAAATGCTCTCCAATGATGAGGTAATAAATGTTGCTCGATTTGACACACTGTACCTTTAAATCAATCCTTAACATTAGTGTAATGACACCGTGGGAAACTGAGCGGCCTTGGCAGAGGTTTGTGCTCTGGTGTCCAATTACCTTTAGATTCAAGTTTAACAACCAAAACCTAAGTACTATTTACAGTATATCACAGGTAGTTAGGACTCTTAATTGCTTATAGGTGTGAATGTGAGTTATGTTTTCCTGCCCCGTATGTTGACCCTGTGATAGAGGTCATGTGGGTCATGAAGTGAAAGATAGTTCCAAATGTTTCCCAGTCACTCATGAACATATATATCAGCTTTATTTGCTGTTTACCATACAATAATAGCTACATTCTTGTATACATGATACTTTTGTATCTGCCTATTAAAACAAAGATCAATATTTTTTGACATTTGTTCACATTTGGGGATTAAATGGATAGTTTCTCTTCATCCTCTGTCTCTGTGACTAAGCTGTGTTTATAGAAGCCTGTTCACTCTGGAGTTTTCACTGTGCTCGGTCTGTTTCTGTTGCCCCAGACCACCTTGTATCACTCCAGTTCCTATTTGAATGGCTTTATTATTATGGTGGTGATGCTCCATTCAATAAATATCTGTTGGAACTAATGTTTTCGCATAGCTCTACAGGTTGAATGCGTCCGTGTGACCTTCTCTTTCAGGTTTTCAATGATTTCAGTGTCACCACCTGCTATCAACAACAACATGAATCCTGTCTATCTATGCCGCTGACCCTGCCTCTTATTTAATGTCAGCTGTGATTCACTAAAGTATTATATATTATTAAAGAAACAAAAAAAAAGAGAAGAGACAGATTTGAGATGAAGGACAAATCCAAATAATGTGCATCACTTCCATTCATGAAGACCAAACACTGATTTACCCAAGAGAGAGAGCGAGAGGGGGGAGTCAGGAGGGACAAACTGAATGAATGAATATATCTGTGCAGTCTATCTGCACATATTTAAATTGTGCTTGACGGCTTAATTATTTAGTTGAATTCTCAAGGAAGCAGCACTAAAAAAAAAAAAAAAAGCTACTTCACCTCCAAGTTGGATTTTAAGAACCACTAAAACTTAAGTTTTTTCCAACACAAGTATTTTATAAAAAGTTTTATTTGCTGTAAAATGACTGAAACTGAGCTTGGTTTTGTTTATTATGTATTATTATATATCATATTTAAGGTAAGAGCCACACAGATGGTGCATTGGTTAGTACAAGACTCAAACAGGGGCATTTCTGCATGGAGTTTGCATGTTGCTCCGGAAATTCGTCCTTGGTGACTCTTAATCACATTGAGGACATACAATCATTATGTGACCTCCTCATAGAGAAACTCTACCATAGATGTGTGTTATGGCTCAGTGACTGGTGCTTACACGTCACTGCCAATGCCTCCCCCTTGGATCATCACATAACAGCAGTGTGTGTATCATGCCCTTGTACACACCCTCCTTCAGGCAACTCCCCAAAGTGAAGAAATCAGTGAGGGGCGGCTAATAGTAAGGTTATTTCACTCAGTTTCACTTTCTGTGTGGACTTCATCATCTGGACTAAAATGATTGAACGAACCCTGTAAAACAGAGGAACCTACACCTGCTATCAACACACAAAAACAACAAGAATTAGATCTACTGTTCTGGGGAAAAAAAGGTTACTTATAGGAGTACGGGATAAAATAAGGAGGGTCACATTAAAGAAAAAAGACAAAATTAAAGAGACACCGAGCTGATCTCTCTGTGTATTTAAGAGGATCAAGTCAAGGAAAACTGCTGGACCTGATGCCATTTGCGAGTGGACCTTGCATTATTGTGAAGTCATTTTTCATTGAAAAACATTTTTCCAAAAAACTGCAAAAACTGTGGCCAGCACGCGCCTGTTCCTGTTCTATTCCTGTTCAGAATCTGTCCAAGATCAGTTTGGATGTGGGGAGAAATGATCCAGGCTGCGTTTGGATACGGAGAAGAGCTGTGTGTCTGTCTGCACGAGATGAGAGGCATGCACCCTCGTTGTCTGATACGTTCGATGAGATCCTCCTAAATATTTTCATCAATTCTTAATTAATTTATTCTTTGAAGCATGAATATTAATCTATATTCTAATTGCAATCCCTTGACTTGACTTGACTTCAGTGAGGTAAGTACACACAGTCCCAGTCATAACAACAAAATTAGATTCAACAAAACAATGCTACAGAATTGGCATAATCATTTCTTTCTGTGTTTCCGTTTCGGCCAACGGTTTTCACTTCGGTGCATCCCTAATGTTGAGTCCTCTGTCCTCTTTGGCTTTTTTTGAGTGAGAGACTTGCTTCTGATTTTAATCTCTCAGACAAGCTTCTCGCGCTGATTTTAAACCCTCTCACTGAAAGGGTTCGGTAGGTCTTTGTAAACGGTCAAATGTCCAATGCAATTGTGTCTCGTACAGGTTCACCTCGGGGCGGTGGCTTGTCATCCCTTCTATTTATCATCTACAGTGGCAGCTGCCGCGCTTCTCTGGAGAACCTGTTAAGTTTTCTGAGGACACTGTTCTCTTGTCTTTGCTTCAAGGTTCAGGGTCGGATCATGGACGACTTTTATTATTCATCTACTGAAAAAACATTTTAACAGTGTATTTATCTGTAGGTTCAGTGTTTTATCCGTTAAAGATGAGAAGAGCTTTGTCAAAGTCTGCTCAAAGATCACTGGAGTCGCTCAGAGAGACAGGTGACAAAGGCAAAACCTATTATCAATAGATCAGCCCAATCATGTTTTGTCTTCTGAGTTCATGACGATGCCTCCCGGCCAGCTCTATTATTTTCCGACGATATTGTGCATTTTAAAAGGACAGATGTCAGATGTCTCTACATTCATTATTTATTCGTATTTTAATTGCTTAAGTAGCTTATTCATCTTTCTTTGTACTGGCATCTGTTTGTTTGTCCTTGACCTAACATGTAACGTGTTGGCTGGTGTTTCTGTGCTTATAATTGGGGTTAGCTGCAGATGAACAGCCCTTTCATGATGAATAAAGTTATCTGAATGTGAATAATTGACACAAAATGTCACAGCGGAGGCTGAATTTACTTCTACTAAGCTATAGAATGACATAGAATAAAATGTTATGAAAGCTAAATAAAGTAAGACTGACTTTCTTCTTATGCTTCTTTGCTTTGTTGCCCACGCATGACTAGTCCTGTGATCACGCTCTCCCACTGTGGGCAGCCATGTGCACAATCAGAAGGTTGTGGGTTCGATCCACAGCTCTGCTAGTCAACACGCTGATGTCACCCTGGGCAAAACAGTTAACCCCAAGTTGCTCCTGGCGGTTTTGTTGGTAGTGTACGATAAGAGAAAGTGCTCCAGAGATGAATGGCAACACTGTAGTGTAAAGCAACTTTGAGTGGTCAAAAAAGAAAACTCCACATAAATATGCCCATTTGCTGTCTCTCACTTTAAAGTCTCAGTTAACAGCCTGACTCCTTGCCAACATCACTGTGTCTGTGTGATTACCAGAGGTCACTAACCACACACTTTCCTCTTTCCCTTATACAACTTTGAGAGTGTTGGAGGGCATTCGGAGAGCTTCTGAAGCCTGTCACTGCCTCGTGGTTGTAAAGTCCTGTTAAATGTATGGTTTCAAATAAGCTCCGGATCAATGTGTGCTCTCTGCCTTACAAGCTAATTTGATAGCTTCATTAAGGGCAGTGGCCTTTGAGTTATCTGATTAGTATAACAAACGTGTGGGAGGCCTCAGCTTGACAAGGCAGTTTCCACAAAACACACACACACACACACACTGAGCCCAATGTCCCACAACTTCAGACAGCATGCACGATCGATTATCAAAGCTGTAAAATATGTATGCAACACGGACGTTACACGCACGCTCTCTATGTCAAACAGATGTCAAACAGATCTCTCTTTTTTTCTTTTAAGCTTGTAAGCAACCCTGTTCTGTGTTGTCTGGTCAGTCACTCAATCTATTCATGTGAACCACCAATTACACGAACTGTGTGGGAAACACAATAAAGCAATAAAATGATCTCTTCTGACTTTGTCACCCACAGGAAAATGTGTGTCCACCGGAGGAGCAAACACATGCTTTAGTGGGGACCACAGCAGGTGAGCGGTTAGTCTGTATTTGTACTTATTTTGAAATGACTAAATTCAACATTCTAGAGTTTTAATTACAATTGTCTACATGTATATTTTGATTTAATGCTTTAATTATGTTATTTACAGATTAATTTCACATCCTAAATTAACTATATATCAAAGCAAACCCTTTTACTTTGAAATGCCATGCTAAATTCATAATTGCAACATCACGATGGATTATCAAGGTGTAATTTTAATTTCTAATCCCAAAACCGTTCATTTTTCCACAAATTATTGGAGTTGGTCACTTGACCCCGGCCCCTCCTGACCAGACTAGAAGTTCACTGGCCCGCAGGTCATTTTGAGTGTGAGGCCCCTGAGCTAGAGGGACCCGACATCGACAGCTACTTCTTAAGAAGCAGGACGAATCCGTTTGGAAGTAGAACAAGAGTCACAGGCTGCAAAACATCGACATCCCTGACTCAGAAGAGGTAGACCTAGGCACAGGAGAGCGACCCGGACCCAGCCCAGTGTCAGTAGAGTGTTTAGGAGTCTTTTGCTCTTTTGGATGTAAGCAACTATCCAAGAATACTGTCACAGAGCCTCTCACACTATAACAGATTGTCCAGTTTTTTTAGACCGTTAAATATTATTTAGCTCCTCATTGGCCTTTGAGCTTCAAACATAAAGTTTATCACTATACTGTACAATTTTACGATACCTTGAGTAGCTTTAAAAACATAAAGGTCTCTTGAAGGTGGCCATAGGTAGGTCCATGAATCCCACCACAAATAATTTGAAAATGAAAGCGAGTAGAGGTAGATAAGTCAGAGGATGAGTAGTTTCATTACAGTTACCAAACTGGCGCTATCCTGCAATATGCTACTAAATGTATTATTCTCTGTTCTACCAATCCTACCACCATTGCTTCTGTGAAATCCATCTTATAGACAGAAAACATACTGTACTTGTGTGGTTTAAATTTATGACATGGTTACTCAGATGAGATAAGAGCTACTATGGTTGTTGTTTTTTGTCTTAGACAGCAATGCTATGGTCTTCCTCTGTGGGTAAATGGCACCATGAATCACACCACTTTCAACCACAACACCTTTTGCCTTGCTCTTGCTGCAGCTGCACTTAAACTTTCTGCCCACTTTTAACAAAATAAAAAAAAACCAAAAAAAAAACCTAAGGCCCCACTCAGCCCCTAGTACTTGCGTCTTGGGTGCATGTGACCACATTGTTTTGCATGTATGGATACAAATCTATGTTAAACACCACAAAAACTCACAATAGACTTCATAAAACACAACACACACCCACAACCTTAAATGGCGAGTGCGTAGAGAGAATACTAATACTAGAATACTAAAGAAATGCCATACTGTATTTCTTTGTGGTTCACTTCATGTTCTGCTGCAGACAAAAAGGCTCTTCAGAGAATTGCTGCAGAAAAAGTCAATGGTCGCCCCCTCCCCTCCCTGTCAGACATTGCACTGAGCCAAAAAACATCATCAAGGACAATACAAACCCTGGCCACCACCTGTTTCAACTGGCGTTAGAGGTCCATACAATCCAGCACCACCAAATTCAAAATAGCTTCTTCCTAAATGCAATTATATCACTAAACAAACCACTTTTTTCTTTATTTCTTACTGCTCTTTTACTGACGTCATTTTATTACATATTATTATTATTATGTATTGTATTTACTGTATGCACCAGTTTTTTTTCTTTGCAACAACTGCAGTTTGTAACCTTTAAATATAAACAAATGTCTGTTACGTTCAAACCATTGTCAAATGGGCTCACGCAATGCTGATTAAGTCTATCAGTTCTGCATTACCTTCTCTCTCTCTACCTAACCTAGATGTCCAGTTGGACACAATCACAGTCATATTTTAATCTCCGTCACAGTTTTGGCTTCATGATCATGCGATATTGAAAAAGCAGCTGCCTGACTACATGTGCAGCTGCTGTTTCCTTCACCATGCAGCTCCAATTAAATACTGGCTGCAAGTAACACCACATAAAAAGACAGATATATAACACATAACTGAGCTCTCAGAGCTCTCTCTCTCTCTCTGTATGTACTGGTTGGGGTGGGGATTGAATATTAGGTCATAGACACTGCACTGTTTTGGTTTTTAGTATTACTCAGACGTCCACAGGGGTAGTCCCGTCCTTCTGTATTTGGATAAAGTGCTGCAAAGTGGGAATCGATCACAAGCGGTCACAAAAGATGCACTCAGGATGCATTTTAATGCCAGGTTTGAACACACATTTTCAATTATTTGATCTGTAGTTTTATGAATATGGATATTCTCTGGAGTAAAACCCTGGAGTAGTCTCTTGCACCTCGCAAATAGAGGGATTTTATTGACATTGGATTAATTCTGAGATAGTAAACACAGTGCAAATCAATTCAGGGAGTCAAATCAATGTGTGCATGCAAATTATGTACCTGTGCCATAACTGTTCCGACAAACACACACAGCAGGAACAACCAAAAAACATTAAGGGACACATTTTACAAGGAGAAGTAGATCTCACACACACACACACACACACATAAAATGACCTGATTTCTGGTCACTGGGGAAAACAACAAAGCAGTTGAAACAAAAAACCTTGTTGTTCAGGGAGAAAGGATGAAGAGAGGGCACAGCAAGGCAAGAACACAGAGATAGGGGAGGATGGAGATCGGAGAGCCTCTCTCTTTTGGGGGCAGCTTTTCTGTTTATGCTATATTCCATCTGTATCGTGTTACAGCTCGGTGCCTGTGTCGGCCAAGAGAGGCTTGACTAAAAGAGTCAAAGAGAGAGCGGGAGGGAGGGAGGCAGAGGCCCAGCAGGGAATACCAGGTCACAAAAGATTTACTTCACCCCTGTCCAGAAACCAGTTTTTCAAACAAGAACAATACAGCCACAGAAGAGAGAGAAATGGAGCTAGATAGGCAGGGCGAGGTGGGGGGTGGAGTGAAGTTAGAGAGGATTGATGACACAGTAAGGAGAAATATACCGCAGAGAAAAAAGGTAAGGAGTCCCAGAGTTCAGTCTCGGGGGGGATCCTGTGGCTTGTGATGGCTTCAAAGCGTTTTGAAATTGAAAAAGCAAATTGAGAGCAGGATGAGATGAAATATCAAGGTAAGGGGGGGGAGAAAAGGAGGAAGGGGGGGGGGCTCAAGTAGATGGACAGAGAGACAAAGAAAGGTGGAGACAGGTGAAGTTCACTAAGAATAAGCTCTGGATTGAAATCTGAATTCAGAGGCAGAGACAGGTCACTCTTCTCAGCACTGCAGCTAACGCTGCTATCTCTCTGTCAGAGTGTTCTCTCTCTCTCCTCCTCCTCCTTTACCCTCCTCCTCCTCCTCCGTGTTCAGAGCGGTGCAGATGGTGCAGTGTTCGCCCGCAGATATTAAGAAACCCAGGAGACCGAGCGCATGAGAATACACTCCATTCTCCGCTACCTTTACAGTCATTTAGCAGCGCGCTCACATGCACCAGAGACAGCCGTGCATGTCGGCTCTCGCTCTTTGAGTATCACTCAAATAGCTCTGGGGTTTGAATCCCATGATCTGAATTGTTTTACACACATAACGACCATGCGCAGGTATTTGAGCACAGAGGCACAACATAACTGCGCGCCGATGTTCTTTCTTTCACACAAGCATCCACAAAGGCACCGGCGTCTCGTGCCTCGGTTGGTAACATGCAATTATGTGGCTATGATGTCATTGATTTTCTGCATTGGTTGGAAGCTGAGCAACGGCAAATGATTAGAGAGCGTTGGAAAGTGCCTCGCTGTGTGGAATACTAATACACTCATTTGTGAGCAATGGCTAAAAGGGAAATGTTTTTCCATGCACCCCAGTACCAATGTTTATCACTGCAGAGCTGAGACTGAAGGGAAGACCAACTGACTGACTGACTGACTGACAGCCTGACACATCCCTGAAGGATATATCAGATCCTGGTTGCCTGACAGGCAAACAGACCGGTCCAGGGCCCCGGAGTGGACAGGAGAGGAAGGAGGAAGAGACAATAAACAAGAAGTAGAAAAGAAATGATAGATCTGTCTGAGTTAAAAAAAAAAAAAAAAAAGATGGTTTCCATTTCAAATAAGATATCCAGTGTCAGGGAGAAAAAAAAGTGACAACTACTCTCTCAATGATTGATAAAGCAAAAGAAAAACAAATAATTGGATTTTTAAAAGGTTTCATATAAAAAAAAAAGTCCCAGAGAGTAAAACTTCCAATGAGTTTCTGATCAGTGCATCATGGTCCCAGACTGTGGAGAAAAACTGACATACTGTAGTTGTCTGCTTTGAAAGGGAAGTAGGAGAGAAGTAGCAGTTATCCACCAGGGGGCGACCACCAGGGAAAATGAGCTTCAACTTCACGCTTGATTTCTAACATCAGTAGGGCTGCAGCGATTAATTGATTACCATTTTGATAATCTATTACTCAGTTGGAGTGTTTTTTTTTTTAACAATATACTGAACAGCCACCAGGGGGCAACTCCACTAGTTGCAAAAACAAACCTGTTTGAACAGAAGTCCATGGGAAAATGAGTGTCTATACATAATGACGATGAGCGACAGCGCAAGAGAGCATATTCTCCTTCTACACGGAAACTCGAGGCCGGCATTTTGAGACTTTCCCAAAAAAATACCGTCACAGGTTTCCTAAAACTCCATCTCTGTGTGGATGGAAGATGTGAGAATCTGGAGACTTCAAAACAGGAGCTCAGATTTTATGGGGTGATTGCTATCCAGATGTTTGTACCTAAAAATCACCACTGGTCACTCACTGTGCCTGAACCTCATTCACAACCAAGAATTGATGATAATCATGCTCCTAAACCACCACGAGCAGTTACAACACTTTTACAGTGATGTTCACATTTGCATGTAGATAAGTAACACAATTTCACACTATCACACTTTCCTTACAAAAAGGTGAGAATGCAGCTGCGTTGTGTTTTTTTTTTTTTTTTTTTTAGGAGATAAGGTTGCAAGCACACGCTGTAATCGTTCTGGTTATTAGGTTTGAAAATTCAAAAAAAGAGCATTAAACATAAAGAGGCAATACATATTCCATATAGATAGTGAGTTGGATGTTTGATGAAAGAATAATACAAACGCACGCTGCAAAAGGAGAGACATCATGGTGGACATATTTGAAATTGCTGTGGACTACTTTCAATGGGAAAAAGCTAAATCCTTTCGGGAATTAGCATATTCATGTCATCATTGCATCATATTTGCATTCTGCCTGGTGTCAGCCAGTTTCATCCCTTTATCTGTTTGCCTCTCTCCGACTCTCTGTGCTCACATACACTGTACAGTGGTTAAATGGAATCTAATTTCAAATGGGGCTGTGGTCATTTGCATGTTTTCCACTTTCCGGTGACAATTGGAAAAGTATGAAACGGTCGCAGGAAAAGTGAACGAGAAGCCACTTCCAAGCCATTTAACACACTGTCGAAATCCTGATTTTACGACCAAACCATTGTGCACATAGCAAAAAAAAAAAAAAAAGGTTGACTCTGTGATTTCCCATGATCACCAGAAAAGAAATTTAGTAGTTGTTTTTTTTGGCGGGGCGACGGAGTGTCTGGCAAAAAGTTAATCTGATTTAATTTCTCTCTCAGAGTCAAAAACACTGATACCACCCAGTGGCCAATATGCTCTAACGTTTCTTATCATGGGGGGTTAACAGTCATTGACCAAGTGATCACTATATTTAGGGCCCGAATGGCAGGGGTTATCCTTCAGATTATTATTATATCCGTGGATTTGCGGTCATTTTTGAGGGGGTAAACATGCTCAAGGGTTCTATAGCGCCCCCCTAAGGTGAAAACAGAGGCAAAATTGAGTTAGAAACTTAACTTCCTGAAACTCTGTGGGGAGATGTTATAGACCAAGACGAACAAAATGACTGCGTGCAGTCCTAGTTTATACTGTTATTTTATTTTATAGAAGTTGATTGTTATGCTGTGTGTCTGGGCGGGGAAAAGGCTTCAAAAGAGGCCATTGTTTGAAAGACGGATGCAGCTAAACGTTATTTATTGAAGAGGGTGAAAGGTTTGACAGCTCTTGCTCATTAGAAATTAATTTGCATGTGAGCACTGGCACAAGTATTAATTAAGGGAGCTTATTTTGTACATTTCTTTCACATAATGAATTGTCCGTTTAAAAAATCTAATTTATTTTATGTATTATAAAACGCCATTTAGAAAATTAGTAGAATTCATAATTAAGAAGTTGGACTCAGATTATTAAAAACTAACGCTTGTTTTCATAATCGATTAATCTGTCGATTATTTTTTCGATTAATGGGTCCATAAAATGTTAGAAAACCTTAAAAAATGTTGATTGTGTTTGTCAAACCTTGAAATGACGATGTTCTCAAATGTCTTGTTTTGTCCACAAACCAAAATGATTAACTTTTAATGATTTTTTTGTTATCCAGAGTAAAGAAATTCAGAACATCTAAGAAGCTTAAACGATCGGAAATCTTGTTTTAATCATGAAAAAAGCTTCAAACCGATTACTCGTTGTCGATTCATTTAGTACTCGATTAATTGTTTCAGCTCTACAGATTATTTTAACTAAAATACAATAATTGATAAGTTATAAGTGACAACCTAGTCAGTTTCATCAGGTAAGATCTTCGGATTGTCCCTTTAATTGTCAAACCTGCACAAATGTCCACTTCAGGCCCGTATAATACTGCACATGCACTCCAGAAAACTTAATGAAAGACAACAGAGGACTAAAAGAGTAACAGGAGAATGAGGCCACAGATGGCAGGAACAGGAAGGAACTACTAAGGAACAAGCGATGAAAACAGTCAGGAAATAATTAAATGAAACAGCTGAACCCAGCGGTAAAGAGAGAACAGTTGTGCATTTAATGGAGAGATGGGAAAGTAACTAAAAGACATAAGGCAACGGAGACAATGATGCTGGTGTGACAGAAAAGAAAGAGACCAAACGACTGCCTCCTGTGGATGACAAGAAAGCAAAAGGAACAATAACAAAACAGAAAAGCAAGCTTTTAATGGGAGCCAGAAAGTGACACACAAAAAAAAGATGGAATGAGATGAACAGAGAAGCCTAGAGGACGGAAAGAAAAGGCCCAGTCCTTTTGGCAGGACGTCAACTCCAACAAAGTCTCTTTTACAACAGTCACAAGGACGCAGAGAAGGAAGGACGGCAGGAGAGAGAAGGAGACAGCAGTGGTTTTAAGAAGAGAGACTGGGAGAGATGTTAAGAGACAACAGAGAGGTGGAGTGAACGGCTTTGAGAGACAGCAGGTTAAGGGACGAAGTGGAACAGAGATGGAGGGAAGGTAAATCCTTGTTTCTACTCAGATGAGGCTCAGACCTACACAGACGGCAGACACAGAGGTGTTCTTGTTAGTGTGCGACGCATGTCCATATGTTCTCAACTGTTTTGTGTACAAAGAATCGAGAGGTTAGCGAGACGCATCTGCCGATGCATAACAACAAAACACAGCGACAGTGTATCCCTTTTTTTTAAAAGCTACATTAAAGCAGAGACAAACGTGATCAGTTAGCGTGAGCTCACGACAGCCTCATTTACACGGGTGTGAATTTAAGTCCAAGACCTCTGAAGTGGAACTCTGGTCTGCTTGAAAGAGGTGGTCTCAGACCTCGCCGGGGCAGTTCATCACCGGTGTGAACTCTATCTGCTCCCTTTCACTGGAAGCATCGCATTAACAGCTACAGCTCCACTGATCTCATCTATAGCTGCAAGGGTGGAGGACAGTAGAACCTGGAGGAGAGCTGCTGATAAACATCTCTTCCTCCACTCCTTTTCTTTTTACCGTCTACCTATCTGACCAATAGCGGAGAGGTGTTTCTGATCATATGGCGTTTGTTTACAATTTACAGTGCCTTTGTGAACATGATCCAAACCAGATGAAACCTTATGTTTAAAAAGACACAAGCAAAAAAAAACAGGTCTCTCAATTTTGGAACTTATACCATACAAACTCCTCTCCAAGAAACCAAAACCATGCAACTATCTCTACTCTTAAGAAGTTATATATTCTAAAAGCCATGTTCTCCTCTGACTTGTGCTACCAAGCGTTGTGCCAGTTTTTGGAGCCCGATGCCGTCATTTCCATCAGGCACAGCCTCACATTGGAAGTGAGTGAAGTCTCCGTATAACAGAGGACCTCTTTGTGCCTGACAGAGCTGCGAAGCTGTCTCATGTCAGCGGAGCCAGTGTACCGAAGGACTCCGACACACCGTCTTCTCTAATTCGGCAGAAGATCAATTGTCAGGGCACAGGAGCGTGAGCAGCTAATATTTGCGGAGCAGAGACAGACGGGCAGGAAGTCACCGTCAGAGGCTGGAGTGAGAGTTAGACTCAGGAAACATTAACATCATCCTCTTTAAAAGCTGGTCACACTTTTATCTGAGGGGAATTATAGTTGTCTGCGTAAAATAAGTTAATCCTAGGTAAGTCAAAGTAGAGGGAAATGTACTGTGCGGAAGTGAAGTGTCCTATAATGTTATTTTTATTTATGAATGAAAAGACAGGAAGTAGCGACGCCTGGCAAGTGAAACTGACTGTTCACATTAGAACGCCTTAATTTGTTAATTAAAATATCAGTAATTGTGCCAATCGTATCAATTATCACAACTGCACAAGAAGGATGACAATATGTCACCAAATTGATATTTTGACCCACCTGGAGCAGGTTATTGGTGTCACAGATTGTGATTTGAGACCTAAAGGATCCCCGGTTTTGGCTTGGTACGCGCGTGAACCACAAACTGATGATGTAAGAGATCACAACTCAGTGTCTAGCGCCCGTAAGTCCCTGCACAGTATCCCTGTAGCATTAACCCTTAGGTTACACCAAGAACAAGGGAGCATTATTTCCCATTATACGGTTCGGCTTGACTCTACTTTCTTTGGTACCTGCTCTGGCGAGGTTCCAAGCAAACTGAGCCGATACTAAAATGTGACGTCAACAGACTGCCACCCAAGAATCGAACCCACGATTTTTTAAAAACCGGCATGAGCATGACAGTGAGCAGACAAGGGCTGCCGCGCAGATGTCCCTACTTTGGTTTGTGATACCCAAACCGAGTAGAGTCCAGTCGTGCGTAACACTGCAATTATTTAACATTAACACATTAACTCCGAAAAATATGTAATAACTCCCCCCCCCCTGCAAGGATAAAGAGGTTGGTTCCTGCTGTTATTCTGTGCAGAGTACAGGTACGTTTTTGGAACATTATCAGGACACTTAAAATAATTAACACTAATGATTAAAATGATATGCCTGACCAAGTTTCATACATGTAATGTGCTTAAATATGACAAAAATGGACTTGCGGCCTTTGGTTTGCCAATCAAGCCACCCACAAATAACACTTCCTACCGAGCGAACACATATTATTATACTTTTTACGTTTTAATAAAGGGGAATAAAAGATTTAATGTGAAAATGATATTAAAAAGTTACTGATATCAAGATAAAATCAGGAGAAACAGCTTAAAAAAACATTCAGACTAAGAGGATTATGACTATATTCATAGAAAGCATGACCAATAGTGTGAAACAAGTACCGCACACAGTTTGAGAACTTAACAAATGGTCCTGTTTCCTCGCATCATTTCTGCCAAGCTCCGTCTCTCCTCGTCTAGTGTTGCTCAATCTGGGTGCCCACATACAGCAAGAACAATGGTCCTCTTTCTCTGATTCATCTCAGAGATACTGGGAACATTTCAATGCCGAGCTGCTTTCACGGCCTTGAAAGTTTAAATATTTCAACTCCGGCAAATGAAGGCATGATTCAAAATTCACTTTGACGCAATACTGGCCTGGAATCGCGTAATCTCACAATCTCAGGTTTTGTCACGCAAACAAACAAAGGTAATAAATAGAAATGAGCACTGACATATAAAGACTGACGTTTCTAATCATAGCTGCTTAAGATATTTCAGAACAGACCAAAGAGATAATCGGAAAACTGCCCTCTGTAGAGCCACACCACAACAATCGCTTTTATATTTTTATCTATAGTTTTTATACAGTAATTAAGGCGGTAGAGTGGGAGGGAGTGTGCTTCATTAAATTATTCAGAGGTGATAGTGTTTGGGGACCTGATTAAAACTAATAAGTGCTGGCATCTTTGAAGATGCTCAGTGAGTTCATGAGGAGGATGCCAAAGATACTCCAGGTGATTTTCGCTGCAGAAACAATGTGCACTAAAAGCCCAGAGTTGTGTTGTGATAGATGATAGCGCCATTATGGAGGATGAATACGAACACATGCGGGGGAAGAGTCTTCCAAGCAGATCCAAACATAGGTCACGACAAGTGCGAGTGGGGAAGAAAAACATGGACTGGTGCCCAGGCGAAATGACTTCACAGCTGTGTTAGCATTACTGCTGGCACAAACCTGAGCGGCCCCTAATCTAAATGGCCATCACTTTGGATGTGGGCTCGTGAATGGGATGTCGGGACAGCCTCCGACCCCCCCCCCCATCAGCGACAACTCACAGCTAATCCAATTCCAGGACGGCTAAATGGAAAAAAACACAGGAGTATTCTACCCGAGGTGGACTGCGGCATCGGCTGACGTCGGAAGCTCCCAGAAACAACCTCAGTCAAGTGTGGAGAAATGCTGACACAGGCACAGACTGCACACTCACAGACAGCCACAGACAGAAGCTCCCATCAGCACACACACACGCACACACGCACGCACGCACTTTAGGAGCTAAGCCATACAAAAAAATACAAACACTCTGCACTCTGAAACAAATACACACACACACACACAGAAACCTGTTTTTATATCTTAGTGAGGACACATCATAGACATAATACATTCCTTAGCCCCTTACTCTTACCTTAACCATCAAAACTAGGTGCCTAACCTTAACTCTAACATGAAAAAGTCTCTTAATTAAAAGCCCAGATGAAAAAGATAGGTTTGTAAATTATTTGGACCTCACAAAAATATCAATACAAGTACACGCGCACACGCGAGCACACACACACACACACTTGTTCATTCAGCAGTTTAAAGCAAACCATTAGTCGCTCAATCAGGCAAACCCCACAAGAGAGAGAGAGCTAATTAACGGCCGTATCGAAACGCCAAGCCTTGCACTTTATCAAGGTTTCAGGAAACACGATGGGCCTTCAGAATCCCATATTATTCGCTCTCTCTCTCTCTCTCTGTGTGCGCCTGTCAATCACCCACTCACTCCGTGTCTTCCCTCATTAATACTATCTAGCTCATTAATACTTGAACATATATATATAATATATTAGACACAACATAAAAACACAAAGACTGGCTGTGACTGTGGATTTCACATAGCTGAGATGTCATTTAAATCTCATGCAAAATCATTTCAGAAATCAGGCATGTTTCCAGAATACGATCACATGTGACCGTCGGTGTGTGTGTGTGCGATTCTGTTTGCTTTGTGTGGGAATAGAAATGTCAAGACGTAGGAGTCGCACAGAAATATCAGAGCGAAGACGAGGTGATGGTTATCATGGAGTGTAAATGGTGTCGCGCTGCATAGAAATCCAGGGATGGAGTTGGCTGAGCACCAATTATTTCAAAGGCAAATGTGAAATGCTTAGCGGTTTGTTAATTACCAAGTATACTTTTGACTGTAAAGACCTTTCAGTAACACGTAAGGGTGCTTGTATTTATACTTTTTTGCTGTGAAACCAGGGGACAACACCACTGACAGATAATACAACAGGTATTGTATGTGCAATCGGAGTTGGCAGTTGGTTTAAGTGAAAGGCTTTAATGGAATGGCAAATAAGCCACCAAAGCATCCCTATCTCTGTAGACATATGGCGTGTTTCCACTAGCTCGACTCGACTCGGCACGGCACGACACTGTGCAGTTATTATGCATTTCCACTAGTGATAGTATCTGGTACTTCTTTTATTCACAAACTCTGCCACTGTATTTCAGTCCAGTGACTGTGTCAGACTGTGTCAGACTGTGTCAGTGCTCCGGTCATGGAGGAAGTACTGAACAAATCGTTTTTAATTAAGTGATTCTAATGATACAGTTACATTGAAAACAACTGATTTACAAGTCACTATTGACTCGTTTGCGTGTAAAATGAAGTCATGGCAGTTTCATGCAGCTGTGCAGTGATGACTCCACCCATGTTGAGGAGGTAGGAAACACAACCTAAACCGTGCTGTACCAAGGCGATACAAGGGGAGCTGGGACAATAAGGGGAAAAGGGGCTATAGAGACAACCAACCGTTCACTCTCACACAATCAATTTACAGTGTCCAATTAGCCTAAACCTCAAATTAGGCAAGAGTTAGAATCCAGTACCAGAGAAATGGCTGCACTATGAAACGCTGGTAAAACCTCCAAGGCGACATCAGCGGGTGTCCCAAGTAACAGTTGATATACAGTAGTTTTTTTAATTCATTATTTAATTTCATTCATTCATTCATTCAACCATCCACAACGCATGACGGCACAAAAGAATAAAGAAATATCCTTGTGTGTTTTATGAGGTCACTTCCTCATGCCTAGTAGGGCTGTCACTTTTTATTCAAAATTCGAATATACAGTATATTCGAATGTGGGATTAAAAGTTTGTTACGTCCCACACTGATTACTGTAACTTTCTCCTCTCTGGTCTCCCACACAAATCCCTCCATCCAGAATTCATCTGCCCACATCACCACCAGAACCCCCTTATTCCACCACATCACCCCCATCCTACAACAACTCCACTGGTTCCGGGTTAACTTCAGAATTCAATTCAAAATCCTCCTGTACGCTTTCAAGGCCATCCACACCTCACACCTCCGTATCTCTCCCTGACCTCCTCCGCATCGCCACCTCCTTCCGCTCCTTCAGATCCTCCTCTTCCATCCACCTCACTGTGCCCCTCGGCCCGCCTCAGCACCAATGAGGTGCTCTGGAATTCACTCCCACCAGACACCAGGCTCTCTTCGCCTCTTCAAATCCAGACTCAAAACCCACTTGTTCAAAATATGCTACTCTTTGTAATTTCACTCCATTATCTGTTTACTGTGTCGTCCTGTTGTTGTTTTATATTGTCGTTTGTTTTTGTAAAGTGTCCTTGAGTGTTGGAAAGACGCTTATAAATAAAATGCATTATTATTACTATAATTCAAACAGTTATTTTGTGTTTGAACGCGATATATACAGGGCACATGTATGTTTCAGCTGCAGCAGCGAGGACAACATGCAAATCTACTGTACATGTGGGAGACTCAGCGCTCTACTCTCTCTGCAGACATACAGTGCTTCAGTGTGGAGAGACAAGTAACTGCATCTCATGGTGAACTGGCTCAAAAATACCCGTGAATTATGGATCATTGTATAAAATTATTAATTAATTATTCATGTTTAAATGGAAAAAGTGACACTCCGAACCCCCTAGTTACGTCTACATTCAAATTCTACTTTAATCTGACCCAAATCCTTATCAAACAATCAATGAGACCATTTTGTCAAGTGCATACAGATTTAGTTCAGAATAGAAAACAACTGTGCATCCATATATCATTATAACTCCACCTCAGCACATACAGCTCCTTTATTCCACCACGCTGAAGTAGATGTACTTATAATTAGGAGAGATAATCCCAGAAAGGCCAATTAAAAAAAAACACCCTGTATGAAAAACAGCTGTGTTACTGAGAGTGAGCTGGACTCTGTGAAAGTTCAGAATATTAATCATTTGTAAATGTGCATTGTAATAGATGGTGCAGTGGGCTCAGCATGAGAGGAGCCAGCTGTATGGCCTTATACATCACTGGATAATAGAACGGACTTGTTTTTCATCCTCATCATCAGTGTGCGGACGTCTTCACCCCATCATGGATTCAACCACTTGGCACAAAGCTCCTCTAGAATGAGGTCCAAGCAAAAAACGCTTACATAAGTTATAAATCCCAGCACTGAGGGAATAAATCAGTGTCACGCTTTGAAAAAACATTTGAGGATTGTTGTGTGTGGCAACTAAAACAATCCCGAACTACAACGTCAGGAGCGGTTTCTCCTCTTTAGGTTTTAAATGATCAAATAAAACTAAAACAAATAAATCAACTGCCAATGAAGAGCAGGACCTGCTTAATAGTGTTAATATGGACTTAAAAACAGCTGCAAATTGCAAAAATAATCATGATTATATTGAACTTAAGCAATTAATTGTGAATAAATAAGAAAATCGTGAGCCTGCCCTACTTCACAACACTCACTGAGCCATACCATAATGGTTCTACTTTGGGCAAAGCCTCTTTTTTTTCTTGTTATTAGGTTGAATTTCTGTTTAATTTCAAGCTTGTCCCCTGTGAGAGAATAGAGGCACTTTCTCTGAGCTGCTCCTGTGTCACATAAAAACTATGACAAACATTACAGTACACAGAAATCTGTAAGAAGCTTCCTTCTCAGATTAAAAGACGTCATCAGCGCAGACGAGAAAATGGCTACATACATTTCAATGAGGAGTAAATGGAGTGAAGTGGAGAGATTTCACCTATAAATAACCAGAAATTGCACTGTGACAAACGTCACTAGTGATTATTATGACTCATCTCCGCTGGCACTTCAGATCCAATCCCTCTCTCACTCTCTAACTCATTAAAGCCCCTTTTATACTCGCACGCCTCGCCTCGTTACAATTATTTTGCGTTTCCATTAGCGATAGTACCCGGTACTTTTTTAGTACCTGCTTTTGCGAGGTTCCAAGCTCGCTGAGCTGATACTACGTGTGTGACTTTGCCAGACTGCCGGCCACCGATTGGTCAGAGAGCGTCGTCACAGGAAGAGGCGTGAGCAAGACGTCAGACACAAGAATCAAGCCGAACAGTGCCGAACTGTAGATTAGTTAAAAAGATTTTAAAATCCTAAAAATTTAGCTTAATCTCCAGAAATTACCAAGGAAATGTCTAAAATCTCAATATTTAACAGAGGAGTCTGGTGTATTTAGCGACAGCAAAACGAAACGAAATACAGCCAACGAAATTGGATCAAATGTGAAAGAATAACTGATGTTGATGGATGAATTTGCACCAGTGACCAGCAGTAAGACGTCGTCTCGACAGTGCTGACCTTTGAGGGGCTGGTGAGCGTAAAAAAAAATGGAGGAAGCTCCATTTACTTAACTTTCTCCACTGCAGTAAAACAGGAAAAACTCCAACAGAGGAGCAGTGCACTGAAGACAGCTCTAAGTTATAAGTCAAATGTACAGGTACAATATGTCTTCATGTAAGATTTACTGAGCTAACAAGATTAGGGAGTTCGCTTTTTGGCTCAGAGATTTTTTTCCCCTATTCAGTAACTTTATTGGATTATATTGTGTGCAATTGAGAAGAAATTGCAGAAGGGAAAAAGCAAGGATGTCACTGTGTCCAACACCATCTATTATTTGTGAAACAAATGGGCGGTGGATAAATCCTGTTTTCTTTTGTGGCCAAAGAATTCTGACACGCCAAATCCAGTTTTAATCATGAGCAAAAGTTGGAAAAGGACCCACGTTGAGAACTTGGCTGTATCTCCACTGTATCTCTGTTCTATAAATGTTTTAATACGCTGCTCCTGCACTTACTTAAATGGGTGAAGCTGAGTCACCTGCTGTGGCCATGACTCAAGGTGTCATGGAGACGAGTCAGAGCCACTTAGCCAAATCAAAGAGGGTTTCCCCAGGGAATACGCGGCACAATGAGAACGGCTACTAGGTGCAGCAGAACACAACACACCCATAAATGACAGTGATGAGATCATCATTAAATGTGTTTCACTTGGGAGGTGTGCAGGCTCAGAAATTGGATTTGAAGGATAATGAGCACAGTTAAAGCCACAGTGCGTAACTTTTCTTATCGTCTACGTAAACTCTCCTGCCTCTGATTGGTCTTCGTGACCAAACCGAGGGAGCATTTGTGCGGATACAGCAGCAGGACAGGGTAAAGGCACGTTCATCTCGTCAAACAAGCAGTAAAATTCATATTCCAACCGCTTTTACGAGTGCATGTTGAAAACATGTCACCGGGCGACACAAGAGCTAAGCCTGGAGAACTAAGAGGTCACCGTCTAATCTCCTCCCCTCTGTACCCACCAAGATGGGAGTAGGGGGAAGCAGAGTGTACATCTCTGCCTCCCACCCCATCTTTCTCCTGAAAGACATCTCTGCGCTATGTGAATCGATGGGGATTGGAACACTAGCAGAATTATACATCGAAAATATTAAATTGACACATTCAAATCTTGATTTTTAAAACTCATTACTCCCCAAATGAAATTTCTCTCTAAACGTAAGCGTCCGGTGACAGCCTGATTCTCTCGCTGAGTAATTGATGTGATTATTTGTAGAATAAAGCGCCCACAGAAACGCAGCCGCCGACCGGATGGATCTTTCAATTTATTGAACTGGCATTTCTCACCTCGTCTTCCCAATGGACTCCTTAATTATATGCGACAACACAGACAAGATCTCTCTGTATGCGTCAGAGTTCATTTGGCTGCCATTATCGTTAACATCAGCGGGTTCCACCGAGCCAGGTCCAGAGGCAGCCATGCGTGCTGCGATCATGACGCTGCCGTATACCAGATGCTTCACAGGTGAAGAGATGTGCTCTGCTGCTTCTCTCTTCCTTTGTTATGCAGCTCTGTTCTTGGCACACATGAAAGGCTTACATCCTGTGGCGCACATTTGTACTTCTCCTCTTCCACTGGTGAATTATGACTGATGTAGCCTTGAAATCGGCACAAGGTTTGCAAATCACCTGGCTTATTGATTTGTCTGCCTTGTCTGTTACTTCTCTGCTGCTGCAACAAGTAATTTTCCCCTTGGGGGATTAATGAATTTCATTCTACGATATTATATTCTTTTCTTCTTATTACTATTTTAAATGCAACCGTGTTGAGCTCAGTTTTCTTTTTGTCCGTTGCTGCCATTTCTCTAGGATTTCTGAATGTTTCTGATTTCACCTCCACCAGCTCTTTCATTGCCACGACAGTAAATATTCAGAGACTTTAACTGCCTTTTTAAAACTCTAGTTCAGAAGTTTTGAGACTGAACCGCAAAACTTCTCACCTCCCCATCAAAGACGCCTGGTTTTTTTTTCTGATCTCACTTTGTGCACTCCAACTCAAAGAGCAAATGCTAGAGACTAAACCCAAACCAAGACATCTAGGGCTTAGGTGTTTCTCAAGTTTTAATAGCTGAATTTTAAGGATGCTATGACGTCGGACCACACCAAAAGTATAGGATGCTTCAAATTCCAAGAGCAGTCAGTTTACAAGGGCGCACGTTATATATCCGCATCACACGCATGTTTATTTTACTCAATAATGAAGCACGTTCCATTTATGCCTTCCCAGAATGCAAAGAGGGAGTCTAACCATGTCTCTGTAGAACCCAACTTAAATATTGACTCTACTAAGGAAGCATCCTTGACTTTTGCTCCTCCTGAAGCCAAACAGGAAGGGCAAATATATTAAATAGCCACCAGGGGTGACACTGGTTGCAAAAAATCAACATGGCCCTGGCCAAATCATTCAGATTCCTGTGGGTGACATCACGACACAGTATGGAACACCTGTCTCTTATGTGGTCCAACATCTAGGATCACCAGGGACTCAGTGACTGAGCACAACCAAACAACACCAGCGTGTTTCTGTGTGGTTGCAACGACAGCAGAGCAACATTGCGTAATACTGAAATTGTATAAAAAACAAGGAAAGAAAGAAAGTCTTGAATAGATGAGAACACACACGCTGAGACGGATTAAATCATGTATGTGTAAGTGCACGCTGCTCGGTTTCCTGTCCCACTCAGCTGCCACATCATAACAGGCGAACGAGTGGAAGTGGGAGGAAGCTCGTAATGAATGCCTGTGATGACAGCGATTTGTCAGCGACAGAATTCTGTGGGACGACAGACCGTCTTTTGGGACCGTAATGATGGGGCAGGATGAGAGGAAAAAGGAAAGGAAGGAAAAGGAAGAGACAAAGGAAGGGAAGCTATGAATATAGTGCACGTGTGTGTGTTGTGTCATAGATATATGCATAACTTTAAGTTGAGGCCTACATCATTATATATGACGTGCCACAAGTTTTGACGTCTTTATATAATCTCCATGTTGTGTCAGAAACTACATCACTAACATATGATCGAAGCAACGGCAGTGGGATGAACTGTCAAACAAACTTTTCTATCTGTATCATTTAATTCCTCAGTTTCAATAGTCAAAGAGTAAAAACCCTGTTTTAACTTTGGAATGAAACAGAAGATGCAAATAAAACAGTACAACACAACACAGGGTGGAATTAAATAGGAAAAAGGCTCAGAGTCGAGAGGTTAAAACCCTGTTTTATCTTTCAAATAAACTAAAAAATGCAAATAAAACACAACAAATAAAAATGAGCTCTAGAGTAAAACGATAAGTTTGAAGTGAGCTTTTGTGTAATGGATAAACTTCATAATGTATTTACATTATACAGTGCGTGGCTTTGAGTAGGGAGCTTGTGCTCAGTGGCCCTTATTCCCCTGTTTCTAAATAAAGGACGATGCTGATGAAATACAAATATGAATGGAAATCCATGTGGACCGCACTCACACACACGTAGCAGCTGTGCAGTCAGGTAACAGAGAGAAAGTCTTTGCCATAGTTATATTTTTACATTTACAGAACTACAGTATTTCTCTACTAACCACTGCATTCATTCATGAGTCTAAGACAGTGACAAAGAATAGTTTGTTTGCTTTGTTGCAGATGAATTCACCATGATGGCAGGACTAAAGCCCAATTAGACTTACCTTTGTAGATATAAAATCCAACTTTGGTAAGTAGTTAAAAGTAGTACAAATAAAAGTACCAGGGCAACAACATTGTATAAATACTACATTACTAGACAAAAGATACAACATCCTCTCAGGTAACAAAAAGGTCTCTATAGAAAAACAGCTACTGAAGTGGGGGCTTTACAATATTTGATCTTTTTATAATAGTGCTGTCAAACGATTAAAATATTTCATTGAGATTAATCGCACATTTTTATCTATTCTAAATGTCCCTTGATTTCTTTCCTCATTTCAATGCTCTTATCAACATAGAAAAGTGGATCTGCTTTCTTTTTTTTTTATTATTGAGACAATATCTCCCTGTCACCCTGTATATTTTGAGTTATAAGAGAGGCTGTGTGTCACCCTGCAGTGCTGTGAATAAAGTGCCGCTCTTCAACGCAGACGGAGTCCCGTGGCTTAATGTGTTGTTGCCGTAACGAGCTAATCCGAGCTAAAGGAGCTTTGGGGGTCTGGTTACCGTGGGTACCGTGGGTATCGTGCAACTCTATTGCATACATCATTACTTGGATGTGGGGAGTGCGTCGAGAAATTATCCAGGCTGCGTTGGATACGGAGAGCCCGCTTGGAGACAGAGAGGCGCCGTCCACTCAAAACGTAACTTTAGCCTACTACTCAAACAAGTGTGTGCAGCGTGCCTGTTGTTTTGTTTCCAGGCCTAAAAGAACGTTAATCTTGCGATAAAAAAATGTACCCCGTTGAAATGGGTTTGCGTTAACACAGCTAATAACTCGTTTAACTGACAGCACTACTTTCTATTACTCGGGCAAACACTGTGTAAACATCCTTTAAATGTTTGAACAGGAAATGCAAAATTGAACATCTCAAAAGTGGCAACAGGAACTGCTAGCTGTAAAATGGCCAGGCCACAAGTTGTTTTTAATGTCTTAATCACAAAATCTTATTCTAAGTTGTGCAACTTGTCTTCACGGTAAACTCAAACCGTTTTTTAAACAGTCCTGTTACTGCCTCTCCCTTTTATTTCACAACCTAAAGTGCTGATAGTATTTCAAATGGGTGTTACGTTACACTTTAATCTATAATTTATTTCACCTTGAACTACTCGAAGTAACTCTTATACCTTGCTGTAAATTCCATTTTGCGGAACATAATCCTTCGATCAAATTTATGATGTAGAATTGGCGTCAGTTTAAAGAAGTAAAAAGGAAGTAAAGGGCGATTCTGTTCCACACCGTGTAATGTTGCAGTTGAGGTCGTTGCTTCCCTTTGACTTAACAGGAGAGCTGTAAAATTAACTTACACACACCTTATCCAGCAGGTCTCCCTCCATCTGCCAGTGCACTCTGATGTTACGGGACCCTCGTTTAGGCCGACGTGGCGAGAATTCAGCAGAATCAAGAAACTGCTGGTGTGACTTGTGGACAGGAGGTGCTAATGATGCTGCAGCTGAAACCAGGACGCTGCTGCTGCTGATGCTGGAAGACAAACATGGAGCAGTTTGAGAAGGAGAGAGACAAATAGAGAGGATCATTCACAAATAAACAGGTGACTTTGCAAAGCAGCATGTACTGTACGTCTACTAAGAGAGAGAGAGAGTCGGTGACGGTGAGCGAGGGAGAGGGAGAAGCCGTACACAAGCTGAAGGAATGCGAGACAAAAAGAGAAAATCTTCATGACATAAAACAGAAAGCTTGATCAATGGATCCCTCAGTCACCTCGTTAATAAAGACCAGCACTTTTATTAGACGCAGCGCCTTGCAATATTTATAGCATGAATATTTCAGAGTCCCTGGCAGGAGCTGAGACACAGAGTGCAGTGTTTCTGCAGTGAAGACACAGTCACAGCGTCCCTCTCCACCCAGCCACAGGAAAAGGAGCTCAGGCCCTTCATCATACTTTCTCCTTTCATTGCAGTGCATGAGAAAGTCTGAGAATTACTTCTGAGTCTAACTACTGTGGACTGTTAAGGTTTGCAGCACAATGCGGAGGTAAGTTTGATAAGTGTGGCTGATAAAACGGCGAGAAAAGATTTCGTCACCAAAGTGGAAGATAGCAGGCCAGCACAGGAGCACTAACAGAGTAACAGAAAAATAAACATGAGGAGAAGCAGGGAACTGAATCAGGAACAAAACAGGCAATCTAATGCAGGCTGTAAGCACCGGGAGACACACAGGAATTGACAAAAAGTGAAGGGAACACAGAATTAAATACACAAGACAGGCAGAGATGGTGAACCATAGCATCACAGGAAGAGGAAAGTGTCACATGACGTGGTAACTTCAAAGTAAAGCAGGGAATATTCAGATGTATGTAGAGAGTAAGGGTGTCACAATTATGTCGTGTCATGATAACTGATTTTTTTAATTACCATTTCGATTGTCTTTATGGTTGTCATGAGTGATATAATGTCCATCATTTATTTGCCATGTGTCAAACTAAGGCCTTAATGTCACATTTAAATCATTTATTCACAATATGAATGTAACAATAACCAGTAAATGCTTAAATCTAGGATTTTCCACGCATGTGTGATGCCACAAACACGAGGAGTTGTCTGCGTTGACGGAGCGGTTTCCGTCGCAACGTTATGATGCGTGTGGAGACGTCAACAACGCAAATGCTGTTGACAAAACTCACGGGAAACCACACCGGAGATTTCAGAGTAGCAAGAGGGCGTGTTCTAGCTCGGTCGATGTGACGCCTAAATGGGCAGTTTGGTTGGCAGTTGGTTACGATTAGTTGGCAGCAGCTTTGGGTTAGCAAGAGGAGCTAACTTGCAGTCGTGCTAAGATGGCTACAACTACAACACTGTTTTTTTCCCCTTGAGGATTTAACCACGCCCCAGACAGGCTCACTGGGGGCGTGGTTAAATCCTTGATTCCGACTTTGCTTTCGAAGGACAAGATCGTAACATCGCTTTGATCAATATTCGTTTTAAAATAGAGATGGTGATGCCCTTAGTAGAGAGGTAGATACGGCAGATGCTATGCTAAGGCAGCTTTTGGCAAACCTACAGCTATTAGCAAACTTGCAGCTATTAGCATTTTTCTTCCCTGTTCCTATAGAGTCAAATGAGTTTATTTAGCAAAAGGTTCAGTGAAAGTGAAAATATTTCAAGGTATCAGCATTGACTACACACTTTAAATCCACTGATATCAAGCAATGTTTCGCAGAACTTGACTGACCGATATCTGACCCTTCAAATGTCCGTGTGTGCTTTCCACGAGTATGGAAACATTCAGTGGACATTATTCCAGACCTTTAGTAACCCAGAAGCTTCTACTGATACACTTTCCCTCATCCTACAGCAGCTCTTACACACCCCAATAGAAACAAAATCTGTGGGGGTTTTATGACAATTGTCCACCTCTGCCAGTTCTCAGGATCTTTAAGCATCCGGTACATTTGCTTGTCGACAATTGTTTTGGTAACCTGGGGCACAACAGCTGTCCACCATCTTCCCTTTTAATGAATACAGCTGGTGAAGAGTAGCCTGGGTGAACTCGGGTCGAGTCTGCCAGCGATTTCATTTCGCTCTGGCAAGGACGCCAACTTCAGAATCACAAAAAAACCCCAGGGTCAATCTCAAACCCCTGGTGCGCTACAGACGGGCATAATGCAATGATGACAGAGAAGCAACCTCTGGCAGTTTTTGTAAACACCCAACATGGTGGCCACTGAAGACCTGCTGTCCTTCGATTTGACTTTTGCTTCCATTTTAAGTGACTTGAGTCATGGAGCTCCTCATTAGACACCATCACTAGATCACCATCGGTCCTAGAGAACTACAACAATGGTGTTTGTTGGTATGTTTCTCATCCAGATCATTGGTCTGATTGGTTGTAGTTGTGTCCAACTCAATACAGAGGCATTTGCATCTATGCCCCTTCATCACACCCTTTCCAAACTCGGCAAGGAGATGCCTGACATAACTGTTGCATGATGGAATTGCATGACGTCAGCTACCAGAGCTGAAGCACAAACAGCCAAACCTCAAGATCAGAGAGGACCATCTCTGCATGAAAGTCTGGCTCCTGTTCAAAAAGGATCTCATAGATTTACTCACCAAACCCTGAGTGAGTGGGAGCTGACAGAATGTGAAGCGATCAGACTCGGATTTCTCCAGGAGTGACAGCAGCTTTAAATATATGGAAAAACAAAGTGAAAAACAACCTTGTGGACATGTGTGTGTGTGTGTGTGTGTAATAGCTAACACTACTTAAATGTGTCCTCAAAATGTGTCCAGCCTTTCTCAGAAACCACATCCTCATTTCCTTCTGAGGTGCATCATTGACCTTTCTCGAGTGCCATCACATAAACATGCATGCGTCTTGTGTCTCCTTCTCTAATTAGAGCCTTCTTCATTACATCCTGGCTCAGAGGACTACTTCACTTTGCTCTGTGTGTGTGTGTGTGTGTGTGTGTGTGTGTGTGTGTGTGTGTGTGTATAAACACTGAAAATGGACTAGCTGTCACCCAAGAGACAGCTAGTCCATTTCTGTTCCCATCAAACAGAACAGTAAATATATCACATTTTAACATGACTTTATACAAACACGACAGGACAGCTATGGAATACAATATCTGTAGAGACAGTGTTGCTTCTGGAGAACAGCACAGAGAACAGGGAAGATCCACTGATGTCAGGTGCATATATACTGTATATGCAGTTATGTCCATGAATACATGTACATATGTCAGTAATACCAAAATGATTTTTTACTACAATAAAAGGTCCAGATTATCCTTAAAAAACATCATCTGCCACCTCACTCTATTTAAAATGGAAGTGACATCCAAGGTCGTCCGTCTTTGTAGCAGATGGGACTTTCCAGCGAGAATCAATCTGATATGACAATATCAGGGTTTGTGCTGGATGTCTGAGCTCTTTGTTCAAGCTGCACCATGTTGTTTACACTGATCAAAAACAGTCAGAGCAGAGACACAGTGTTCTCCGGTCAAACCATTCCATTACGCGCGAGCTGTGGGACATTCACGCGGACGTAAAAACAAAGCTTTGTCTGTTAAAACACGAGTCTGCAGCATGTGCTTGTACTCACTCAGAGAGGTGAGGAAGTCAAAGTAAGAAATTAACACTTTTGTTTCACTCAGTCTTTTATAGAATCTTCTCTCTATAATGTGCTGTACTGTTGAATAATTAATAATACTAGCATTAGGATAGTAAAGTAAAACCCTCTATTACAGGCCTCACTGTCCTCACTGGACCATTGCTGTTTATGACCACAAAGGACCTAATTTCTCATTAATCTCTAAACTTGTATATTCTTGTTGCTAGAGAGGTGATCGCAGCACTAAAACTTTATTTTTCATCCAAACATTTTATTTTAATATATATTACTTTATGACCCATGTATTTGATAGGTAAGTTTACACAAAATATGAAATGTCATTGCAGGGGAAGAAAGAAAATGCAGATTGGAGAGACAGCCCCTTTTCCCCTGGTCCGAGCTCGCCTCACCTCGACACGTGCCGGACCGGTGGAAAACGCGCCATAAGTGTTGTTCTTTTTCCATCCTTTTACGCAAGAATTATTTCATAAAAACGTGAATAAAATGAAAAATTAATGAATTAATCAAACATATAGCTGCTGAAAATAGTCAGTGTTACAAACATGGCAGCACAAATCATCAGAAAATGGAATATTCATTATTTTTGGGACATGGAGTTTGTCATCTTTAAAAAGTGGGTGCCTGTACAAAAAGTTCAGGACAAAGTTTTATGACAAAGAGACGATTTAGAAGAACAGGAAGGCAGACATTTTGTTGTGTTGACGCTTTATCATATCTCATTGGAAGAGATTTAAATCTAATGCCGAATATGCTTTACAGCAGGATTTGAGCTCATCCATACAATATATTAATGAGAGTGTTTCATGATGGGATTGTGTGATGTCAGCAAATGGAGCTTTATATGCTGGAACCTTTAGATTAAAGTGATGGTATTTAGCTATGCCGAGCACCGCGTTGGGGGTATTATGTGCAGTCAATGTTAAAAGGTCTGACCTTATGTATTGACTCGGGCTGATTCTTACAACTGCTATTTTTTTTTTCTTTTTTTCTTAACAAAAGAATGGTACGTGAAAGGTCTTTTGATTGGCAATCACGACACTGAGTTCAATGTCGTATGAAATGTTCTAAGATGTGATTGCGCTCAGTTAAATGTCCATTTTCAGGGGGAAGAAAGGAATTGTGTGAGGGTGAGGAGGAGTTTCAATGCACTCACTTTTTAATAGAATGGAGCCGCTTATTCAGTCAAACGACTTCCAGGGGTTTTTCCAAAATTCAGCAGATTTACATATCATTGAGTATTTAAGGGGAGTGCACTAATGGGGTCTCCGTCTCTCAACGTGAGGTTTCATTTGTCAGAGAAAGGTTCAAAACCCACAGCTCAAAGGATGATTATATGAATGTCATATGAGGATCAAAACTAACACAAAAGATTTTGCTGAAGACTGAAATCCAAGGCGATCTTGTAGTGGCAAACTTAAAAAGCCTTCATTAGTTTGGCCAAAGCATTTGATTTGAAGTCACACTGTTACCTGTGAAACACGGGTGCTCTGAAAACACCCCCATTAGCACATGGTACTTTCCTCCTGATGAAATTAACCATAGACTGTATGAAATTAACATGGCAAAAAATTGAATATTCCTATGTTGAAGGTTAAAATTAATGTAACCCATTGGTCAATAATAAATGGGTCAGTTGTTCCTCATACCTGCTGTTGCTGACTATTGTTCTCTGTAAGTAATATCATTGATCAAGCCTATTCTAACATTCCACACTACAAAATAAGTAATTAAAGTATGTATGATTCGTGCTGATATCGTATCGGATCGATATCGGTATCCTCCAATACTCAAGGCTGCAATATTGGTATCGTATCGTAAGGGAAAAAGTTGTATCGGGACATCCCTAAGGTTGACCGACAATATCGGCTAATATATACATCCTTTATTTAACCAAGTATTTAACCCTTCTTATTCTATAAAAAAAGTAAACAGGAAATGTACGGCAGCTCCTTCAGGGAATAGTGAAGGTGAAGCCGTGAACTGAGCAGAGTAGAGTTGAACATTCGCTGTCAAAGTTCAGGATGAGTATCCTGAGAATTTTGCAATGCAATGATTAACTGGTTATCAACTGATATAAACAATAAATTAAAAGTCAAGTTTTTTGATCATCGATTTAATCTGTGGCGGGCCTTTCTGCATGGAGTTTGCATGTTCTCCCCGTGTGCACGTGGGTTTTCTCCAGTTTCCTCCCACAGTCCAAAAACATGCAATATGGGGATTAGGAAAATAGGTCACTCTAAATTGACCGTAGGTGTGAGAGTGGGTGGTTGTTTGTCTCTATATGTGTCCCTGTGATGGACTGGTGAACGGTCCAGGGTGTGACCCCGCCTATCGCCCTATGTCAGCCTAGATTGGCACAGTTTCGCCTCATGTGGAGGATTAAAGCTATAGAAAATGGGTGGATGGATTTAATCTGCTTGGGTGTTAAAAATTATTGTTAGTTGCAGCCTTTACTGCTGGAAAAGTTAAAGGAATTCAACTGGAAATTCACCTCTCACTATACTGTACCAGAAAACCAGAAACTAGTGATTGAGACTATCAACTCCACACGGAAATGTTTAAGGACATTATAAATCAAGTGCAATAGGGTCATCTTTCCCCTAGACTTTCATTCAAATAGAGTTCTTTTTGCAACCAGCAGAGTCGCCCCCTGGTGGCTATTCAATATATTCTACGTCTGATTTTTGAAAAACAATTCTAGGGGGAAACGCGGTACTAGTATTAAACGCTTGCTCTCTCCACTGAAAGATGTGAGGGCTCTCTTCAGAAAAGACAGTTTCTCACCTCACTCTGCAATGCAGAGAAACCAAAGCTCTTACAAAGCTTTGTGTTAAATGAACTGTGTTAAATGAACTGTGGTGAGAGTGAGAGTGTTTCCAGGTACCATGGACAATCTCTGGCCGCTCCTTCACCTCCTCATGATCAGTATTCACCACCTCTCCTCTCTGCACGTTCATTCCCCTCATTCACCGCGGGCCGTGGAACGACCTGCAAGGCTGACCGGTGTCCTCACTGGACCAATTGCTGTTTAGGGGCTAAATGGACCGATGTAACAATCTTTTCAACTTAGTCCCTTCTTCATCTCCTTCATTCCCAATTTCTCTTCATTAATCTCATCTCTCTCTTTCAGTATACACCCCCCCACACACACACACACCTCCCACCCCCTCCTCCTCTGCCTTTTCCCCTTTTTCTCATTCACCGCTTTCACTCCCCTCTCCCTGTGGACCATTTCAGGCCTGTTTAGGTATGCATCATCAAGTGCACATTTAGAGATGTCAGAGAATTGATTGTTCCTCCCTCGCCTTCATCTCAACCTTCTCTCCTTATTGGCTTGTACTTACATCTCTCTCTCTCTCTCTGCAAAACCCAAACCCCTTGAATTTTTCCTTTCTTTTAAAGACTGCCCCAGGGCGTGACAGTCACTGCTGACATCTGTGACACCCTCCGCCACGGCACGTCATCCCGCGAGAAATGAGCTGGCATGTACATGCGTCTCTGTGTCTGTGTACTTATGTACGAGTGAGTGCGATTCACGGCCTGCGCTCATGTATGTGAGTCATGACGGAGGCAGATGATCGGCTGTGGCGAACCCCTGAAGGCAGAAGCTGAAAGACGGTGATGTGTGTGTGAGTCAGAGAGTTTAAGTGAAAGATCAGTGCTCTTTAAAAGAGTTAAAAATCTTGTGTAGGTGACCTTTTTTTTTTGCATAACTTTATTGTAAGGACATTCTCCTTTGACCATAGACTATACAAAAGTAGACAGTCTTCTGGGTCCAAGAAATAGGACAGATTGAATGGAACTCTGTAGGAAAATTAGTCTACTTCTCCCTTATGGTCTCAATCACTAGTCTCAGTTCCCTTACAAGAGAGCCTTGTAAATTATGTTCCCACTTTTTGGGAAAATTGACAATAAAAAATGGCACACATGAGTGGACATGAGTATGTCACCTGGTTGTAGGCGACATCTATTGAGAAAACTGTAATGGCACTGTTGAAATCACAGCCTTCAAGGCTTCAAAAGGGAAAATCGTTTAGCCACCGAAAAACACCATCCATTTACAGTATATGCCTCTGACCTCTGGCATCAACAAGGCTTTTTTTTTTGCTCCGAGAACTACTGAAGAACACGTTGTGAAGGAGGACGTGAGGACAGCTGGCGTAACAGAAGAGGACACAAGGACAAGATGTAGCAACTGAACAAGCTGAACAATGATTTGAAAACAATTCTCTATAAAACCAATTCAACTTTCCTTTCTTCCTCATTCTAACGCTCAGTTTGAACTTCAGCAGCTCGTCTCGAACCACGTCTACATGACTAAAAGTTGCTGTCGTGTGACTGGCTGAGTAGAGTGTATATGTGTTTATTAAGACACATGTATGGAGCACATGTGAGTGCCACCCTGTTCAAATAACATTACAGTGTGTGGTTTATTTCAGTCGATGCCTTTTTCAACTTTCTTCACGGTCTAAAGAAAACAATAAATCAAAGCAATGTGCCGTTGCAGGGGACGGACAAAGACTTTTTTTTTTGCTCTGCGTCTACAGCTGTTGGAGCAGGTTAAAACATAGGGCCAAGTTGACAGTCTGGGCATTAGCAGTAGCTCACTAGAGCATGAGATCCAAACTTTCAAGTAATTGTGCACTCACTTCCAAAATGCCGATGTCCACTTTTATTTCATCACGTTCAAGCACAGCGCACTTTCTTGTAATACTCAATTTACTGGGGGAATAAATTCCTATTATCTCCAACCCTCAGCCTCTTCTTCATTTAATTGCCCTGTGCAGGATATGAAGGCACAATTAGTTTTTTAAAAAAAAAAAAAAGAAGACAAATTCAAAAGTGGACATTTTAGTGAATAGTTGCAACATGCAGTCATTATTTTGTAAATTTGAAGTGAAGGTAGTTACATCAATCATGCTCATCATCATAGCCTTAGTAGCTCTCTGTAGGTCACGGCCATCATTTCTATACATAATAATGTTTTACTCATACGGTGAGATTTCAACAGTGTGTCAGACAGGGTGAAAAACACCAGTCTCCTCTCAGGCTGTAGCAGTGAACTGGGTGTTTTCAAGGTTATAATAGTTTTGGATTTCTCATTCGTTTTAGTTTTGACTTTTTGTAAATGCTTAGTTTTAGTTTAGTTTTTTTGCAAGGTCATAATAAGTACTGTGTGTCATAAAAACCCAACAAAATATGCCATTTTTAAAATTTGTATTAGGGCACATGAACATCCATCTCTGAATCAAATATAACAGTCGAAATAAGCCAAATGTGCATAATACTGCTGAGGTTGGATAAGGCCCTGGTAAACTCGCGTGCCAAGGTCCTGCAGTATCTGACATCACCATCGAGTGGCGGTACAAGTCTGGACGTGGGGGACAGGACGCATTCCTAGCAAAGAAGAAGAGAGCGATGCTACATCTCCCTCGGACACGTGTAGTTCGAGCGGCTCACAGTTGAAACGTCAGGGTGTCAACCGGATTGAGGGTCGCCCGCTCGAGGCTAGGATGACTATCTTTGGCGACTTCTTCTTCTGTTATTGAAATGTTTTTTCTGCTTGGTAAACGAGCCTTAATACTCCACCTACAGGTGGGGCAGAGATTCAGTTTGCGCATGCGCTGTCCACACGCACCCAATGCGCTCTTTACACGTGGTTCCAAAATCTGGGCAGCCTAAGTGTTGCGTTGATGACGCAGATCGCGCCATGCGCACATTGCATGTTGGGTCCTTTAGTGTGCCAGGTAAAAATCAAATAGCCAACAGACTAAAGACACACATGAACATAATAACATAAGTAATAATAAATAACCCTCATGAGACACATCACATTGCTTGTGAGCCAGGAGTCTCAGGAGCTCAATCTCAACAATGAACCCAATAAAAGACGAGAGGTTTGATTCACTTGGATGAACCAAACCAATTGAAAACTTTTGAGTATGAATGAAAATACAACCTTTCAAAATTGCTGGCAGAGAAAAATACACTTCACATGAACCCAAAAGGCTTATGAAATAAATTGACAAAGACGAAAATTAAGCACACTTTCGGGTTCTCGTTAACTATAATAACCTTGGATGTTTTCAACATACAATTTTGATATTTAGTTCCAACGATTCAGTCGCTGCCTTTTAGAAATAAGGTTCAACAGATCTCCTTCCAGTCTCACACAGCTTAATAATTCACTTGGTTGAGTGCGTTTTCATACTGGGAAAAATAATAATACTAATAAAGAAGCCCAAGCATAGAGCTAAAACATATTTTAAGGTAGGCTGCCCAGAGAAGAATATCTATATCATTGTTATATCATTCTTTTTCAACCTGCTTCATGTTTTACATTGAAAAGCAGTGGTTTGCCTTCAGGGCTTCTGTGAATTTTTTACGATTACTGGGGAGGTCAAGGGAAGCTTCAAGTCTGAATAAGCAATTGTGCTGTGTGGAAGGGCTCATACTGCTCCCTGCTTTCAAAGACAGGGTTTTACAGTGGGAGTTTGGAAGGAAGTCATCAGATCAGAGAGGAAAACCGTGCTAGAAAAGTTTGATTCAAAATAAATAAATAAATAAATAAAAGAAATTTGATTTTGCTCTGCAGTCACGTCTAGCCATTACGCCGCTTTGGCCAACTACATAAAAAGAAACTAAACAAGGGAACAGATCACAGGCGGGTTTTTGTTTCCATTTTTAGACTTAATATCGAGGCAAATATTGCCATTACTAGACAGCCTTTGCTCCTAGAAAACTACAACAGTTTAATGAGATTAACTACAACAACGTCACAATGCAGTCTGGAGTTAGCCAGGCTAATTGCACACATATACAAACACAGTTATGGGCAGTATATAAATAACCCCTCCTGAATGTTACATACTGGACAGTTGACTCTTTATCAGTGGTTCTACAGTATGTAGGGCTGAAACAATTAATCGATTATTGATTGATTACTAAATTAATCGACCGTAAACTATTTTGATAATCGATTAATTGGTTTGAAGCTTTTTTCATGATTAAAACAAGATTTACGATTGTTTAAGCATCTTAAATGTGAATATTTTCTAAATGTCTTTGCTCTGGATAAAGAAATCATTAAAGGTGAATCCTTTTGGTTTGTGGACAAAACAGGACCTTTGAGATCACCACGTCCAGGTTTGATGAACACTGATCAACATTTTTTAAGGTTTTCTGATATTTTATGGAACAAACGATTAATCGAGAAATAATCGTCAGATTAATCGATTATGAAAATAATCGTTAGTTGCACCTCTAGTTGTAAAGCTGATGTAAAGCTGTTGGAAGACATTGTGCTATGGTTTAACTCCTGTAAAGGGGCTAATCTGTGTCTTGCAGACAGAAGCACCAACTTTATGAATCATGCTTGAGCTACGCAGAGACCGTCATAGGACTGAGAAATGACAGAGCCATTTTACTAATCCCCATGACAGATAGAAGCTGACTCCTCCTGTTGTGGTCCAAATGAATAATAAAGCTGATTTATGTATCTATTTACTTTGAAGAAAGTTTTGCTTATAAAAAAATCTATGGCACCCCTGTACAATGAAATGTCATCCTTCATGATGTAGTCTGGATCTGTAATCCTACAGATTAAGATGTAAAGATACGTACAGTGTTAATCTCAGCTGACACAGGGCAATAGGCGGGGTACATGCTGGACAGATCGCCAGTAGAAGATGGATGGAGATGTACAGTATCCATCAAATCCTGCGACAACTAAAAGTTGGTCTTTTAATATGAATTTAACTTGTACAAAATGTGTATGTAATGCTCAAGTATGTCATGAATAAAATCTGGTGAAATAGACCAGACAAGATATTTGTCGACATGAAATAGTAAGACAAACACAGGTTTTTACCAGTGGAATAAATTAGGGTTCTACTTCAGGTTTAGGGCGTCGTCCACACAGAGACGGCGTTTTTAGGGGACCTCAACAGTATTTTTTGAAAACGCCTCCCAGAGTGGGAAAATCTGAGAAAAAAAAGAAAAAAAAAAGTCACTAAATACTCACACGTGTTACATGTTTCCCATATTCTCTGGAGGTGTTACAAAAAAGTGATTGAGAAATAATTATATGCCACGGTCATTACAGCATTGCTTAAACAACAAATCTAATAGTGGCCTAAGATATGGGGGTATGTAATATCTTTACATATCAGCCTTTTTAATTTACAAGAATACTTATTTCAATATGGAAGAGATATATATATATATATATACATACATATATATACATATATACATATACACACACATATATACACATATATACATACACACACACACACACACATATATATACATATATACATACACACACATATACATATATATATATACACACATATATATATATACATATATATGTATATATATTTATATATATACATATATTAAAGTACATTTCCAACAATTCACAGGATCAAACACTAGTCTAGAAAGCCCTAAGAAGGGGATGCTGAAAAGAAGCATAAAAACAGGGACTTGTGACTTTGTGTTAATGAGAATTTCAGTGTCTTTTGGCAGAGGCTCCCGTACAATAGAGTGTGACAGACACACGCCTCGTCTGGAAGGCAGTCTGCCATGTGTGACTGTGTGCCTCCTACCCATTAACTAACAAACAACACTTACTCAGACACACGCACATTATAGGCTCACGCAGCTCAACTTTTAAGGACTCTCAATGACTTGCATTCATTTGGACAACCAAAGTGAAGCATAATGACTTACCCTTACATTAACCTTCAAATTAGAATCAGAAATTAGATTCTGCCTTACTTGGACCACGACTACAGGTCCTGACAAGGTCAGCGTTAATATCATTAAAGGTCCTAACGAGGTAACAAATACAAGAACACACAAACTTTTTCTCTCCTGTTTAAAAAACAAAAAACACATTTGAAAATGTACTTTCTAAACCTATCAAAAAGTTATTCTTGCATTCAGTCAGGTAATGAAGTTCACTGCAGTATTTTTTTGCTTAGGGGGTGCAGGACTTAAGAGGCCATTTTCTCACTCAGGGAACCCTCGGGGGGGCTTTAAAGGGCCTATTGTATTCATCATGCTGACCAATCTTGTGTTGTTTTTTTTAATGCTGCTGATGCACAGCTTTACATAACTGTGATGACAGCAGATAAACGGAGACACAGCAGAGAAGCTGTAAATGCTTTCGACAGTGTCTGAACTCGGAGGATGAGTGTTAGCGCTCATGTCAGCTGTGTGGTAACAAATACACAGAAATGTGTGGAATTTATTTGTAGTTTTTGATATATATTGTATGTTGGTGATGCACAGCTTTATATGACTGATGACAGACAGGGAAACTGATTTTTTTTTAAACTATGTTTGAACTCAGACTGTTAGCAAGTGCATTATATAACACATTCATGTTCAAGTTGTAGTACAGCCATGCATTCTGTTGTATGTGGAGTTGTTCCGATATGCCTCCGATACTGCCGAAAATGTTTCAGGCACCGATCCGATACCACGTCATTTATTAGAGCTCCGTTAGCACGTTAGGTCATCATGTTGGCGGTTTGGCAGTATTTACCAGTTAGCTCCGTTAGCGTGCCCATTCATGGGGGGGGGGGGGGGGGGGGGGGGGGTTACCTACAAATTTGAACTGATTTATACAAACTCATCAACTTTGCCAAAAGGAATAAAATACAAGATATAAAAAGCTTCCCATTTAAATGAGTGATACTAGAAAAGTATAAAAACACACTCAGTATAAAATAAACACATCTACAAACTAACAGGAAATAAAAACAAACATGACTAATAATCTGTGAAAATTAATGCCTAATTGTGTTTGAACAATTTTCTCAATTATTTCACATATATATTTAACACAGCTTGTTGATATCATGTCTTATATTTTATTATCAATATTGACAACTTCAGGCTTCCATATGTCCAAAAGTGACTGACAGTAACGGAAAATAAATCAAAACTCTATAGTGTGTGAACTATGATCCGAGCTAGTTCCCGCCTTCTCAGCACCAGCTGAACGATACTCAATTCTGTTGTAAGTCGCTTTGGATAAAAGGGAAACGGAGCGACTGTAGTAAGGCGTTTGTGCAAAACTGAGGAAAAACTGCGGGTGTTGAACCCTCTCACCAGAAAAAGTGTGGGTGTTACAACACCCACATCCCCCACGGGTGCGACGCCCCTGCCATCATGTAACACTCAGAAAACAAAGCCATCTTGGCAAGAAGCAGCACTGTTTAAGGCATAACTATGCAGGATTTTTAGCCTAATTTAACAGCGTCAGGCTCAATGTGATGTATACAGGCTGTCTCCACTCCCCATAACATTTGTTAGGGGAAAATCAGCTTTGCAAGATCATCTAGACTGGTAACTTGTGTCTTTGGCTACATTTAAAAAAAAAAAAAAAGTGAAGATAGTGGACGGCTGTTGTCTCCCAGTATCCCAAAAGAGTCAGGGAAAGCATTTTACAGGATCACCAAAGACGGCAGAATTGAATCATTTCCATAAAACACACTCAGAGCCAACACGAAAGACAGAGCGATGGGAAACCCACGGGCAACAGAATCCACTTGTGTAGTGATCACATCAGGTACAGAATCCAACACTATCTCCCTTTAATATCTTCTTTATTTCACATTCTCCATTTCCTCCATTTCCTCCATTTCCATACGGTTGAAAAGCCCCTGCAGGCACTGTAGGGGTCAGGTACGTTCAGTCTGTCAGCTTCTGTGGTACCTTAGTCCATGTCAGTAGATTTAAATCAATTCAGTTCATTGTCGCAGAAGCTTTTCCTGCAGTGATGGACGGTGTAAACAAATCAAGTCACATGACTTCAGGAGTTGTATAGCGACAGTTGGCTTTGTATTGTACGCAAGCTAAGCAGGCAAAAGAATGTGGGATCTGCAAAAAATAAAAGTAAACCCTGGCTTTTCATTACAGGGGGTTTATTTTACCTTCATTAAAGCATAAAAGCAACAATTTACATCCAGTTTGATGATAGGCACATTGCCCAGGATCCAACATCAAGAACAGGTGAGCAGGAAATGTGAATATAATGATCTGCAATTATTGAAGTATTACAAAAACAAATCTCACATACATGCAGATCAGGCCATGTGGACGACTGACAGGATTTGACACTTCACACCCACTTCGCTCTGAATTTCAATGCTTCCTCCAGGCAGGTGCTGCAGAGTACTCTGACCCACCAAGAACTTGTTTGAAAGAACTTGTTTATTACATTTTGTGTTCAGCACTCAGATTGATTTTACTGCTTTTCCATACTGGTGTTAGTTTCTTATTAGTGGATCTGAAGTAATTACGTATTATAATAATAAGCCACCACACATTTCTGTGAACAAATAAATCACACGTTTTAGTTTAAAACGGCTCTCACACCTGCAGTCAAGTCTTTCCCCAGCAAAAATTTAAAGTGAGTTCATGTGAGAGTAAATCATGAAATCCTCTGGAAAAAATCCCGGTGAGCAAATGGAATTATGTTCCACTCACAAGCCGTCCCTCACGTGAATGTTCAAAAGGAATTGTCCAAGTGTTGTGAAAGCTTCTGTTTCACAGTGGATGAGTGAGCAGTGTGTGACATTTGCGCCTCTACTCCTCCTCGCTTGCCACAGAGCTTCTGTTATATTTTACATTGAGATAAAAATGTACTTTTAAATACAATTTAAAAAATAGAACTGTTTACCAGGGCGCATTCACATTCATTCACTCTCTACTAGGGATGGAACGGTTCACAAAATCCACAGTTCGGTTCATATCACGGTTTTCGGTTCGGTTTTCTATTTTTTTACACTCTAAAAATACCATGTATCAGATCTATAGCCTGATAAGATTTTTTTTTTTAATCAGATATTCTTAAGGACATGTCATGCAATCATGCAAAAAAAAATGAGGCAGCTTCATTAGGCACATCATTGTAAAAATCCAGAGATTTTGAAACAGTAAGGAGAGACATTGCTGCATTTACAGATTGATATATTTATTCTAGTTTCCATTCTGTCACTGCTTGTGTCAGTGCTTCAGAAAGATGCTCACTTGTGTGGCTTTCACAAAGTGGGCGGGTCTGCAAAACATCTCCTACTCTGAATTAATGTAACAAGCAGTCAGAGCCACGCAAGCTGTGTCGGACAATTCTTTGACAATTCGTCGTCGTGTCTCTTCATAAAGTTCAGGAATCACTGTGTTGCTGAAGTGACGGCGGGATTGAATATTATACCACGGCTCAAGTACTTTAATCATATGCTGAAATCCTGCACCCTCCACCACGGCATAAGGCTGCATATCTTTCGCTATAAAAACTGGGGCTGTAAAGTCTCGACTGGTCCATTTATGAGTCGATACGTTCTGGTTCGACTCAAATTCTGATAAGTCGACTTTTTGCCGTGTTAATTTCATTCAGTCTATGGTTAATTTGATTTCATCTGGAGGAATTTGAGTGGAATTTTCAGGGCTTTAGTCGGCCATGAATTTCCTTGGTTGATTACAGCCCAAAGAAAGACCTTTGTCCAGACTGCATCACGAACCCAGGTCTTTTTCTGCAGGGCAGCAGTACTAGCCACTACTCCACCATGTGGCCCAGTGCTGCACATATTTCACAATAAAGGTTTTTAGGAAAAACAAAAAGAGAGAAAAATAATGGAATTACATTAGTGAAACGCTGGAGAAAACGGGAGCGGGATGGGATGTGTTGTGTTAATGACTTGCGCGACAGATATAGACACTGAAACTGCGAGCTGTCATTTTCGCTGTATATTTTTTGAGACACATGCAGTTTGTGTGAAAAATAGGCGAGAGGTCTGACGCGAGCAAAGTTAAGATGAGTGCCTCAATGAAAAGAGAGAGACGCACACTCATACGGTGTGAAACCAGCCTCAGACGATCTCTGCAGTTAGTGTTGATAAACAACTTCAGTGATTTGTTAGCCTTGTTAATGCCAGTCGTTAACTGCCACTTCACAGAGGTGTGACCAAACGGACGTAGATCAAAATGCCTCAATCGCACAATCAGACAGACCTACAACCGATCAGATCAGGACGACGTGTGCACAGCGACAGAAACTGTGTCAACAAATGTGCTTGTTGTCGTTTTCCAGGCAGGATGACTGTCTAGTAACGGGGGAGCTCTGTGGAGCACGCCGCTTAAAAATGGAAGACAGCTGCTCTTCAGAGGTCCTGCGTTAGTAAAAATAATAAGCTACACATTAAAAATAAAATAATCCAAATAATATAACACTTCAGTGCAGATAAAGTCCAGTCAACAGACTGCAGACTCTCCAGGGTTCAGCTGTAACATCCTTCAAACTAATTATGGATGACATACAGATAACCCTCATTTTAGCTTTTCTGCATTGGCCTCCTTTTAAATTCGGAAATACCTTTTGCCACTGCTTTAATCATCTACAAAGCCTTAATATGACATGGCACCTTCTAGCTGGGACTCCTTACTCACGACAGTGAAGCTCAGATCCCCGTGTCATCCATAATTCCAAGCGAAACACTCCTGTTATCCTTGAGCTCAGGCCATGCTTTTGAGTTCTACGAGGGTCCAAAAACAAATCTGTTCTCGCCGTCTTTCCCAAGTTAAACAAGGATATTATTTCTTCTGATGCCACTGATGTGTCCTCTTCACAGTGATTTTGTTCTCTTCATGATCGAGTATTTTGGTTCTTTTTTTATGTTGCGATATTGTTTTTGTAGCCCTATTCCATATTTCTTTTTTATCCATCGCTTTCTGTGCTTCCCGCTTCTCCCAAAACCCCAGCTGCTGTCAGTCTGTCAACCACACAGTGAAGAAAGTAGAGTCTGATGACAGTGATGTCGTTTAATCATGTACAAAGCAAAAACACAATTAACTCTTCCTCTGAAAATGTAATTTTGCTGAGCTGGAACAGCTTCTGAAGCAAGATTTGGTACACTAAATGCACACGTTAAAAAAGAGACACTAGATGTTTCCAAATCAATCCAATAAAAATAAGAAAAGTTTTGGGAAGTTGTCTTCGGGGAGGATTATTACATCTGGCAAAAAACACAGAATAAAGCTGCTTTATATTAAAATATCTGTATTGGACTGAGGCCAAGTGAAAGAGCACAGAACGTGGGCGGTGCAAGCCAAGCTGCTGCTGACACGTTTAGTATGTCTCTGAAAATGTAAGACTCGGGCTGAATGACAGGGCTACATGGCGTTAAAGTGGCTAGATGTGTTGCCTCACAGCAAAAGGGTCATCAGTTCGAAATACAAGTCCTTGACCTCGAAGGCCTTTCTGTGTAGAGTTTGTAATTGTGAAATTGTTCTGCTTTGGTGTGATTGTTAGAATGAATAAATATTAGTTTCTATATGTATGAAGCTGTGACGGACTGGCGACCTGTCCAGGGTGTACCCTGCCTTTTTGCCCTGTGCCAGCTGGGATTGGCTCCAGTTTCCCCTGTGACACACTGGAGCAGACTGCAGCAACTTTGTAGACTTTTTTCACCAACTATATAAACACATCAGAGCAAAAAGCACTCGAAATGTTTAAATTGGATTGAATTGGTGAAATATGGTCACAGTTCAAAGTTCACTTGGCAAAAAAACCGAGTTGAGGACGATAAAGCAGTAGAAAATGGATGAATGGATGTCCAATGACTTAATGCTCATAAAATCAAACCAACTGCTCCTTGGTCAGAGGATCAAGTCCTTTATGTTACTGGTGAATCTGCATTAATACTAGTGATGGTTTACTCTCTATTAAAAAACATGCATGTCTAGTGACCCCTTTAAATTCTAACCCACAACATGGATGGCACAAGCAACAGAGTGGCACTGCTGGTATACTCAGGAGTTAGAAAAAGAAAAAGGAATAATGTACTTTGCTGTGTGGGAGAAAAACCCCAGGGGCAGCGTTACACTTCTGTAGTGATTTTGGTGAAGTGGCAACAGTTGGAGCTGCGGATTCCAGGGACGCCCTGGGGATGGAGAAGAAAATAGACTTTCTATACGGTGAACATTTGTCACAGAACAGGCAGCTAAACTCGTGGTTAATCCAGAACATTCAAAAACTGTGAATGATCACAGCTATTAGAGAAAGAAATGTATTGTGTTAAGAAATAAAATGACCATGATAGGTCACCTCAGATTAAGGAAACATATTAGAAATACTGGCTTCAATTTCAGCCAATTTATTCACAATTACATTTTAAATTAAATTTGCAGCCGACCATTTATTAGATAATCTCTTGCTGATTGAAGAGGACTGATCTTAGACTGGCATTAACTCAATTACATTAACTATGAAGTCAGTGTCCGGCTGTGCATCTACACACGTTTCTTCTAAACATGTTCTGAGCCTCGTTAATCAGCACAAGTGGCGTGTGAATTGCAAATACCTGGCTGGAAACCACAAGAGTCATTAACATGTTGGATATGACCGGGATTGTGATGTTAATGACACACGGAACACGACGCTGTGATGTTGACACACTGACTTTTAAAATTCCTCGTGCAGAGGGGGAAGTGAGGTGCACCTGCACACGTACCTGCACCTGCACCTGCACGACTAAAGGGGCTCGCTGAAGGCGGTGCAGAAGCATCATAGGAATAGACGTGCAAATGAATTGATAGCCTGCAGGTTCTGCACTGGCACACCTGACATATTGGTGTATGGGATCTCCTTTGGTATCTAGCTCATTCCATACTATTCCAAAAATTGGGGATGTTAGGTTTTTCTCTGCACACCACTTTTTTGTCGTTGTTGATATTGTTAGAATTCTGCCTATTGTTCTTCCGAGAATGATTCACACCCCCCAGGCTGACTGACAAGATTTGCGACTACTGGCGTCTTTGTAATGACTTTGTTTGTGCCACCTTCAGTGTGAGGGCACACTGAGGAAAATCACGCACACACTGTCAGGTCTGGCCTAGGGGACAAGTTTTGAGAATAAAAACCATAGTTTAACACTAGAAAAAAGTCAAAGGAATACCAAAGTCATTGGGATGCACTTTCTTACAGAAACGTCACTGCATCTGTACAAGGATGCCTCGATATCATTTCTTCTTGCCGATACCACAACCTTTATCTGCCAACAGCAATATCACACCACCACAGTCAAATGACATCTTTTAAACGACCAAGCTGTTTGACAACAAGTATGTACTGATGCATTTACCGCCGAGCCATAACAAACACAACTCTATTTTTCTTTCTCTGGGCTTCTCCCCATCGGCCGATGATCCACATATTTGATTTGGCAGAGATGTTTCACAACGGTTGTCCTTCCTGACACAATCCTTCTGTTTATCCAGCCTTGGGACCAGTACTAAGCGGACACTGGATGTGTCCCCCCGGTGGCTGGGGTCGGTTCTGAGTGTCCAATTTCTTGGCCCAAAAACACAAAACTATGTTCCTTAAAAGAAGAAATAAACAGAAGCATTCGGGTGAAATGGGGTTTTGGATTGTATTGGATATTGCATTCTACTCTTTCCGATATTAAACAATCCAGTGACCAGTAATGGACTGATCCTGGGTATCACATCAGCTCATCCCTAATCTGTACACACTAGGTTACAATGGTAATCAATAGTTGTTGCGCTATTTGAGTGCAGACTTAAGTGGTGCGATGGCCTTCCACCCAGCCATCCATTTTACTGTCTTCAACACTATTGATAAAACACACCCAGGAGCCCATTCCAAAGCTAGCTTTTCCAGGAAAATTAAGCTTCCAAGGCCTGCTGCTGTAAGACTATTTCCTCCTTTTGTCTCCCAGGTATTTACTGCTCATCTCTTTTCTTCTCATCCCTCCGTCCTTTTGTAATCAGGCCTACGCTGGAATTAATCGATTATTTGTCCAAACAAACAAACAGACCAATTAATCTGTATTTTGCTAGGATTGCTGCTCCACAGCTCCATTACATGAGCCTCCAGAGAGGAGCACAGAGACCTCGAAGAAATATAATAATGGCTGAGGATAATACCAGCCAGCCCCTGAGAGAGACACGCTGTTTGTTCCACTGTTATTAGCCCCTCAAAATACTGTGGAGGTGGGTTTTTTTTTTCCTCCTGAGGAGGAGAAGATGTGAATATGATGGGAAAGAGGTGGAGGGTAGGGGCTGCTGGCTCAGTGTACAGAGACTGCAGATGAGAAATCTGAAGATGTTATAAAAGTGATGGAATAATCTTCCTCTCGGTCCTTTTCATTCCTCATCTTCCCACTCACAGTTGCCGCCACTGCAGGAAGGGAACATGTTGTGCTGAAAGGTGACATTTCAAATTTCATTCTGACTGGTGCGACAGCAGCAAAGCACAGTTAACTTTATGAACATTAGGACAACTCTGCCGATGTCTCCAGCTATATTGTTATGACTTCCGTGTCTCCCTCTTCTCTCCATCCTCATCATCAGCATTCATCACTTTCTACTCCTGCATTTCTACACATTAACTTTTCCTCTCACTTCCACTTCCCTGCACCATCAATTTACCGTGTCCTGGTCTCATGTTATTTCCTCACCTTATTACTTCCTCCATTACAGTACTTCATCGTGTCCTTCCCCCATCATCACCTTCACTCATACCATCACAGAAATCACTACTCTGCTCCTCTCCACACTACTCATTTCTATTCCTCTTACATTTTCTTTTTGTCCTCCCCGTCTCTTCATTTCCCCCGTCACCGGCATCAACCGCTGGCAGCGCTCCTCATCTTCATCACCCTCATCATCTCCCTCAAAGTCCCAGCGGTGCCGTATTTGTATGTGTTGGATGTACTGTACTCTGTAAAAGCAGTATGCTAATGCGGCAGAAGTCTGTCGAGCATTACGGCGGTTGGACCAATTTCAGGAGTGCTTGGCCACGTTTTATTACAGCTCATAAGCCCAAGGTCAGCTGCGTAAGATGAAGAGGCAGGAGCGTCCCGTGCAGCTCGCCAACCATTTATCACGCCACTGCGGTCTGCTCTGGCTCGCATTCCCGTTTCCTCACACTCAGGCTCCAGCATCTTCTTCCCCACATTCAGTAATGTATATCTCCCCGTTTCTATCCTGTCACATTTTAAGTCCACAGTTCGTCCCTACATCTCTCTTTATCTTTGTATATGTTTCTTTTCTGCCTTTGTTTGCAGTTATCGCTGTCACTTTCCTTAACTCACCAGTTATGTCTCTTTCTTTTCCACCCAGTGCTGCAAATCATATTTAGTGCCTCCCAGAGGTGGAAAGTATTGAATTAAATTGACTAAATTGAATTACTGTAATTCAGTACGTTTTTTGTGTACTTTAAAATATATAATTTCACTTTTACTTAAGTATGTTTTTTTTGGAAGTACTGCACTTTGCTAGCCTGGCAAACCAGACCTACGTCAAGATGTTTAGTCTGGGTACACAGAATTGGCAGGGCTCAATCCGAGGTGTGGGAGAAATGGTTGTCTTTCAAATTCCGTCTGCATGCAACAGGACAGTGCTACAACCAATCGGAGCAACGAAGAAGGTGATCAGTAGTCAGTGCCCGGGGCCTTGAAAAAGTCCTTCCATAACCCTGCAAGTCCTGGAAGAGCTAATATTGGACACAGCATCACCGAGGTATGTTAGTATTCAGTGTCCAAACTATACCGCGGCTGTCGGGGGGGGGGGGGTTTGCAGGATGGACGCTTCCGTGTGCCTCAGAGCATAGTGGCATATTTCCACCGGCTCTACTCACCTCGGCACGCCACGGTTTAGGTTGCATCTCCACTACAAAAAAAGTACCTACTTAACTCGACACATCCATTATTACAAGCCTGTACATCTACTTGCCTTAAGTCAGCACATATCGACCTCAAACCTCCACACGTGCATCAAATCTGAATCGAATCAATCAAAAAAACAATATTCGCCAATATTGTAGAGACACGCCCTCAAAATCTCACAAATCATGTTTCCTAAATGGGGGTCTGAGACCCCTCTGGCTCCCCCATAGTTCGAACAATGGTTGTATTTACATGTATTAAATGTAGCTGAGACCAGCAGGGACTACACAGTTGCAATTCTATCGTCATTATGTTAAGCCTGCCCACCGACTCTACACACGATGTGATTGGCCAAACCAGAGTTTGGATTTTGCAGCTTGCGGAGTTTCTAGACTGAACCCTGGCTGAACCCTGAACCACTAGGATGTGTCTAGATTTCTAGGCTAGTACTTTGTCATATTTTAAATCACATCCGTTACCAAGTAAAAATAAAAATGTCCTGAATTACATTATGTGTTTAAATATTTTTATTTGTCAGCACTTTAATTTGGTAAAGTTTTGCCTTTAATTGTCCTTTTGTCCTTAAAGAACCCCAATCTTCCTTAAAAAAAACAACTAAATTTTAAACAAGCTACTGTTTTACTTTAACTTGAATACATTTGTAGACCAGTACTTTTACCTGTACGTAAAATAAAATGTTATAGAAATAGTGGAACTTTAAATTAAGTAAAATATTTCAGTAACTCTTTCCACCTCTGGTGCTTCCACACTTTACTCCTTACGAACATTTTTATAACTTGCTGCCTTTATTGCTATCGTTTTTCATTTATAAGAAATTGCACAGGGAAGTCATCGAAGGAAAAATGTCCAATACGCTTTGAAATATTACATTAATATATGTTTCATAGTACAGGCTATTCAACGGCATTTTCTTTTCTGTCAGGCTCTATAAACTCTGAAAAATCGGGACTTACTGTGGCTTTGTACTTTTTTTATAAGAATAATAATTCAATATGAGTGTACATTTTAATTTAAAATGTAATTATTGTTATTTGTTAAAATGTCAAAAATATGTTCTTTAATCACTACTACCAGAAAAAATCTACAAATCTGATTGAGAAGCACATTACTATATTTTGAACATGATGCTTTCATTTGGATGTCGTTGATCATTACCAGTCATACGTTCCATCACTCTGCAAAAGTGCTATAATGGAGCTGAAGTGGGATGGACTCGTGATTGACTTGTTTTGTTCTTGGATTGTGTGATTTGCATTTATTCTGATCGCCTCGCTCTTGTTTTGGCTGAATATGTGGATCTCATTCGACGTGGCAGACACGGGTACCATGAACCCGCGGGAGGCGAGTTGTTGAGTTTTCATATTTAAGCCCAAAGTTTTTGTTGAAGCGAGAAGAACGAGGCAGGACTCGAAAAAAGTTTTCTGAACTTCCTCCCACTCCTTTTCAAGCAGGGAATGCTGCATTTGAATTTCTGTCCTTGATATGATTTGTGATGTTTCTGTTTGTGTCTGTTTTTCTTGCTCATATAGTTTGTGAAAACATTGAAAATTAACAAATGAATTGAAAATAATACTGCATTAATCTGCGTCTTATATAATTCGTTCACAGTACTCCCTCTGTCATGACTCTATGTAGGCCACACAAGAATTCCTCATCATTTTTGTTTGTCTTCTTTCCGTAATTTAGTCCCATTCTTCTTCTTCTTCTGTTCCCTCTCCTTTCCTTTCTATCTCTGTGCCTCTGCAGGGGGTAGTTAGTGTGATGCGGCTCCTCCGCAGCCACATCATAAGATGAGGCAACACAAACAGCATGGTTTTACACCAGGGAGAGGTGAGAGTGTGTGTAAGAGAGAGGGAAAGAAAGAGCGGGAGAGTTTCTTGTTGCTAAAACCTTATGGATTGTGTGTCTGACAAAGTGGGGATGGGCACGATCAAAGCCCATGTCTCCTCGCATGTGCATTAATACCCTGTAAAGGGATAACGTGTGTGCATGTGTGCTGAACCAGACGTGTGTTTGTGTGACAGCGAGGGGAAAGAAATGTCTTCCTGCTGAAGTGTAAAGAACACGCACTGTACCGTGTGTCTATGTGTGTGCACATCTTCTATGAGTCTACCACGTTTCAAAAGTGACAGCGAGAAAGTTTGACACTGAATGTGAGACAGAGAGGGTGAGAGAGACAAAGAAACACACGGAGCAGGAGAGAGAGAGAGAGAGAAGCAGAGAGAATGCTGACACCTTCGTTGGCCAGGTGCCATTTCTTCTTTTCAGGAGGTCGTTTGGAAGCTCAGCTGGTAAATGGGCGTTTCAATTGTGCAGCTCCAGCCATCTCATAATTATTATTATTGTCACAGCTAAAGCGCAGGTGTAATAGCTTTTAACCTTGGTTGCTGAATGACTTAACACCTGTGAGAACACTAGCAGGGTTCACCACTTCCATCCACCTCACCTCCATTTTGGTTCATCCTCCTCTCATATTTTTTGTCTTTACTAAGCTGAATCTGAAAGTGCTGCTCGTGTGTGAAAATGACCTGCATCCACACACCCACTGATGTGTGGTTTTCTGTCCCTAATTAATCTCAATGTCAGCTTCTGGGGGGAAAACTTCTATTTCTATTTCACTCTAAGATTCTGAGAAAACATTACACTTATTACTGCATGTATTTATCAAATTAAGATACAAACAAACTGTGATGTTATTAGTAGAGTTGTTCCGATTCCGATACCAGTATCAGAAATGCCTCCGATACTGCCGAAAATGTGGGCACTAGTATCGGCGAGTACTGGAGTCCATGCACGATCCGATACCACGTAATTTATTAGAGCTCCGTTAGCTCGGACACGGTTCTTCTTCGCCACTCTTGGAACAGTTGCGCTGTGCTGTTTTAGAGGTGTGAAGAAGAACTGATCACCCGACACCTGTAGACAAGGAGCTAACGTTAGCTCATCATGTCGGCGGTTTGGCAGTATTTACCAGTTAGCCCCATTAGCGTTTTTAGCTGCGCTAGCTCCGTTAGCGCGCCTACAGTCAAACTGGAGCGGCCTGTTTATTAAACGAAAAGAGCAGCGCTACAACTAACCAGCGTACCTGTGTCCTGCGTATGTATGCCTCTGTTTTTAAAGTTTAGCGTTACTTCAGACACTCATTTTAACAATCTGGAGTCATGTAAAAATGATGTCACGCGTGTCCTTTTCCAGTCAGTCGTCATGGAAACATGAAGCTCTGCCAGTGCTGCGGTGTTTGGACCAGAGTCAAAACAAACTTACAAGCTGAAAAACAAAATAACATATCACTGGTAAAAATAAATGGTGTCCATTTGCTGTATTCGTTCATGTTTTACAGAGGGTTTAACCTGAGCCAAACCTTACCACCAATGATAATCATATCACAGTCATGCAGGCGTAGTATGATATATTATTTATATTATTATATATTTTTTATAACACACTGGTATCGGTATCAGTACTCTGTATCGGCCGATACCCACAGCACAAGTATCAGGAGGGAAAAAATGGTATTGGAAAATCTCTAGTTATTAGGTTAAAGTATATCAAGACTATTGATTCACACACACACAGGTGATACAGCAGTATATAATAAAATCCATTTTCTCATTACGCCTTTGAGCTGCAATGGGGCATTTTGTACAGGGGCTGGTTTGACATGTTTTAGCAGGAAAAGCACTGGTGTTAATGATCACATTTTTCTGTTCAGTTCATGTCTGTCAGGTCAGTGTGACACTGAACCAGCATCCACTGTCACAAGCTAAGTGGACCTCAGCCATCATTTATTTAAGGATTTACATCTGTTATTTTCTCAAACTAAGGTGAAAAATCATTATAATTAACCATTAGTAGCTTTAGGTTTATACAGATCTGAATGCAATGCAGCCTTAAGCTTTATTTCCATCGTTTGCTGCAGTATGGTATAGCTTGGAATGGTAAAGCCCTGGGTCAGGCGTGTGTTTCGACTGAGAACCTTTACTGGTAGGTGTGATGTGGGCTGTTGCTTTGGATCCGTGGATCCAAACCAAACCATTTCACTCGCTGGAAACACAGCATCAGTGTGGACAGTGGGTCAAAATGGCGATGCATAGTAAGTTGACCCTGTGTGGGTGCACTCACTGCGGCCAATCAAACGAGGCCTGACCAGACGAGCCAAGAGCCGATGTATACGTGAAGTGCAGGATTCTGAGGAGGAGAGACACCCACTCACTGTGAAAACTGGAGAGTCTTGCTGTTCTGTACTGCCCTCAAACCACAGGAAGTGCACTCACTAGCTCCTTCTCTGTAGCCACTCGGTCTCACACAGTCCACCACATTCATGTCTACACAAACCTTTTTCACAAACACACACACACACACACACACCTACTTCAAACACATGCATCCTCAATAATGTACCTCTCAGATCTAGACTCCCCCCACCTCTGTGCCACTGCCCCTGGCGATGCCCAGTCTTGTTATCTCTCCGTGTACCTCAACCCGTCTTCTTCCTTCACCGCCTGCCTCCATTTTTCCAGCACCCCTCAGAGACTAGAGTTCTCGTTTGATGGCACAGCTGGGGACCAACCACACAAGAGCACCGGGGCTCATACCGATGAGGCCAACCTATCTAGGCCAGAGGAGGCACACACTCTAATCAAGTGCTCTCTAATTAGAATTCAATGATAGTGTGGGTTTCTAGGTGAGTGGAGAGTGGAGTTGAAAGTAAAGCCGTCTATACATAGAATGGAAGAATGTCTCATTAGGAGCTCATTCTTCTCCAAGTCTGTTTGCGTTAGGTCTTCCACTCCTGCTCAATCTCTCCAATTATAAAACCCTCTGCTGGCCTTTCCACAGTCCATGTGGGGTGGGGGGTTATATCTCCAGCACTGGGGTGTGAGGAGACTAATAATAACAACACAGAAAGCTAAACGCACGTTTGTGCATGAGCATGTGTATTTGATTGTCCTTTAATGAGCCTGTGTTGAACTCAAAAGGAGTTCACAAATTTAGAAATATTTGCATCCAACACCTGCTACTGAAACTGCTACTAAAACTATTGCAACCAGCTCACACAATTAGTTACGGGCTAAGCGTGGCACGACAACAGACACAGTTTGTTAACCACTTAACATGCGAACTAACTGCTCGCAACCGGCAGATCCCACAACAGTGACAGTTAGTACAAGCCACAGCTTCACAAAGAAACACTCCCCACAACATCATCAACCAATGATAACACAAGTAACGGGCTTCATTATATATAGCACTTAGTGTATATACAGTGGTTAAGTGGAGTTTTAAAGGCAGTTCCCGATTGGTTACTGTAACAAAGATGAATGCGTTGGGTTGCGTGTGGACAGTGCATACGCAAACTGAATTTGGAAATTCACCGAGCAGAAAAAACATTTCAACAACAGAAGAATTAGTCACCAAGGATAGTCATCTGAGCCTCGACCTGGCAACCCTCAAACCGACTGATACCCCAACTCCCCTATCAGATGATGAGCCGCTCCAACCAGACGTGTCCTGTAGCATCGCTCTCTTCTTCTTTGGTAGGAATGCGTCCTATTCCCTGTGTCCATACTTGTACCGCCACCCGATGGTGAGGTCAGATACTACAGGACCCTGGCGCGCCAGTATGCCTCGTTGTTTTCACTCGCACACTTTCAATACAAATTTCAATTCACCATGGCCAACAATAAAAAATAAAAAAAAAACACAAAATGCAAAAAATTAATTAAAAAATAGACTCCATGTGCGCTCACACAAGTCTAAGAAATCAAAAGACATGTAATGAAAAGTAAAGTAAGGAACGCCTCAAACACAATTACTGTATCACTCCAGTATTCCACATTCATTGCACATAGCAACGCAACAGAGCACAAGATGTCCTTTTTCCCCTTCGTTGATGCTGGCAGCATCTGACTTTCAAAATAAAAGTAATATTTATGTTATTAGTTGGGTGAATGTGGACCATCATTCACAAATCATACAGGGCACAGAGGCAGAGAGGTCATACTGTTTAGTCCATTGTTCCTGTTCCTGTTCCTGCCAGATCAAATCCAGAAAGCTCAATGTTTCTGTTGCTTTTCAGGCTACAATTACTTCAAGTTAAATAAATCCCATCTCGTAACCAGGATGCTCTGTAGAGGACAGCTGGTATTATTTCTCTCCTTTTGTTTCCTGTATTTTGTGTAGCATTGCGTTTTTGTTTTTTTTATGGTTTTTTCAAAGCAAAATATGGTTTCACGTCAAGCTGGGACTCTTTGGTTTGTTATTTTGGCCCGAGTTCTCCCCGAGGCTCAAATTAAGCTTCCACATATGACAATGAAACAAACTGAAAATGCACAAACTGACGAGTCACATACTTCATTTGTTGTTGCTGCTGTTCAAAGGCCTTCACAAATATGCCCCCCCGTCCAATTACGTGACATTGTTATGTTGTTCTGTGTTTGGCTGCAGGCCTCCAGAGTCACCAGCCAAAGGCAACATGTCAGAGTGTGACCTTGAGCTGAGGCCACAGAGCCTGAGGAGCGACACACACACACACACACACACATTTAAACAGTTTAATTTCATTCCTAAATCAGCTCAACCGACACAGAGACACACCATTCAGATTCTGCACATGCAGTGCAACAAGGTAATTCATGAGCCTCCTCATTGTCAGGGTCCTGACATATCGCCGCAATCAGATTTCTTCTCTGTCTGATGAACACGCAGACTGTTGCCAGTTGATGAGAAAACTTTGATGAGTGTGTGTGTGTGTGGGGGGGGGGGCCACCAGGGTCAATCCGTCACCAAGTAGAACGGCTTAATGATTTTAAATATGTAAAATGTCTTTTTGGTTCATTAATCTAACCGTTTAACAGCTCGGGTTTAACAATTTATGTCATTTTTTTCCCAGCATTTTAACAAAGCTGATTTGTTTCTGAAACTCTTTACCTTATTAGTTGAAATCAATACATAAAATAGTTTGGTTTAAAAAGTGAATAAAGCCGGTGTCTATAGCCCCGACAGTTCATTCATCATTCTATGGCATCGTCATGATAACTTCACGTGTCTATCTGCACTGTACGCATTCTGCCTGGGGTCTTGCAGCCATGGAACGAACACCCATTCACATCACGCCAGATAGCCGTAGTCACAGAAAAATGGCAGAGAACATGAAGTGATGATTCACAATTGTGCTACTGGCATCAACTTCAAATGTTTCATGGATGAAGGGGGGGAAAAAAAAGGCTAAATCTGATCCAGAATCCCAAAACATACACATTCAATAATGTAAATAAAAAGCAGCATTTAACTGAGTCATATTATAGGCTGTTTAATTCTTCGTTATAGGAGGAGAACATCAAATGGTTGGTTATGGCTGAGTGGTAGATGCAGAAAAACAGTTTAAAACATGTAAAACAACTGTGTTAGATTGATAACAACAGAGGTGAAAAGAGTTACTGAAATATTCTAAGTAAACATACCACTATGTTGATACAGTTTTACTTAAGTAAAAGTAAAAGTACAGGTCTAAAAATGTACTCAAGTGAAACTCAGAGTACAAGTTATTTAGTTACGTTTTAACAAGTTTGGGGTTCTTGTGTTGTGGACAACTGGACACAAATCTCACAGGAATTGTTTTTAATTAAAGGCAAAACTTTACAAATTAAAGTGCTGACAAAATAAAAGGTCACACATTCTTTAACATTCTCACTCACTCAGGGACCTTCATTAACACCACTTCACCTGTCCTCTTTATTTACCTATCCTCACCTCTCCTCATCATTCACCTCTCCTTATCATTCACCTGTCCTTTTCATTCACCTATACTCATCGTTCACCTGTCCTTATCATTCATCTCTCCTCATTCCCCTGTGCTCATCATTCACCTGTCCTCATCGTTCACCTGTCCTTAGCATTCACCTCTCCTCATCATTCCCCTGCGCTCATCATTCACCTGTCCTCGTCATTTATCTGCCCTCACCTGTCCTTGTCATCCACCTATCCTCACCTGTCCTCATCGTTCACCTGTCCTTATCACTCACCAAAAACATACTTAGTAAGTTCAAGTACACCGAAAACCTACTCAGTTACAGTAACGCGAGTAAATGTAATTCATTTCTTTCCACCTCTGTATAATTAGATCAGTAGATTGCACATAGTTGCACATCAATCCTGAATCACAGGCTTTTCCAGAATCACAGATGTAAGCTTCAAAGCTCTGGATGAGTAACAGCTAAAGACGTGAACCCAGTGAGGCCTTCCTGAATATACAAATCTCCCCTGGATCACAGGCTTCAAATGATTACTCTTTATGTCTACACTCTGGAATCATTCACTCTCTCAGTCAGCTGCACCTGTAGCAACAAAGCAGACGACCAACCAGTGCCAGCTTTTAGACTCAACCCAGAATTACTTCTGTACCACTAAATGTAATACTTAATCCTATAAATGAATTTAGGCTAAATGAATCCTGCTTTAATATTACAAGTCATTTAACGCAATGTATTACAGTTATAGGCAGCGACACCGCTGAACCACCGTGTTACCTGGCAGCTTCATTTATTCAGTTATTTTCCACGTTTACTTATATATAACCACTTAATGCAATGCTTAAGCTGTGCATTTTGTCAGATGTAGTTAAAGACCCTGGATAATATGACAGTATTACTTCAGAATTTGGACTCCAATCACCAAAAATTCAGCTTTCATTTACTTACAACTGAAGCTGGGCTAAAAGCCAGAGTTACAGTACAGCTCCAGCTGTCTTTCACTGAGGAGGTCCAACACTTGGGTCGGAATTATAATGTCTTCAAACATTTGCACAGACAAGAGCAGATAATCTAAAGTGTGGGAGGGTACAGCAGGTGAGCCTCAAAAGGTCAATAAAAAAAGATGTTATTAATGTGATTATGGGCAGTTTAATGACAATTTACAAGGATATTTTAAGTCTAGTGCTTGGTTAATTGCATATTTAGATGCATGTATTTTAAACATAATACTTAAAATGTTGTATGGTTTCTTCGGTGAACTCTACAGATCCCACACAGACTCACTGATTGTTTTGTAATGGCTAAATGGTCTGTAAAATGGTCAGGTTTTCCTGGCCGTGAGGAAGACTCCGAGCTGATTTACGCCACAGTTTTCGCCATTCATCCGATCACTAACACATCCACTTAGCGCATTTATCCAGTGCCTTTTCTAGCACACATTTATCATACCCATTCACACGCCACTGGCACAGCTGTCAGGAGCGACTTAGGGTAAAAAGTGTCACCCAGAGACACATCGGCATGTAGTTTAGCAGAGCCTGGCATCAAACCACCTACTATCCCGTTGAAAGATGACCCAGTCTACCCCCGACAGCCGCCCTGCGACCTCCCCTGTTGTTGTCCAGCTCTCTGGCACAAGTGCACAGCTCTGCTTCTCTCCACTTAATCAACTAATAAGGTCTGATCATTGTCACTAATGTGTGTGTGTGTGTGCAGAAGCAGCAGTAGCAATTTCTTCAGTCCAGTCACGACTGCGTTAAAAACAGCAGCAGCAGCATGATTAGACGCCTTGCTGCAGCTGTGCCAATCACCTCGCCCTGCGCTTGAATTTAATTGCAATGATGAACGCAATACTTCTGCACTACAATTAAGTAATATGAGAGGAAATATTTGATTCTTGTGTGTTAATCAGACGCAATTGAAGGTGTTTGGGCAGTTTTTGGACTTTGCACTCCGCATTCCTGCCGACTTTTCTTCTAGCCTTTCCTTACGTTGACACATTCATATTAACAACTTTAGCTCAGCTTTAGTTTGTTTGTCCAGAACACTTTTCTTTGTGATAATACAACAACAATACAAAAATATAAAAAACGGCCTCATCATTACCACTACTCACATTATTGAAGCTGACAGTTTAATGCAGTTACTATAACAACTATTTAAGATTCTACTCCTCTTCTCTGGCTCCTAATGGCCTGACTCCACAGTGAACATCAGTCAAGCTCTCAATTTACTAACGCGCTGATCTCTCAGGCCTCCAGGAAGGCTGCCACTTTTCCCAAAAATCAAGTTCAAACCTGACATGTTACCCTGCTCCACAAATGTGACATCATCATCGATTATTAAAATTAGCGTTAGCCAAGACCATCACTCACTGCACTGCCCGTCTGTGACGCCTCTTCTGCCGCATCACTTATGTGGAGCGAACAGGTGAGTCTGCAGGTGAGTTATTTTCAAAGTGGATCTATGGTCAAGCTGGGCAAACTGGGCCCTCTACTGGACCATGCAGTAATTACTTCAGATGACAAAATGGGCTTCTTGGCTGTATATTTTGACCTCAAACAGGTTTTTCCCTCCCAAGTTTGAACCGATGCATAAAAAGGAAGCGCAAACTCTCAAGCTGCCATGAGAAGTGGTGGAACACTCCTGTCTGGCTCCGTCAGGTTAAAACACCAAAATATTAGGCTCGTAAACTCAGTGTTTCAAAATAATATTTTATATAATATATTATATTTTCAAAAAAACAAGTTGAACAGACATTAGTCCACAATGTTTTAAATGTGTCAAATTTTTGGAATATGTATTGTTAGGAATCCTTTATTGTAGGAAAATGGGACTTGAATGTTGAAGAACATAATTATTAATTTTTAAAGAAATTTCAAGTTAAAAGTCACAAACTGACACATAATTTCGACACAGCCTAGTCAGTCGTGCTCAGCTCAACTTAGAGAAAATTTAGCTTTTAAATTGCCAATAAAACTGTACTGTAAAAATAACATATCAATGTGTTAAACACAACTTTATCAGTCTCGTTCAGAACTTATATAGAACTCTCATTATACAGTTATTAGGTCTCAAACTTCAAGCTGAGAGGATTTTCATTCATTAATTTTCCCCCATTCAAACGTGCACTCAGACAGCGCTGTCATGGTTTTATTTTGAAATCAGCAAATCTGCTGATTCATTGGTTCACAGGCTTTTTACTGTAAAAAATAAATAAATCAGCGACAGATAGAGAAACTACTGTCAGATAGCTTGACTAGGGCATCTTTATTACAGTCGCCTCACTCTTCCTCCTTCCCCATTTTCCACAACATAATCAGTGACATCAGTGACTCAGTGAGCTCTGTCTGCTTGTTCTGTGCTTGAATATGTGCGTAATGGAATCACGACCTGTGACACTGACAAATTCAATTAGCTTTGAATTCAATCGTTGAAATGATCTGTAAATTCAGCTGACGTGGACAGGTCATGTGTAATCATACATGACATTTAAAAGAAATACATTTTTAAGGCATCAATATTAACATGAGACCTTTTTTCAGGCGAGTTCACAGCCGCTGTGACGCTGACACTCAGTTCCTTCGCTTTTATCAGTAATTCCAGAAAAAGAATGAATGAAATCCTTCTTTTTCCTTTTATTTTTCTCCTTTGCTGCCACATTTGCTGCTGTTCTTCAGTAAGAAAGGTGAATAGGACTCGGCATACGCAGTTTTAAAATCTGTGAAATTATTATTATTTAATTCTGGCATTTGCGTTTTAATCACTGATCAGTTGTCTGTTCCCTTTAACGCTTTGTTACTTTTATTTAAGCGTTGGATTATCCTGTAAAGAACGTTTGGTGCCAGTTGGTGCAACACAAACAAGCGGTACTTTTAAAGGGAACCAGCGACTGATGCGCACCACAGAATTGTATAGCATTTATTACAGTATGAAACCGGATCAGCCATTTTCTGCTCGTGAAAAAGATGAATGCAACAATTATCTGTGACTTTCCCTCAAGGGCCAAAAATCAATGTTTAATTACCAGACATTACAAAAATGATCCATATCAACTGAATATATTTTTGTTATCATGACAACCTTTTTGGCTATTAGAGAAACAAAGTTGAGTGCTGTATTGGGTGTCAGACTGCCACTTACACTTTATGGAGTCCCTCTCAAGATTGAAAGGACAGTCATTATTGTGATGAATAGACTAATGCCCCTCATTGTTCCGTATACGTGAAAGTAGACAAATGGCATAATGTCCTGCTTCAGTAATACAAACTCTTGGATTAGCAGTATTTGTTCCTGAAGCCACTTTTTTAATTCTTTGCCAACAACAGGTTCACAGTCCTCTCAATTTAACGCCCTGCAGAAGTGAAACAGCGATGCCTTCAATTTCCTGCAGTGCCACCATCAAATCAAACTTCATTCTATAACCAAACACCTGCAAAACAAATTACACTCCCATCAGCCTCAGCTGCGTCTTCAAGGAATTAACCGCTTATAGCCAACGGTAACACGTGTAAATGGCAAACTTTTTCACATGAAAATAAATGAATACAAACCCTGCAGGAAACGCACATTAGAAAACCTGACACTCTGTAATCATGGTGTGATTTTGCAAAGTCTTATTTGTTAATCAGCCAGAGATTCATCAATTAATTGGGCTTAAATTAACTGTTAAATAATTGTCATTAGGGATGATCAACTTTTGATTATCCCTTAGCAACTTCACTCATTTATTTACTTTTTCGGTGTCATTTCATACACAGTCACATTACTGCTTTTCAGTGAGTCGTCATGATTCACTCATAAGTGATTTGGGTACCTAATTGCACATTTTCTGACATATATTGCCATGTGATTTTAATTCCTGTGTTCTAGATTTAACACCAGAAGGAGCATAACTACAGGACATACCATCAACATATTTACTCCAACTCAAGGATGAGAACGATAGGAATTGTCTCTTACATTTGTGTGCAGCAATGTTATTTTAAATTGTTAAACTTTGAACAATTGAAAATGAATAAATTGCCATCTCTGCAATCAGTTAATTGCATTGTTTCAAATTGATGATTTTAATTAATTAATTAATTTGAAAAAACACTTGTTTGTCCAATCTGGTAGGCATGAGGATGGAAGTGCTTGTGGTCTGTGTGGCAGCCAGAGGCACAGAAAACACAGCAGACAAAAAAATAACACCTCAAATTACTCCCAAAAATGTAGTGAAGCTTGAGGAATGACTTTTACTGTCCCCTGACCTGAATACAAGGATGGGCAGGTTGTGAAAGTTCTTCAACTTGGTTATACGGTTGCAACAACACCAGAGTTAAAGATCACGCCAGACGTTTTATAAGGAAATATGTTTATGGCTCAGTGTGTCTATAGCTTTTTGCTGATTTGATTTTGCCTCACTCTTGTGGTGCACTAGAGGGTGTGTTTGTAGATCAGATTGGATTAGATTAACCCTAACCCTTCAAATGCAGTCACTTTCACCAAGTTCGCAGATTGGTTCATTAATATCATCGTGTTACCCGGCGGTGTTTCAGGTTCAATGTGAAAAACTTCTATTTCTCACTTTGACATCATTAAATTTTCCGACACCTTGGTTCACATTGAATTCAAGGACTTTCCAGGACCAATTCCCTAAAGTTCAAGGACTGAATGTGCTGACACATTTCAAGATGGGAGAGCAACTTAAGATCCACTTCGCCCATGGTGTCTAACTTTACTTAACTTTACTTTCTTGTGTCTCATGCCTCTTCCTGTGATGGCACTCTGACCAATCAGTGGCCGGCAGTCTAACCCTAACCACGCCAAGGTGAGGCGAATCAGTGGCAATAAATCTCCACTCTTCAAATGATAAGACCCTGCTAATGTGTGATAACTTTACTTACAACTACTGTTGATATGCAAACATGAAACACATGACTTTTATCTACTTACTTAAAATACTGCCAAGAAGTTTTTCCCCAAAAGGAGAGAACCTTGTTAACTATGTCTGGAAGACTCAAAACTACAACAAATCCTCTGTTTCTTCTTTGGTGTTTGACAAAAGTTTGCATCCTTAATGTTGCATTACTGCTTCCTTCATCTCTCCTCTTTCCTTTTTCATCTTTTTCTTGTTTTTCCTGCTATAAAAACATGTTTGCACTCTGCCTCTGATATTGAAACTCTGCACTTGTAGTTATAGCCATGTTCTCTGAGCTCTCCAGGAAACCAAGCAGGCACAGGGATTCTGCTGCGACAGCTAGTATGTATTCATTAATATTTAATAAATGCAAACATAAAATTTAGGCAAACAAAAAATAATTTCAGAGGGTTGCTGCAGCAGCGATATGCGCTGGCATGAGCTTCCTCAGCAGACTCGCAGCGATAACTACGGCCAGGCCAAAATATTAGTGGAGCAATTCATCGTGATAACGACTCGTGAGATACAATTATCTACACGTTGGTTGCCAAATATCAATATTTAATTTTAAAAAACACAGCACTTCAAACTGATTTTGGCGCTAATTTGACTCGGCAGCATCACAAGATAAAAATGACCATACTAAAAACACACTACCTAAAATGCAGCTTTTGCAATTTGCTAATTGCGTGATTGTGATTTAAAACGATGAATTTCATCAGTTTCATGATCTCATCAGGGCCACACGGTTGGTGAAGTGGTTAGCACTCCTGCCTTTGCAGAAACAGGGTTCGCGACCCGGTTGGAATAAAGCTCTTTCTACATGGAGTTGCATGTTCTCCCCGTGTGTGCGTGGGTTTTCTCTGGGTTATCCAGCTTCCTCCCACAGAAGACAGATGGATGGATGGAATTTAATTAGGTGAAATCATGATCTTGTCACTGCTCTTTTTAACTCCACCTCCCCATTGTCTCCCTGCACATGCCCTCTGGTCACCTGTTCACTATCCCACTGGCACTCCCTCCGCAGGCCAATCACCTCTCAGTCCACTCAGTCTGCCACACACCTGTAACCTGCGTGTGAGATGCACTCATTAACGCTGCCATCTCCTAAACCTGCCAGCTTGTCCTGTTCCAGGTCAAAGTTTGTGCTCCTGCCTGCTTCCTGAAAATCTGTATCTTCTGGACTTTTGACCGTGTGCCTGTCCTCTTGTATTTTTGCCTGTTGATTCTGTGCCTCTTCCATCATGTTCATCTTTGGAATGAACTGTTTCCCTCTGCCTGCCGTCGCCAGTAAACATCAATGTTACCATCGAGTTCCTGTTTATCTGCGTGTGTAGCTCCTCTGACTTGTGAAACAATGATGTAAATCTGCCTGCAGCGTTGAAGGCATGCGTAAAATACATAATATGTCACATTTCTGCACTGAAATATCTAAAATTGACGGACTAAAGTTATACACATTCGCCAAAATATTTCTATCACTCTTTTAATCCATAGAAATCTGTATTCAATTGATGCGAAAGGACTTTTTCACTCATCTGCTTTGAAAAGCTGTTGCAAATTGCAATAAATAATGAACTTTTTAAATGCTCTACATCAGGGGTCAAACGTATGGCCCGTGGGCCAGAACCTGCCCATGAATTTTTGAAATACTGTATTTTTAGCTCCAAATACCTGTGACTAAATGTTGTGTGCCTTTATAAATCCACTGTGATCTTATAAGTTGTAATGCACATGTGTAATTGATGAATTAAGCATAATATTGTTATTTTTCTCAGGAAATGTCAAGTTGTTCATAATATGTCTTGTACAAGAAAGAGAAAACAATAGGAGTTTATAGTTGTTTATAGGTTATTATGCTATTATTTTACTGGTCCGGCCCACTAGAGATCAAATGTGGCCCCTGAACTAAAATGAGTTTGACACACCTGCTCTAAATCCTCCTGTCTGTTCAAATTATAATGAAAAACAGGGACCAGAGATGCTATAGTACAGGATGTGTTTGTGACACATGCGATAGATTAAGGCATTGACAAGCTGTTCAGCAGAGCTGAGAGCCAATGCTACAGCAGTATTTTGTAATTGTTTTGATTTAGAGAGAGGGAGAGAGAAAGAGAGATGCCTAGTGGCAGAAATTATATACTGCAGATTTAAATCAAAGCTTCCTTTCTGGTCCCCGAGGGCTGCAAGTACAAACGTGGCTTTAAATTTTTGATGGGATCGAAAGATAAAAACCTAGAACTGCTCCAGGAGCAGTGAATGCAAATTCATATTTTGTCTAAATGAAAAGTCCCTTTGCTTCTATACTCAAACAGGCTTCATGACCACGTGGTGGAGACGGTTATGATTGACTAGAACTCTGACTCTTCACGCTCCTCCCATCTGGAATCTTTTGTGGTCTCAGAAAAAGTCTCGTCTGTGCTGTTAAATTTAGAGCTGAACTAAGATCATAGGAATATCATTTATTGGCATTATTTCTCATGGTACTTTTGTGCAATAAATTCAGCAACTGTTATCAGCATAAGGAGCTTTATTTCTTTAGTAATCATTCAATTAATTTGTGATTACACAGTATCCCCAGGAGTTTTCATTGTAAAAAGGCTGAAAGTCTTTTAATTAGGCCTAAAGGGGATAGGAGCTGTGATTTTACATATTCCTCCAGTGCCATGAATTATACAACACTACCATATAGACTCAAACTGCTTACGTAACCGCACACCAGTTATTCGGGTCTTTATCGGAGCTCTTAACTCACAGCCTTGGCTTTCTCACATAATATCAGGGACAGGAAGTGTGTACAACTGGCCAAAGGAGAATGTAGCAGTGTTCTGCACTTGTCATGCTCATCACACTCTATCAAAGTCAGCAGCACCAGACCCGGGTCCCTGTAAAACTAGTGGTCATGTGGGGCAGAAAGCTATCTCTCATGAATTCCTGTCCCATGTTTATTTTATTTTCATCTATATGTATACGCTTTCTCCCACCGCAGCTGTTTTGACAGGCTGTGGCAGAGATGATGCTGCAGCAATGCTGTTGTCCTGGTAACAAAGCCTAATGACAAGATTGGATGTGATCCCCTGATTTTAAGCAAAGCTGCAGACAGTTGCTGGGCATTGAGATTCTGTAGGGGGTGGAAAGTGGACATACTTTCAGTGAACATACTTCTAACAAGCAAATGTATTCAAATGTGTGAAAGAATACGTGAATTAAAATGTCCTACAGCTGAGGATACACTGAGTCTTAAGAATTGTAAGTGCTGTGCAACTGTGTAAGTTACGGTTACAGCTCAGACTTAAACTGCAACAACAACAGACCCCCAGTATACTTCACCCATAGCAACACCTAAAAATAAACTGTTTTCAGCAGCATTTACTACCTGAAAAAAAAAATGTTTAGGGGCATTGAATGACCCCATTTTTCATTAGTTAACAACAGAGGTGAAAGAAAAGGAGTAAAACAAAAATAATGATCCCCTGCCAAACTTAGGAGAAACAAGAGTTTCAATGAACGTGTCCTACTGCTGAATCATAAGAGGGGTCAGTATCGTCATCACCATGTGACAGGAAGCTGCGGTGAAGTCATTACCGGCAGTGATGGAACAATGAAGGCACAGTTGAGTCCGAAAAGCAGTGAGTCTGAAATTAGCACACATCCTGTCAGTCCACCCGGTCTCACCCCCCCAAAAAAAACGTTTTCCCCTCTCCAATCAGGCCCACGGACACGTTTTGTTTTTAATGTTCACCTCGGGAGTATAACTGCTGAAGAATATAACAGGTTGCAGGGCGGCAAGTAAGCGTAGAGAATATCAGAAAAGAAGGGTCAGCGCTGCCATCGCTGCTGCTGCGTTTCACAACAGCATGTTACCCATCGTCAAAACAACATAAATGTAAAAGCAAAAAAAAGGGGCCGATTGACATACACGTGCATTTCTCCGATGCCTTGCCTCTTACTGGTTATGAATGTGGCCTACAAACACAAGCTGTAAACTAAATCTGGAAGACATGCTGGCAAGTGGAGACAGTCAGCGGACCATGATGAAGACCCACAGAGCGGAAGGTGCGGCTCTGGTCCTGACAGCGGTTTCTTCTCTGCCAACAAGGCCTCGGGAGTTAATATGATCCAGTGGAGGCAGACGGTGCTCATTCCCCATCCCCGCTCCCTCCAGCAACTTAATTTATGCAGCATCTTGCAGTGCCACTGAGCTTGAATAGAAGCTGCGACTTGAATTTAAATTTAGTGTGTTGGGGGTGGGGGGGGTGGGGGGTACTTTTTCAGAGCTGAGAGTCATGGCGCTCATGGTTGCTCTGAAGCGTGCACAGAGTTCTACATGCCCGCCAAGGGTTCTGCTTCAGTAAATACAGACCGAGGACTTCAATTTGCGGCACCCTGACATGTGTCTATTCCCTGATCTCATCACTGAGATGGGACTTAATTTCTGTGGGTGGCTGGGAGGTGGGAATGATGCTGACAGGGCCTCACCTCAGCTCTCATAGGCTTTAACTTGCTACCTGGAGAAATAAGGACAACTTTATACATTTCAAATTCGACCCCCCCGTTTTTTTCCATCATGTAGAAAAAGCCGCTCAGTATGGCCCTGTTTCATCCTCCTTCTCCATTTCTGCCTTCTTATCTTATTTCTCCCTCTCCTCAGGAAGCAATTTGAAGCAAAAGATGCTTGGTTAAGGGCTACAGTGGTGGAGCCTGCTTTGATACGCTGCTTTGCCTTATGAGCTGTCAAGATATATGGACAGCAATAGGATGGGATGGGATGGGAGAGGGAGTGAATTAGAGGGGGGGGTGGGGCAGCAGGAGGAGGGAATGAGCTCAGCCATGAGTCGGGAAAGGGATATGGGAAAGAGAAAAAGCTGAGCTCGGTGGCATTCTTCCAAGCTATTCGGTATTGAGACGCACTAATTAACGCAGCCATAATTAGATTTAGGCCTGACACACAGAAAAAAAACCTCCCACCTTCTTTTTGCTCCACCACCATCCCCAACATCTAATTTGGGTGAATTTGTGCTCATCCACGTCTACCCACGAAGCACAGTCATGCTTTTTTTCATAAATCACTGCACTGGTTTTATCTGACTTGAGGTACAAAAGAAGAAACCGGCACCTTAACTAGGCCAGAGAATATTTTTCCCGCAGCACAACCTCCCCTACTTTCCTATTACTCACCTACACTCTCCGAATTGGGATTGTTTTCATGTAAAAAATTGCCACAATTTCACACTAGACTAATGACAGCGAGGATAACTCCACCCGCCGCAGTGCCTGAGGAGGACAAAGCTAAGGTGAATAATGTTATTCCACTGTCACTTCTGCGAGGATCTAATCATCAATCACATCGCCTCATAAACACTGTGTGTTCACACAAAAGATGTGATGCATTTGTCCCAAATTAGATTGCGCCTCGCCGTCATTTATCAAGTCTTTCTCATATATTTAAAAGCCGATGTACATTGCAACATCAACAGAAGGGTCTCAAAGCTCGGCGCCGGCAAAATGTCCTACAGCTATGTCCTTCCTTGAATTACTTTTCGGGGAGATGGGGGAGGGGTAAAAAGAAAAAAAAAATAAATGGCATTGAGTTTCAAAGGACTAAAGTTTGTTAAAATGAATTCCCAGCTCCACTCATATCGAGGGGAGGGTGAGCAAAGGCTGCTCGCATTGACGGTGACATTTTAGTGATGTGCACTTCTAAAGATCAGAGTTTTGGGTGTGTGTGTGTGTTGAAACGTGTGTGCATGCGGCCGTGCAGCTGCTTGACGGCAGGCCTCAGCCATATGGCACTTGATATGAGAAGGGGCGGTGCCAGAGGAGTGGTTAGCGGGGATCACAACTTGATGAGTAGTTTGTTTGTTTGGATGATGAGCATTTGGTGGAGAGATTACCTTTCTCCACAGAAGGACTTTTTTTTGGAACGTAGCAGGCTCAGTTCCTTTGTTTTGTGTCTTTTGTCGTCATTTGTGTTTCCTCATTGTAATTTCGTTTACCCTGTAAAAACCTAATCTGGTATTAATATCCATCCTGAGTGATCCAGTACAGACCTGGCTCCTCCCAATCTGTCGGATCAGAAACAGACTTTCACAGGTGGTTTGAGGACCCTTAGGCCTTGTTTAGACTGCAGCCCAAATAAATTTGTAACCATTATCCAATCAGAATCTGATCTTCCGGACCAACTGTTCCCATTATTTATTGCTAGTGATCAGATCCCATCTGCATAGGTCCATATTGGCAAAGTCTAGTCTAGTCTTCCACATGGACTCCTATAATTACAGGCCATGCCCCCAAAAAACAAGTAGTCTAAACTAAACAAAACAAAGAAATCTGTGTCTGTTCATTCAGATTGAAAAGGATGTGTACAGATCTGTTCATAATCACATTTGAAAACCACCTCCGGATGTGGTTTGAATCAGCTTTGGAAAAATCGGATTTCATGTGTTTTTTTCAAGTGAGATACAATTTGGATATGTTTAAAAATCAAGGCCTTACTGCCATATTATCGTGCATGCATGAACGCAGCGGATGAGAAACAGCCTCCTCAGATGACACCGTCTGATCCACGGCAATTCTAGGTGTATTTTTTCACTAATCAGCGTTTATGTTTATTTGTCGCCACTACCATAAAATCAACAGTGATTGCACATATGATTTATTTTTCACACCGATCAACACAAACCCAATGACAGCACACACACACACACACGTCTGTCAAGCTCATTAAAAACAAAATTTTGTGTCATGACGCCAGCGTGTATTAGAATGAAGGGCGGGGATGGCAGATCTGATCATATGGAGTGACAGGCGATGCGTCCAGGTGTGAACAGTCTACGTGTGATCGGATCAGTGAGGATGGATGTCAATGCAAGATCTGAGTGGCCAAGTCATACGTCTGTCAACCTGGTTATTTGCCTTTCGTTGTCATTTATGTCTCGTCGTAATAAGCTACATGTCCCTGTGGTTGTTGTGCGCGTCTCTATAAAGTCACATGCGTACCTTTGTGGTTGCCGTCTATCTTCTGTCGCGGTGTGTATCACTTTGTGATAATTTACATGTCTTTGTGGTTGTTTTGCATGTCTCTTTGTAGGCATAGGTGTCTCATTTGTCTCTTAATGTCTTCCTCCATGGGCCTGTTTTCTCATAATCTGAGTTGATTTTATTACACTCTAGAACATCAATGTTGATTTGACGTTTATCTGCTACACTGGATGAATAATGTAACTGTTTACATACGCAGTTCATTACGGCCAAGAACCAGGAGACTTTTTTTCCCCCCCAAACGTGCTCCCCCCCCATGATTCGGCAAGAGTCTCCTCCCCCAACTTAAAAGTTGTCTGCCCCTGGAAATCAGAGGAGCAGACACTCCAGCTGTAGGAAATTGATCAAATGGAAAGGGGCCGCATTGTTATTTCACATTATAAATTTCACCGGCACACTCTGCATCAAGATGCATCACCTGGGGTATAATTTAAATGCGAAGTACAAACACCAATCCCCTCCCTCCCTCCCTCCCACCCTCTCTCCCTCGATCACTCACAAACAACAAACAAAGCACCATGGATAACAAGAATCATTTGTGTGCATGTGCTGCAGCAATAAGACAGAAGGAACTTTGTTGTCGGCTGGCCCAGTTGCTCCACCTCCTCCTTGTATCAGCACATCTTTTCCTCTAACTGCTTGAGGCACGTCAAAAGAAAGAGATGAGTGTGTGTCTGGTTTCTCTGCGTTTCAAACCCCAGACCTTGTGTTCCTGGGGAGCGCGTCCTCATGCACAGAGACTCACTAAAAAGGTTACAAATATGCGTCATAGCCTCGGACACCAAATGCTAAAATTCAAGCTCAGCATATGTAGAGAGGGAAAAACAACACAGCTGCGTAGTGAAAAAGGCTTTAACAGAGAATAATGAGGGTTTGCACAGGCAGAGCTTTGTGTTAATGTGGATATACAGACTGTGTGTGTGTGTGTGTGTGTGTGTGTGTGTTTGGAGGGGAAGGGTCCTGAGTAGAGCGAGAGATGACTATCAGCCAGGCAGTTTAGGTAGCTGCTTCCTGAGTGCTGATGTGCCCCCCGCCTGATTCAACTGGGCGAGTTGCTGAGTGACTGCAGGGCTCACTGGTTGTTCAGTCGAGCTCTGCTGTAACACAGCAACGCCACCCTGTGGAGAACAAGGCCAATGCAGCTCAAAAAAAAAGACCAAAGGACAGCGACACTGCAGCAGCTCTAGGTCATGAGAGACTGAAAAGTGAAAAGAAGATGCAGGAATTGTGTTTCAGAGCCCAAACTGAGTTTTTCAACATCAGATTCTCGATAGTGGACACCCTGCACCACATTTACTCAACAGGTTGAAATGTCCAGGACAGTTCTAATCCCCTAATGCAGAGGTTGTCAAGCATCTTTAATGCCAGACAACAAAAGCCAAGCCAAAATCTTCGGGCATCGCTGTAAAATAGCCTCTATGACAGATGCAATCCCTGTCCTCACTCTGAAAATGATTTTTAATAACCGAACACGGACGCCAAAAAATTTGACATTTCTGTGTATTTGCATTCACCAAAATGTTCCCATCCCTCTTTAAATCCATAGACATGTATACATTGAATGACCTTCATCTGCTTTATCCATCTCTGCTATTGTGAAATGACGATCAAGACTTTACAGGAGTTCAACAGAGTTTAAAGTGTGCCACAAACAGGTTGTACAACTCTCCTATGTACGGTGACCTCCGTGTCCACCATCCATCCACAAGTGTGTACTGTCTTTAATAGGCAGATTTTTGAATAACTTCATCCTTCAGCTGTGTGCACAAGATTTAACTGCAGACATGTTCACTGATCGATCACACAATATTTAGCGGTTGTCAGCAGTAGCTTTCTACTGGTTTTTGTAGAAACCCGTATCGTGTCCACTTAATTTTATTGCAATAACAACTCGTGGTTGTCACAACAAACCAGGACTCGGCTCTCAGAACACCAGCGTGCCGCGGCACGGCATATGGCAAACCACTGCTCGACTGAACAGATCCGTGTTGTCTGACATTGAACTGTCAACAAAGTCAGCAGTTCCTATCATTACAACATAAATGAGGATATGAACTATCCAGAGGTTGTTGACGTTGGCTTGCACAGCATACTTGAAGCAATGAGTTCAGGATGTGCTCCTTTCACACTGCTCTTGACATTAGTATTCTCAGAGGGGTGCGCTCGCTGAAAACCAATTCCCAAAGCCCACGGCCCCCCGCTGCGATACTGTTACCAGTACTTACAGTAGATGGCGACAGACGTCTGAGCCAGGAGAGATAAGAGCCTCACAGCGGGGTCGTCTCTTTGAGAAATGCAGTCAGAACCAGTTATGCTTCTGCTCCCTGAAAGGGAAAGCAGGTCGTGATTTCAGCGCACACTCCGAGCTGTAAAATATTCTCACTGAATTCTAATGTGGACAGTCCCATGCCAAATCATTGTCAACTTTCTGTTTGTATATGAATGTATTGGCAAAGAAAAAACAACACCTGATGAGACACAAATATTTCACCTGTCTAATGAAAGCAGTGACAAGATGCAGAAATTCTGTCGTACAGTTACAGTTGGAATGACGTGAACTTCAAACACACTGAAATGATCAAATCTTAATAAACAGGATCATTATAAATCACAAGGTCTTTGAATGACTGGAAAAACTGGAAAGAATAGGCTCCCTCTTGTGGGGAATAAATCACAAGGACTCTATGCTGGTGATCTATTTTCACTGACATGAAATAGTAGCTAATTCATGATTATAATTCATGTCAGAAAATCTCAACCTGATCAAGGCATGCGATGATTAGCAGACATTGTAAGCAATTAGCTATTCTCAGATTTAATTGCAGATAACTCTTGTCGAAAAAATAATCTCAAGTTAAATTAACTTAACTTTAAGGTAACTTAATGGAGCGTTTAAGTAATCGTGTGATTATTATCGCAGAGTCGGAGTTAAGGTCAGCTTGAGTTGAACTCTGGTCCAACTAAAGGTATACATGCAGTAGTAGCAGCTCACCTCCAAACAACTACCAATCAGATAATCTGGGTGTGTTAGTCCGACTTTGAGTTAGTCAGACTAACATGTAATTTACATGTACTTTAAAAGTCTGTTTTTAGGTTTTGTTTTGTTTTTTTATGTTACATAAACTAAACGTGTTTCGTTTAGTTCTCCAACGTCAGGATACTGAGAGGCTGCTGCGTGTAAAGTTGGTTAAAAAAACAAGTTGACAACTGCATAAGCTTTATTTGGTTTTAATTATTCAGAGACGCCTGTGGTTGGATTATTACACTGGAAATATTTTGTGGGCACTAAATGTTTAATGCCTTGTTTTTTTGTTTTCTTGTTTGCCGTCTGCAAGGAATTATGAGTAAAACTTGCTTCTGAGAGAAATGATTCCAAAACACACCACCGAAGATACCGTAATAATGTTTGCATAATTTCTATTATTTTCTTACATCTTCAGTATTTGGTGTGAATTGTCAGGTTGTATGCAGTAAGTGTTGGAAGCAGCATTTACTGAATAACTCCACGCAGAACTCGGAATTAACAGTCAAACTGAGACCTCCCTCTACCACAGCACTGCCGACTGTGGTGTCGACACAGAGTTCAGAACGTTACTTTGTTCATTCGACAATCACTCGGCTCTCACCACTGCACGCAACACCCCATCCCCCCCCCCCAATTTCATTTGTCTCCCATAACACAATATTATGCTAATTCCTCCACGCATGGATAGTGCTGAGCCAGACATCAGTGCTGTCATTGTGTGGATTGACAGCTGCGGAACATGTTGCTCGATGGGTTGTCATCTCGTGCAGAAACACTGGTTCCTTTAAGACACGCGGCTCTATTTATGCCTCCCTCCGAGATATAGCACCACAAAGCTGGCAACTGATAACCACACACAGAGATACACAGCACCTTTCAAGGCAAGTGACACCCCTATTTTGTTTTGTTTTCATTAAAATTTAAAACGATAGCGCGTAGCTTTTAAATAAAAGCAAATGTCCCCTTACATTCAAACCATTATCAGATGAATTCACACAACACAACCCTCTCTCTCTCTCTCTCTGTGTTTAAATGGCGTGTCGCTCAATGACATTTCCAAGCTAGGAAGAGATTTGTTTTATGTCAAGACACTGCGTGGCAGGTCGGAGTATGACTGAAAACATAAATGGCGCTTTTCCATTATACAGTTCTAGCACGACTCGGCTCTACTCTGGTATTGGGCACGCATCATTTTCCATGACTATACAGTAGGATCTCCTCAACGTGGATGTTGTTTTATACACGACACAAACACACAAACAAGTGACAAGTTTTCAGTACACGGAATCATTAGAATCAGTGAATTAAAAAGCTTAGTTCAGTACTATGTTGGAGATTAACACATGTTTTCAGGATTTTTAAGTCTTATTAATTGATCTTCAGTTCAGTTTGTTTCCTGTGTCGGACATCACACTCATGACTCTTCCAGTGAAGACACTCTGTGACCAATCAGTGGTCGGCAGTCTGTCAGTGTCACATTTTAGTATCGGCTCTAACCTCACCAGAGCAGGTACTAAAAAAGCACCAGGTACCAGATACTATCACAAAAAAAAAAGAAAAGCTGAGTCATGCTAGAACAGTATCGCAGAAAATTGCCAAAAGAAGTGCCCATAAAAAGTTTCAGAAGTTAATTCTACTGCTCGTCTCTGCCCCTGTGCTCCCGCTGTATACACACAAATGCTCCCTCAGTCAGGTCTGATAGTTGATAGTATTGCATCACAGAGGCTGTATTCAGATGATGGACAAGTAATATTGCATTGTTTCTGCTCATGCAGACCAAACAAAAGCATGATTAATAATAACAGCAATGACGACAATCACCTTAAGTTATGCACAGGTGATTTAAGCAGTGAATGGAACGGGAACAAATCAGCCAAGATAAATGGGTCAACACAAAAAGACAAGTAATGTACATTGCAGAGAAGAAAATAGGAGGAAATTCCTGAACAGTGGAGGTTAATGAAGCTTTCAGGTATAATGCAAACCAATTCTATAGGTGCTGATGACTTATAAACCCTATTAAGGCTGCTTTTGAACAAACTGTTACTACATTATGTGAGGCATTTTAACACAACACTGAACAGAAGGGAGAAAAGCTGTTGCTGTCAGACTGGAGGAGAGCAAGACAAATAAGCGGAGACACACTGGTCAGTCAGAGGTTCATAGTACAAAGAGATAATGAACCCAATCTTTAAAAGGAAAAAAAAACCCAAAAAAAACCACATCAAGCTGATGTTGGACGAACTGGACAGAAGATGAAAGTAAAAGCAATGTTGCAACATTACAAACAAACCAAGGACCTACTTGTCCATTGTGTGGTCAAAAGCTTCAAATAGTGACTTTCTATCAAAGCACAGCAGATACAGTGGAAACAATATGAAAGACCAGAGGTCAAAAGTGTATTTCATCTTTTCTAATGCACATCATTCTGACAACTTAAAGTGATTGAATTGTGCTTGTATGGAGGTACTGACACATCAGCGCTGCCCCCTCCTCACAAAACCTACACCTGCTTATGTCTATGATACATCTTAAGACTATGTTTGCTTCTTTATCTCACCATTAGACAGCCTTTTCCAAAAAACGTGATAAATACATTTAAAACTACTTTTTCTCCCCCACCAAAGTCCATAGAGAAATTCAGCGTTTTTAGCTTGTGGGGACACAGTTGCTTCTGATGTATTGCTGCCTCATTTTGTTAGCTTGTGTTGCTTAAGCAAACACAATAACACATTTAAACTGCCTGACCGACACAGCACTGGATCAAAAAACCCTTGTGTGCCATAATATAAAATCTGTGATAGTCTCTATGGACTTTGGTTGCAGGGAGTAATCGATTTACAAAGCAACACTTTTCAGCCAGAAAATGTGTTGAACAGATCCTTGTGGCACATTTCCCTTGTGTCGCGCCTGGCAGCCATGTTTTTAATGAGAACACGTCTGTCTTATGTTGGTTCTTGGGCAGGGGGCCAGCAGGGGGCGCGCACAGCTCATGGAGCGCCGACTATGCGTCAGTACCTCAAAAAACCTTAACCATCCCTTTGAACGTTTCCTTGTACTTTCTCCTGTTGAGATACGGACCTCCCTCACACTCATCATGGATCATGAAGGACTAAACCCACATTATTGATTCCAGAAAGTGCAGCCAGTTTCATCAGATTTTTGTGCATAAAGTTATTTTTTCGTGCATTTCCCAATTTTAAATAAGCTCAAGTACTCCATCTGATGTGAAAGTAGCACAAGCCCTGAGTGTGATTATTATACTGCGTAGCCTTGAGCTTGTATCAGTCTGTACATGGGTCAAAGCCAAATCACCCCCTTCCCAAAAATCTGTCAGTACCAGCTGGAGTCATTACCCATGGATAGCCACTCCTCCCTCATATCCTCGTCAGCCAACAGGGACAGATGTTCATTACAAACCAATTTCCTCTCTCTAACATTATATCTATTAGCAGCAAGGCACATTTAGTTGAGTATACATAGCTGCCTTTTCTCTCTCTCTTTCATGACATTGGCATTATTTCATACTGTATAGCAAGTAGTGAATGAAATGAGTGTGTTTAGTGGCCACCTGCTTGCAGACCCTGGGTCACAACAATATGCTGGATGTAACTGTACGATGATGGCTGACTGTGAAATGATGAGGCTCATTAGCGGCTGATGGCTGAGGGTATTCATTTAGATCCTTTTTGGGGTCATTTCTAATTTAATACACGCAGAGCCGGGAGGCTGCGTGTAAATCATCTTAACAACTCCGCGATCTCTGTGGAAATGAAGGAAACGCACAGAGAACATAAAATATTAAATGGAAACGCGAGTCGCTAGTTTGTTGAACATAAGGATGTGCAGTTGATGACATCCGTAAGACACTAACAGGTCCACTAAAACAATGCCGTGAAACATTTTATAATGTTCAATCATAGTTGATCCTCGATATAGGCTACATTTTATTACAAATTAATTAACTCTTGTCTGTGGAACTAAAAGTGCATATCCCCTTTGGCGGTAAAGGAAAAAGTTTAACACGGGCTACAAATTAGGCACTAAATGAGTTGATTACTGAAAGAGATTTAATTAAGGAAATAAACTATATAGCAGAAAAAACATGCCATCTAGAACAGGGAGCTTATACTCAGGATCAGTTACGTGCATTAACCCTTTATCCATTAAAAGGCAACAACACGTCCATTTTGTCAATTAACGGACAGTGTACATACAGAAATGTAACTGTTGTAATATCAGCACTTTAACAGCTTTGCCTTGCTTTTTAATGTATACATGCTCGGGGCTGTCACGTTCTATCTCAAATTTGGATATCCCTTTGAATTTGGGGGAGAGGAGATTTAAATCTCAGACACCAAAAACTAGTTCAAGTTCAAAATATACAGCCCATAAGTGCACCATACTGTTTGAAGTAATTACCCAGTTGTCCAGGAGGGGGTGCTGAGAGCACAGCTTGGCCTGAATCAATGCTCTCTTTGTACATCAGGACAAACCAACAATGAAGTTGTGGACAATCGCAACTACAAATCACCTGAAAAGCCACCAACTCTGCAAACTCATGGCCAAGATACACAAGAATACTTTTAGGAGAATCTGCAAAGATTTTGTATTTTATCTGCTTTTTAACCAGAGAACTGGTGTTTTTGGAGTACTACAATGGTATTTTTGAGAAACGCGTTTTTGTGTAGACAACCAATACACAACTTTGGGAAAATAATGTCTTAGCACCACCTTTCTAACCTTACCCTTAACCCCTGTGAGCTTTATTTACATGCTGCACGTCTTCTCTGCAATTTTGGTAAATTATTTTACCAAAGGAGGCAGTGTTACAGCACCACATACAGGCCTGGTATATATACTACAGCCTTTGTCGCTTGCAGGGGTGGGGTCATGTGACGGAAGACATTTCTCGAAATGATGCCGTGCTTACAGAAAACTATTTAAGAATGATCATGAAGGGAAGGTTCTGCTTCCATGTGGATAAGGCCTCAGCTGTTAGCTGCAACCTGAGCTAATGAGCTTAATCAGCAGAGGCATCACACATATGTGTATGTCATCCATTTGTGTGTGTGTGCGTGTGTATGCATGGGGGGGGGGGGGGGGGGGGGGGTACATAATAATTTGTTTGATAAAAAATGTTTGGGGGAAAATCCCAGCCTTTATCCATGCATACATATCAGTAAATAGAATTAAAATTAAATTAGAATAAAGAGTTACAGAAACAGGGGATTCACTGAGGTTTCTCGGCCAGTCTAGTGCAGCCCTCACCCTTATCACTCAGCAGGAGGATTCAATGCACCAAAGGGTGGGACCTGGGGGTGGGATGGAGTGCCAGTGCTCCTCTCCACCACAGAGACAACTGACCCTTGATCCTGGGTGGCCAAGGAGAGCTATCATGCTGACAGAGGGCCCACATCTGGAGGAAGATGCTATTGTGTAAAAGCACAACAATTCCTCTGACAAATGTTTCATTCTGAGCTCCCTGCTCTGTCTGGCACTACCCCATCTATACACATTAGATTAGATGTATGTTTTTCAGAGTTTTTTTTCTTTACACCCGTGTGGTACAAACTCACTGTCTTTCTTTATTAGAATATGAGCGTTTCTCTGCACATCCATCTACTGTTTGTTTTCCATGCTTTCCTCTGTGTCTTCTTCATCTTCTGGAGTGGGTATTATCACTCCATAGTGAGAATTTGCTCTGAGCCGTGAGTCAACTTGTATTCACAGGTAAACACTGAGTCTCCCAAAGAGCAAATAATAATACCTGTGATTGTTTTGCCTGGAGGAAGGATTGTGAATGAATGCAGATGAGCTTGAACTAAATAGGTCATAGGTAAGCTGTTGCTTTGCCTTGACCGGGTAAGGATGGAGGAAGTAATACAGTCTGTGTTGAAGATGACTATCCACAGTAAAAGTGAATGTAATCTTGGATTGAAGGATGATGATAAAGTCTAATTGTGCCAGTTGTTTCCAAATTGTGCTTCTCGACTTTAATGTTTATGCTTGCATTTTGTGAAGCTTTCACTGTTTAACTAACTTTTGGTGAACTTAACTGTCCCTCACTGCCTTGTGGGCCTTCTGGCACCTGACTGGTGTTGCCTCTGTTAGATATACCGACAGCGTATCGAGGCTCTAGGATTGACAAAAGACAGACCTTGCTTGGATTGGTGTGAAAGCAGTCGGCATCTGATGCGAACCAAGCGGTTGTTCATCACTTGGTGTGAACTCTACTCGTACCAATCACAGGAAGTGTAGCATTTATGGCTACAGCCTCTGTGTTTTCATCCATATACCCTGATTAGTGAATGGGAGAACTGGGAGGAGAACCTCTGATAGACAGTGGACTTGTGCCATAAAGTCCATAACACCCTGAAAGCCTCTCCTGCAGGTAAGCTTCAAAATGTGTTCTGCAAGGATGACAGGGTTTTTATTTGGATGGTCATAAAAAGTCATATTTAAAGTAATTCTTTTAACCATCATAGTTATTTGTTGCCAAGATCATTTCTTACTTTAGCCCTCTATAAAAGGATATTGTTCTTTTGTTCAAGAAAAAGAGTAATACACTGAAGATGATTTGCTTGAGTGAATATTTTTTTAATGCAGTGAATATGCAAAACTGGCAACGCCACATGGAGTGAACAGCCGGCAATAGTTTATTGGTGGTAATTGCTGGTTTTCTGGCATTTTATCCCCCCATCTGTTGCTGACGATTGGACCATGTGGTCTTGTCCCATCTATACACACACACCAATTTGCATGCAACCAAGTGTATGCAAATACTTTCAAATACATACACCTTACATCTACCTGACTGCACAAACTCAGAGAGGTAGACAAACACAGACACGTGCATGTGTGAGCACACACACATACAGATATAAAACATCCTAGATACCAAACTGCATCTGATCTCTTCCACTAGCATATGCATCGACGCACATACAGTACACTTCATACGCTGTCTTAGGAGCACAGCATACTGACAAAATTTGAATTAACATTATATCGACATAACCCAAGAAAAAGACGAAATGCAGAACCTGCACATGCACATTAATGCAAACACCAACATGCACACCCACTGTGGTGCAATAAAAGCCTGCTTTATGACTTTGATGAATGGATTTTGGATATTGTATCCTTTTAAGTGGGTGTAGAAAAGGGGCACAGTTGGGAACTGGGGAATGACACGCATGCAAAAAAAAAGCACAGTGCTTAGATATAAACTAAGCAGCACAGATATATCAACACCATACTGTGCATGTACTACAGTTGCATGCATGCAGAGATGAATAAATACACACCCAGGGATCTTGTCCCTCTGCCTGGGGAAGCCCAGTCTCCGCTATGATTAATAGTGGTTGTGTGGCTCCCACTCTTTACCTCATACTATCTCTGTGCTGAAGCTGAGAAAATAAGCAAGCAGTCAGCTTACATGACACAGACAAGAAAAACTCCTTGGCCACAGCCGTCTGGCCAGTCTGCATACGGAATGAGAACGATAGATCTTAGCACGCTATGTTCCGAGCCCAGTCCGGGGTCTCTAGCCAGAAATAAGGACCAACTTGTAGTAAGGCTCTATACACTTTTTTCTGACCAGTATTGGCCTCGATTTGTACCGCTGACATCTCCTTGTAATGTAATACTTGTATTTTTACACACTGTGTTTTACCTACAGACACACAACAGTAACACAACCCAGCTCATTCATACTCGTCTTAAGCAGACTGCAGAAAATCACTTGGTAAACAATTTACTAACAGTGAACAACAAAAAAAACAACGTCTGTACGTCAGCAGGTCAGTGTGCCTTAAGGAGAAGCTTGTAGGCAAACATTAAAAACGTGTTCAGTGTTCTCAAACAAGCTGTGACTTTGTACAAAACAGGCAAATTTCTGCTGACTGGGTCACACACTCGAGACATATGTCTGACTACCTTTTCCCATGAGTTTCTTTCACATGCCTAAGGTGGGCCTAAAGATCCTACACAGTCTGAAAGCTAAATGATGTGTGCTAAAGAAATACATGCTTTGCATTTATGCACGTAACTTTCCCTCGTGCTCCCGAGGCTGCAAAACTACCTAGAGCGAGCACCTCGAGCAGTGCAGGTGCTGTTTGCCACAAGCAGTACCCGTTTATCTCCACAGGCCCTATGTTCAAACTAAGGAGTCCTTTTTAAAGTTCATTAGTCTGAGCTTGTGCAAAATCATTACAGCATCATACTGTTTGTCTTAAAATTCACAGTCCAAATCATTTAGAGTCAACTACTCTTATGAAGTGCATAGCACCGTTTTGGTGGACAGGCATATATAGAGAGCAGGGAGACTCAAGGAAAAGAGACTTTCAATTCATTTGTAATGCAGAAATATTAATGTGATTCATGACGCTTAGAGGGAGGGATATGCTGCTTCACCAGAAATGTGCCCTGCTGCACCCCAGAGTATACTGTATATGTTGATAAGAGCTAAGTTCTAATAGAGAGACTAGAAGTAAGACTCTCCGCTGAGTCATTCCTATTTTTCTTTCATTTAAAGACACATTTATACACTGATGCTGAAAATCAAATCAGTACTGAAAACTGCAATACAAAAGTGAAGAGAGAGAGTTGGAGAGATTAAGGAAGAAAAACACATTGTTGAAGAGATAACGATAGTTCACTACACAGCTCTAATCAGATTCATCTTTTGGCTGACCAGCGTGTTGGCAAGATTTGACCCAAGGGGCTTTTTTTTCTGTGTGTGCAGGGTTCGGTGACATGGCCAAAACAGAGCACACTGCACCCTGACATGAGTCTTTGTCCTTCCAACTGATGGATGGGTTCATGGCCTGAGTTTTAGAGAGGACATGCACTCATACCTCACTCCTGTTTATCTCCTCTAGGCAACTGCCACAGACTTCTACACTTGCGTTTGATAAAACTTCACCACCGACAGAGATGCCTGCTTACACAGAGTCCTGGGTGACCTCCAAAGTGTTGAGCTGGAAGTAGTGGAGCACTTGTGTCTTTTCGGTCTCTCCCTCCAGTCACCGTCAGTTCTCCGTCACCTGTCGTCAATCATGGCCCAGTTATTTGGGTTCACCTGCAGCTAACTGGTCCAAAACAAGAGGACTTGTCAGCCTGTCAGTCACTGAGTAATAATAACCAGGCCTAGTGACCTCCTATACTCACTAACAAAGCCCATGCTGCTTGCAGTAAAGTGGACTGGATGACACCAGACTGTAGGTTTGACCATAATATTCTCCAATTGTCTAACATGTGCAGCAAGAGGACAGGAAGTGTCAGACAGCGAAAGTAAACATTTTAGAGGTTTCTATGGACTGGAAAAGTGTGGATGACCAGACCTGATGACTAAAAAGCATATGACCAGCTCAGGTAATTATTCTAAACCTACTTGAGAAAGAGTTAGGAAAGATAAGTATGAAAGGCTTCATCAATAACTACATGTAATTAAATACTGACTTCAGCTGGAATAGAACCATATACACCCTCAGCCCCTTCCTTTTGTCCCTGGCAATAAGCCTAAGAACTAAACCCACCCTATGGTTTCTCCTGGTGGGTCTGATGTTGACATCCACAGACAGGCTCATCCCACATGGAAAAATGATCAGCCATGGAGCTGAACGCTGCCGGCCTCATAAATAAGCCAGGAGCAACGGTTGAGAGGGTGTCCTGACACGAGGTATCTGACTGTCCAGTTCCCTCTGTCCAACTGCAGGGATGTAAATCAGATGTCTGCTGATCTGGGGACAACAGGCCTGAAGGGCTAGAGGAAGGAGAACAGAGGTCCAGGGAGGTCACCTTTTGTTATTTAGCTTCCTTCTCTCCAGGGATTTACTCAACATTCACTGCTCTTTTGTTTTCCACTCCACATCAGATTTGTACAGGTACGCTTATTTACACCAGAGGATTCATGAGTAAAACCACAGTCCTCTGCTGCCGGCAATGTGTCAGGGCTTATCTGAAGGGAACAAACACCATTGCCAGGGGCTTGCCAGTAGAATTCTGGTTCTCCATTAAGCACACACATGCAGATAAAAGACCAAACCCTATGGTTTCTGAAGATTTTGTGCTCGCTCTGCTTTCCTTGGCTACCATCTTTCCCCTCATTTATCTCTCTCCTGGCTATCGTCAATAACCACACACTGAGAGTTTGTATTGTTCCACTTCAGGTGACCTGAACTTAATCCAAACAACAGGTCCGCTAGAACTGATTTGACATTTTGAAGGTGGCTACAGATATCTTTGGATTGAAGGACTACGTGAGCTGCACACTGCTTAAATCAGACAGATTTTTTTTTGCCAAGAAAATCAAATGAGTGTATTTATTCAGTGACTTTCCCATACCTTCATGCACTGAAGTATGGAAAGGGGGTCAGCCAGCTAAAACTATCGTATGAAATTCTAATTTTGTGACTTCAAAAATTATTAATACAGTAGTTTAGCCTCCAGTTCCTTAGGGGTAGCAGAAACATAAGGAATGGTCATACGTACCCGTTCCACTGTAAACGTAAAACATGGGTCTGCGTCAGGCTACCGCTCCATGCATATGCATTTAATCTAGTGCTTGAGTCATATACCACAAGACTGGTATATGAAAAATGCAGCATGGTGCAGCAAAACACGGTTGCACCACCCATGCTAAGGGCTTAGCTGAAGAAGTAAGTGTGGTAGTAAATTGCAGCAAAGAGCAATTTACTCCACCACCTCAGTGGAAAACACATCTTAGATTTCACACACTCCACTGCACCACTCCCTCCCTCTCGCTCGACCACTCACTTAATACGAGCACACATAGACTCAACTGTGTCTCCCTCTCTCTCTCTCTATGGAGCACTCGCTCATGATCATGCATTAAAAAAATGCTTTTGTATACCGTGATACAATGAAATATTTGAAAAATACCATGGCATAGACTTTTGGTTATACCACCCAGCATCTCCGTTCCAACAGCGGTGATTCCTCACCAGGAAATTGCCCTCGAATTCTTTGAACGCGGACTCACTCGCATAAACTCGAACATAGTTTCCATGGTTACAGTCTTCTCCATTGTCTCTTTTGACAAAAACAAGAGTGCATCACCAAGTGGACATGAAAGTGTTGTGCTCGAGGGAGCGTGCACAGTTGGTGCGTACAGTCGTGGAATCAAAACTTCCCAGTTGGGCTCAGAAATGTGTGAAGGATGAAATTTACACACAATTAGTACACAAGCAGACATACAAGTTTGGCCTATACCTAACAAAGATACAACTATATATTTACAAATTTAGCAACTTAAGTATTCATTTAGAATCATGTTTCTGGCCACATTCATTCATTTTCTACCACTTTTCCCCCCACATGAGGGTCACAGGGGGAGATGGAACCAATCCCAGCTGACATTGGGAAGGTGGGAAACTGTTTTTGGACAGTGGGCGGGAGTACCCGGAAAGGACCCACGCACACACACAGAGAGAAAACATGCAAACTCCACACAGAGAGGCCGTCAGTCAAACTGGGATCCAGACTGGTGACCTTCTTGTTAGTGAGGTGGCAATGCTAGCCACTGCTCCACCATGTACTAGCCACATGATAAATGTAAATCCATCACTCACTCGTTTTAAGGTCTCCATTGACTCCTGAGAGAGAGATATGGCTCATTAACTGCTAAATCTTCCACAATGGCAGATATTGCACACAGGATTATTTGATTCCCTTTTCACTAAAAAACAGCTGTCTGCTGTAACTGAAACATACGCTAATTAGAGTAATGAGACCACCAACTTAGCCACGCACCTAAATGCACCAAAGAACAAATGAGTGAGCAAAAGTTCACCGTTTTCATTGTTATGAGTTTTTTTTTTTTTTTTTTAAGTAGCCAGTTTAAAGTGATTAATTTCAGCAACACTGCAACGTACTACAATTTGCATACTTGTTTGAATGCTAATCTGGTATTCAAATCAAACCATTAAAGTGATCCACACCTCAGTCGAACACTTCACATGACAGCAAAACAGATTAAAAGGAAAAACACCATATGCATAAGTGGTGCTCCTCTGATTAAGAGGATAAAAAGTAACAACTGCATAAAAGTACGTCTAATTGTACTGGTATTGGACATCCTGGTGATTATCCATTAATTCAAGGTTACATTTAAGGTTTGTAGCGAACAATGGTGCAACGTTCAATTATTAAGTAAACAATAAAGAGAAAACCACAAAGAGTTCAAGCTTCAGGACCAAACACCACAGTCTCTAGGCTAGGTTTTGCTTTGAGCATTTTTCCATGTTGCACCTGCGACTCACACAAACAATGTGTGCAGACAGTGCTGCTGTCTCGAGTCTTCCAGCAGAAACACCGTGCACCATACATCATTAAGCAATGCACGGCGCTTCGCCGTGAATTCAACGCTGATAGATACAGGACAGAGGAACTTGAGAATCCAGTGCCCCGATGCCGAGGTGACCCTGAGGAAGCAAAAGCAACATCATTTCAAAATTTACTGGCTCAGGGGGTAACAAGGTCTATTTGTTAGGCAAACAGCCTGTCCCTGAGATGCAGTAAATAATAGTGAGCGCCGCGTTGCGAGGCCACAGGGTCTGTGTATGTACAGTATGTTTGCATCTGGCCAGTACGTTTATTTATGCATCTGGGTGGGTGAACATGTGTGGGCTTTTGAGAAACAGTGCCTCAGCTAGACTGAGATGGATCTGGAAAGATGGACTTTCTTTAAGGAAAAAAAAAGGCTGCTAGGCCAAATTATAGCTTGTTTATGTTAAACTTTCCACCAAATCCGTTTACCCCTGAATCTGAGAGTTGAAAAAGTGCAGCAGTTATCTCTGGGATACGAACGATAGACTTTAGGAGGATTTAATTACACAACACATCCGGCCTACAAATTAAATTCTTAAGGGCGTACATCTGATGAGAATTAAATTCAGGAAATCACTTGGCAATTCAAAGCTTAAAAGATGTTAATGGTAAGCTAAAAGAAAAAAAAGGCGAGAGTCGCAGCACTTTTCGATCACCATCAGAAAAACATTTCTAGATCAGAGCAGGATTTAAAACCCACAGTGCTCTGGGCTAATTGTGTGTGGTTTCAAGGACGGCTGCTGCAAAAAAATTTAAGATTCTGTTCATCACTGCAGTTCGCCTTGTCCTTGTGTCAATGCAGCAATCAGAGACCCACTCAGGTGGGTGGAGTGGTGCTGTCAAACAACAGAGACAAATGGAGAAGCAGAAAGACATACTCGCATCTAGGTAACCAGCTTATTATCTGATAGGAATCTATGTGGGCAGATACAATTGCGGTGTCCTCGCAATGTCTCCAACTTAATCACAATGTCTCCCTCCCGCCCTCGCAGAAATTATCCCCCCCTAGCATGGAATCCTTAAGGCTGTCACCAAAACACATCCTTAGCATCGACAAAGCTCTTTGATGCAGGAAGCTGGAATTCAGTTACACCCCACAGAGAAAATGACATCTGGACACATGGGTGTCAATGTGTTTGATGATGATTTGTCTTGGTAGTTTTCGCTTCGAGCACAAACATAAGTCGACATGACTGCATTGAGTGAAAAGTCTCAAGAACTGCTCAATCACTGTGTGCACACATGCAATATATCTCTGAATCTGTATGGAAACGCCCACCACTGCTAAATACAAATAGGGCTGCAACGATTATTCGATTATTAATCGATTACTAAATTAATCATCAACTATTTTTGAAAATTGATCAGTGTTTTTTCAATAAATAAAAAAAGCTTTCTAATTTTTCAGCTTCTTAAATGTGAACAGTTTTTGGTTTCTTTGCTCCATTTGACAAAGAAGTCATTAAAACTGGGAACAAAATACGACATTCAAGAACCTCATTATCTCCAGGTTTGGGAAACAAAGATTCAACATTTTTCAACATTTTCTGACATTTTTACGGACCAAACAAGTACTCGATTAATCGAAAAAATAATAGACTGATTAATCGATTATGAAAATAATCGATAATTGCAGCCCTACTTACAAATTCATCTTCTGGTAAAAAGTAACCAACACCACAATACAAAAAAAACAACTCATAATCATAAACAATAATAAATGACATTATAAGGTACTAATATTTTCATTCCATGTAACATATACATCAAAGATACCTGCACATTTCACAAAGCAAAAAACATATCGATTTAATCATTAAAAATATTGTATTTTATTGTTTGAAAATACACTTGAGCTTTGTGCTCCATGATTTGTTCTTTGAATTTTGTTTTTTTGTTCGTGGGTGGTCCTGAGAAAGCTGCCTGCTGATTGGCTGTAGTTTTAGAAAGAGACAGCTCAATGGACCGGAAGTCGTCACAGGCCTGGAGTCGCTGTCCGCTTGGAACTCGTTCCCCAAGTTTTCCCCGTCAACATCTCACAAAATAATTGTAACTATCTAACATTTTTCACATTATAAACATTATATACTTATTATTTTGTCGGATGTCGGCAGGGAACTAGTTCCAGACGGACAACGACTCCAAAACAAAAAAACCACGGCACAAAGAACAAGTGTATTTTCAAATAATAAAATACAATATTTTTGAATGATTACATCGACATTTTTTTTGCTTCTTAAAAAGTGTTGTTTGCTTCCTGAAAAGTGTTCTTTGAAAATATAAGTGGTGTTTGATTTGTGAAGTGCCTCTTTATTCCTATGAAAGTCTCTTCTCTATATAGTGACCCACTGTCCATCCCAGAGACCTTTGGTTGACCTGTTGCTGACCACTACCAATCAATTAACATTTTCTTAGCCACTGGTCTCCGTCTCTTCTCTCTCACATGCACTGTCCGGCATACACACGTCCGCCCTCGGCCATCACCTGAACCACTCATGCATGAGACAGTTGGGGTCCACTGCCAGTCCAATAAATCTGACCAGAAAGAAGAGACCGGCTCACCTCTGTTTACTTTAAAGAGCCCTCTCTGACTCTAAGTCTCCCTCTCCCTCCAATTGATTCATGGCCTCAGGCTTGTTCAGCCAACACTGAACAATGAACACCTGTGTGTGGCTTTGTGTGCGTGCATGTGCCTAACCATGCAATAAGAATGACCTTCCCTCCGTTGTCCTGAAGCTGGAGCATCCAAATAAGCCAGTGCTGGTTAGGAGAGATAACACACAAGTCGTTTTTTTTTCTCCACTTGCATTAACATGTCCTCCACGTTTGTTTGCACTGACCAAAAAATAAATACAGTGCCGCTTTTACATTCCTTTATTCAGTAATGAAGATTTAAAGGTCATGTTTTGGCACATTATTAACAACCAGGTGTGTGCTGTGCAAAGCTGATTATGACGACACCTGGTGTTTACCATCAAACTTGTTAGGTGTGACCTATGTCAGTGAAATGGTGTGCATGTTATTGGCATTTGCCTAAAACCACAAATAATGTGCAATGTTTAATGTCATGTGAACAAAGGTCAGTTGAAATGGGCAGAAACAGCTGAAAGCTACTCTGTGTTATAGCAAATCAGCCAGAAAATTCAAACAACACCAACAATATTTACAGCAAAACTGGATTCTACCACACCCATTTCCTGTTGACAATCTCACTTAATTAAAATGAATACAAGTAAGTATACATTTGTCATTGTGTCTAGTTTCTGCTGTATTTTCATTCCAAAAAAGAACAATGAACAGACACCGAAGTCCCAGACACAGAAGAGGAGAAAAATTAGACGATTAGTGGACAGTGAGTTTTGTTTACTACGGAAGCGAAGCTGCTTCTTCTGCATCTAGTTCCAAAGAATTAGACAACACTGCGCTTGTCACAATAATCCATTCCAACTGAACGCTTGATGCATGTGTACGCACACCACAATTGTATGTAAACAAGCATACCTCTTACTTAAATGATATGGTAACAAAAAAAAAGTTGTGGGAGCTTCAACTTTCTTCAGCTTGTTTTCCCCAAACAAGTGTTGATACTTTGAACTTGTTATCACTCAACAGGAGCTAATTTTCTCTGTGGTGACAAATCACATTGTTCATGCTCTGGCTTAAATTGGGTTTTCCAGAAACACCTTAGGGCAGACAATATATTATAAAGCAGGGATCTCAAACTCAAATGACCTTGGGGCCACTGAGCATCTAGTTTGGCTATTGGATATTTCACAGAATTTCAAAGAAAAAACTCATCATAAATTAATATTAAGTGGCGGGGCACATGAAATGGACTGGGGGGCTGCATGTGGCCTGCTGGCAGCGAGTTTGAAACCTCTGCTATAAAAAAAAAAACTTCCTTGCCAGATTTAACATCTTGGTGAAAATTAAGGGAAATGGGACCATGTTTTAAATGGACCCGACTTCTGCCTTTCGATCTATTCCCATGTATATGTTTAAGTCTTTATTATAAGTTCAGTCTGTGTCACTTAACTCAGAATGCCTACTTTATAACAGTAGCTTTGGACGTTGACTCAGCTCATCTTCTCCCTCAGTCTTGTAGGTGTTGAAGTGCAGACGACCTTCCTAACTGTTAGTGTCATCACCCTCTGTAATGTCGGGCCCTTCGCGGTGCTAAACGAGGCATTTCACCACCACACCAGTGGCCCCCCACGCCACAGACGACGCTTTCAACTTCGACACACCTGTTCATCCCACAACATCACAACCATATCCCCCCCCCCTCCTGACAAACAAGGACAAATGGGGACTTTTGTTTTTCACTGGGAGGGGATGTTGTTGTCGATGAATGACGGAGCTTGTCTCATCAGTCCAGTCAGAAGTAGACATGCTTTGGTTTTCACTGGGCTGGTTTGCCATGTTCTAATCACTGTTGTTGGTCAACAGATGTAAGAGATAAAGGGAATACAAGGGGCATCGATCACTTGAGTCATCACAAATTCTAGTAACTAGTAAAATTAAAAGTTGCCTTCAAATTCCACTGGATCTAGACTTTTTTTACTAATAGCTTTTCTAAAACATTTTAGAATACCAGCTTGTAACACAGAAGTGTATATAAATATTACATATATTTCATTTTTTTTAAAGCATTTAAGAAACACAGTATAATAATATAAATATAAAAATATTATATATAATTTTTACAGCTACCCCTTGCCACATGGAAGAGTGTTACAAGGGGTAGTGGTTAAAATCTAGACACCAATTTGTATTTCTTTTTAAAACGGTGTCAGCTGTAATATTGCTATTGTGGACTGTGGGAATTATTATTTTCGGCAAAGCGGAGACGAGATCGAGTCCTTCCATAAAAAGAAACAAATAATCCCACAGGTTTGTGCAAGCAGCTTATTATGAGGCAGGGAAAGTCGGGAGAATGAAAATTGTTAATCGTAAGGCTCTAAATGATTAAAATTGCACTGACTTGCCCATGGGTTTCTTAGTGTAACAATGATGACAAAGGGTGTCACACGGAGGTGGAGTGGCTAGCATTGCCTCACAGCTAGAAGGTCAGAGTTCTCCCCATGTGTGCATGCGTTCCCTGTGGGTACTGTGGCTTCCTCCCATAGTCCAAAACCTTGCAGATTGGGGATCCAGTTAATTGGACACTCTAAATTGACCAGATGGGTGTTTGTTTCTGTATGTTCGCCCTGTGATAGACTTGGCGACCTGTCCAGGGTTTCCCCAACTTTTCGCCCCACGTCTGCTGGGATTGGCTCGGGCCCTCCATGACCCTCATGTGGAGGAAAGAGTGGTAGAAGGTGAATGAATGACAACAAAGGTCCTCTCACCTTTATGATGTATTTTAAACCACAATCTTTTTCCTGAACCTAAAGGAGTTGGAATTGTGCATAAACGAAAGTCAGACCAGGTCAGTGGTTGGTTATCAAAAGTCCCTCAGGTTGGGAAGCACAAGAAAATTGAAGGCTCTCTTATTTGACACACGGAATTTGCGTGACAGCACCAATTTTTCCCTCACAGAAATCACAGCAAAGCGAGGCTTTTTTGATCCACAGCTCTCAGTTTATCGTTTAAAATTGAATAAGTCACACTTCTTTGCTGTTCTATAAAAGTCACAGCCTAACTGAAATTCTATAAAGATGCGAGTACATGGTCTCCACCGTAACCAACTGAAATTTGGATGTTCTCACTTCAGACACACTTTCCCTGCAAGTCCTATACATATTTCAACAGCTTTAATTTCAACCCACGGAATAAAGCCACTCTGAATGTATCCATGAAAGAACCCGAAAAAAAGGATACAGTATATGTGTAGGTTTAAGATTAACAAAAAAACAAAAGCATTTTCCTTCACATGCTCACACACACTCACAGAGAGTTTTCTTTGAGTCTTTCTGAAATGTAACTTCAGAAAGGTCTCCGCGTCTGCAGCACAGCCCACATCATTCTCCATGCATCATTACCATTACAGAGACCTTGAGCCAACAAACAGCTCAGTGGCACTGCTCTTATTTAAAGGCATGAGAGGAAATGGAAAAATACATACACACACATGCACACAGAGGAACGCTCAGACTGCCAGTCTAGACTGCACTCAATTACTTGCATGTTAAAAACAGATAAGATGGTTCAACTTTCTGCATGAGGAACACTCACAAGCACTCTGTAAACACAAACACTTTCAAAAACAAACTAAATTTAGATCCGAGAGCTTTAATTAATAGTTGGAATCTACACTCGACACTATCTGAACCCCTCAGGATTTTTTAATTGCAGAGGAACTTTCAAACAATTAAAGGCAGTGATCACATGCGTGCACAAGTGGCCAGTGTGCGTCTCAAGATGGATGTGTGCTTCTTGTTCTCCACGATCCCAAGACAATATTCGTCCCCGCACAGGAAAGGGAACGAAGAATAAATAAAAGAAGACATTGGCAGCAGTGGAATAATCATACGCCACTCTTTCCAATCTACATAAATAAACACTCACAGGGCAAGAGAGAGAAGGAACGCTCACGGTTATGGTTAAAATCATTTTTCAGACCGTGGCCCACCACGGTTTGAAGCGTGTTTATGGCTGCAAGCGTGTTTTACATAGCAGATGAAATATTTAGTTTAGTTTGGCCGGGCCACGGCCAGCGTGAGTCACGGTGCAGGACCGATGCTGAATGTGTATCCTAGTGTGACATTAACCATTCATCTCTGACCAACATCGCAGCAACACCAGCAACTTTACAAACTTTCCTTCAAGCATTACAGGATGATCTAGTTTTATGGGCATCAGGGAGCTGACCCATTGCCCCCATGTGACCATTTTACAACAAACAGCTAGTCTTACAGGAGGGGTCCACACTGGACTGGAGTATTTTTAGCATTGGTTAGTCTCATGATTATTTTCCCCATTAATCAACAAGTTTTTTCGTATATATATAATGTCACGAAAGGTTGAAAACTGTCAGTTGTGTTTTCTAAACATCAAAATAAAGGCAAAACAGAATATTTAGCTTTAATTTACTACTTGTTTTATACATATTTGTTGAAGGAAAATGAATCTCTCTTTATCCCCCTTTTTCTATTTGTTAGAAATCAATAAAATTCAAGAGACTTTGTTTTGGCCAAATATTTGATTTTTTCATCTTAAAAAATTTGCTTTAGAAATTATTCCTATTCAAAATATATCATTGCAATGCAGTACAGACATGATTGTTCATGTTAAGCAACATTGTGTATCGTTTGTTATTATTAAATTATTATATTTTTATAAAATATATATTTTTTTTTTTAAACCACAAACCAAAGGTTATCAGTTATCAAAAGTTATCAAAATAGCAAAGAAACAAAAAACATTCACTTTGAGCAGCTGAAATCACAGAACTTTGGTCTAATAATTGTTGCAGTCCTAACCAGGTTTAAACAGATGATGAAGAACTAAAGCATCATCATTTAGTTCAATATGCTCACGTGGCACAACTAGAAATTGAACCAGGGAGGGGGTTACATTTAAATTCTTGAAAAATTAAATGAGCATTAAGCGGCTCAGTGGTTGCTCCCTTAAGCTTGATTTATGTTTTGGCATTGAGGGAATATATCAGTGCAATGGCACTCTAATATGCCGGTGTTCAAATGATGAGGAAGCCTGCTCCCCACACAGAAACCATTATCTAATTTTTTTTAAATGCAGTAATAAATGATAGCCTTCAAGAAATAATTAAAATCTAATCAAACCAATGTTCCATCATTAAGTGGTTTTATCAGTGAGCTATGCCACAGGCAAAGCTGCAGTGAAATATGGCAACTGTGGAAGTACCATGCGGCGGCTACGTGCTCCATGATTGGTCTATTTGAGCAGATTGTGTTGCCCGATGGCTTCAAACTTTACTGACACTATTAAGAGTATTGAAGACACCATTAGGAGGATTTATTAAATTTATATATTTTCTGCACTGGGGTGCGACAAATCTAACAGCTGGCACAAAGGCTCCACAAACAAGCCGCCACTTAACATGAACACCACTTAAACTCCATCACATAAACAACACAAAGCTGATTCAGGTCCTGTATGAGGTTTGTTTGTTCTGTGATCTTTAAAGAGATTTCTTATCCAAAAACATTCAAGTTGGGCGTGTATTTGAGTGACTGTTGCAACACTAGCTTTGGAGACAAAATACACACATTCTTTACGCTGTCGTTGGCTTTTCAAGTATAGTGTATGTGTACAGGTTAAAGATTTGTGGAAAATGAGCTTGAAACTAAAAAAAAAAAGTTAACTCTGTTTAAAAATACAATATGTAATTTCTGCCAAAATAGCTCTCCCAATAAAAACAGTAACAAAAGACATGGATTGATGACGCCAGGGAGCAGTGTGAGATCATGAGCTTCGGCTCACTTCCTGATTAAGTGACTGACGCGCTCTGTCTTTTTTCCCTAGAGTTTGCTTCGAATTCTAGCTTTTATTTAAGTTGCATATACCATGCAAGCGTGACACTGACTGATTCTCGTGTAGTCATTGTTTTCAACAAGACTTTTGTTGTGAAATATTCCCCGGACCAGTGGCTTCACAGCAAAGAGACCTGACATTTTACTACAGAGTACAGAGGAGCATTAGAAAGTGTCTTATTTATTTCTATTTTCAAAAGGCAAACCCAATGCAAAACAGCACCAGCTCAACAGAGCAAACGAAAGGTACGGACACAGTCCACTACCTACAACAGAAATATGGATTTCAATGATTTTAAAGTGTTGAAAACATTTTGGCTAATGTAAATACACTAGTCTTGTCATTATATTATATCTTTAAGATCTCTTAAAATACCAAAACCAAGGCAACTTGATTTGGGGCCACATCGACCGAACTCGAAACCCCTCCCGCTTCTATGAAATCACCGGGGTGGAAATATTTTGTGTTCACCATGAGGCCTTAGTGTGGTACATTGCAAACAAATGATGGACATTACATCAGTCATGATAACATGTAGGCAATCAAAATGGGAATTAAACAATTTTATGAGAATCATGACATGAAACATTAATTCATATCAAAGAAAAGCTGCTGTGCGAAATAAATTCTGAAAATGCACATTGTGAAGCTAAGAATAGTGGCTCCATGTTGCATTACGCTCCCTGCTGGCACCACATGTTCAATTTATCTGATAGGACACAGGAAGTCATGTGTTTGTTCAGAGCCATTATTCATCTGCCTGATCGAGACACCAGTTGCCCTTGGCCATTTGCACTTATTCTGCAAAAGCCGTCATTCGAGCGCTAAGGCTATGTGGGGACACTCTCGCTCTCCAGGCATTAACCAGGCCTTAATCAGATAGCACACCAACAAATGTCTCCACACAGAAGCAAACCTGCAGCCCTATAGAGATGCAAATGCGCAAATATAATGTGCCTGACAAAAGCTCGTACAAAATCTTGCCCACACAGATTTGTAGAGCTGCAGTATATGATTGTGTTATAATTCAGAATTGGTACGACTGATAATTTTCACCAAACATATACAAATCATGAAGATTTTTGTTGGCATCTGTATGAATTCCCGTAGCAGTGAAGCATCACATTACAATGCTGTTTTATCTTTATTTAACTTTAATAAGTGCAATGTCTTTTCAATTTAAATATTGCTTTGGGTCGTATTGATATTTTGTCTGATTTGCGAGTAACTGTGCAGCTCTACTGATTTGCATGCAGAGATTCAAATGCAAATGTACAAACACAGGTCTCCATGCACACAGAATCAGACAGAAGCACGCAGGGGTCCAGATCAGCAGCAGCAGCATGCATGGGTTGACTTAAAAAGCAGGACTAGTTTGGCTTGCTGGTTCATTGGCTGCCGCGCTCCATCAGGCGCTCCGTCAGCCTGTCCATCTGTCCCCTCGTCCGTCTGTCAGTGCCGAGATGAAACGCTCAGGCTTCCCGCCCTGACTTCAGCCGACAGTCTGAGCAGACTTCACTCCACTGCAGCTACATTACTATCCTATAGCAAGACTATGTGTAATAAAGCAGCTCCACAACATGCCTGAGCTTTTTTGATGTGATAGAAGGTATTGAGTTTGATGCATTAAAAGCCTGGTTAGATGAAGAAATGATTCATTCATTCATGAATAGAAACTACAGGCAAAAGAAAAATGTAAGGGACACATTTTTGGATTTACAGATGCACGTTACTCACCCATTACTAAGACATGTCATTTGTACTTTGTGTTCCAAGGCAATAAAAAAGAGGAAGCTTAAGTAGAGTCTGTCATTTAAGGATAATGCATCAGCATCTGAGGTTGAACTCATGATGGGCTGCATTCAAATTCTGTAAGGCTGTAACATAATGAATGTGATTATGGCTTTTAATTGGAAACGGTTGATTTTCATTTATTAGATTAAGTCATCATTCATGCATCAAAATGATGTATGAGGCATATACAATATTATTTGTTTTTTACTCCCATTACAGATGAATAAATTGTTGTTGCAGAGAATAATTTGTATACATAATTATGTATAATAATATACAGAATTTGGTCCATTGTTAATTTTCCTTGTGAATAACAGGGAAGTGAATGTGGTAGGCTTCTTATTAAAGATTATCTTTTTATTGTTGGGTGGGGGGGGGGTGACAATCCAGCTGATGCAACATTATAACTAGTGATGAGAGGACACTTCATTTTAAAAGGAGCCACATGTCATTAAAAAGTGGAAATGGCTCCTTAGAGTGCTGCATAATCCAGGTTTAATCAAGCAACCAGAAAACATGTTTTTAGATATCTGTGCAAATGTTGGGCAGTAAAGGAAACTAAATCCAAACTGTCTGCAATGTGGTGGCCAGAAATAAAAAAGATGTCCAAAAAAAAGTAATTTAAATGGCAAAACATGCCTCACAAATACACAAGTTACCATTCCTGGCCAGAAGGGGGTGTCAGAACCTCATGTGTGCCTCCTCTCTCTACCCTGACCCTTCATCTGTGAGGGCCTGTCACTCCACTATGTCTATGGTTACTGTGGGACACCCTCAACCATGACTATATAAGTATTGGTGGTGGTGATGGAAGCAGGTAGACTGGAGATGGCCTGTGGGTGAACCTCGACTTTTGATTGACACCGGCAGCCTGTCCGGCCGCTCTGAATTCCAGGCGGCTGTTCAGTCAATTTTAAATTGCTGCCCGACTCATTACTGCAGCAAACAGACAGATATTTGTTAATGAATCCATATGCTCCAGTAACCCTAGCTTCCTCCGAGGCACGGGGAGAGAGCATCCACTTCTTCTCAGCGGCCTCCTCTTGGGCCGAGTCAGGGATAAGGTGGAAGGGGTCGGGGCAAAGGTCAAGGGCGGGGTCAAAAGGTTTTAAGCTGCCAGGGTTCATCAGGCAGAGGTTATCTGGGACTAATGGACTGGTTAAAAGCAAAGAAATGCAACAATACAGAGTGTCACCATAGAACTCGGCTCTTCTAGCAGAAAAGAGGGATCACACACTTTTCACAAGTGTGTTTGAATCATGTATATTATATATACACTATAATTAAGTTAACAAAAGCTTTTCATTAACTGAGTTTTGTTGGCATTATTGTTGATAGTTGTGGGTTTTTAAAGCCAGCAGATGTTTCCGGTCACTGCAAATGAACTGAAAGACACGTTGAGCAGATGCCATTCACACTAAGCTCATTGTTGCAGTAACACAAGTTTCGTAATGAAATGTTTGTGTACTCCCAGCTAAATGAGAGGAAGGATTAATTTCTTATACCGCCTTGTTCGAGAGGATTACAAAAAGTCCTGATACTATCGCAAAGCACACAATGCAGTGAACATCACAAACACACCTCATTTGTAGCACGGACTTATGTAAAGTGATCCTCAAAGACAAGTGCCTTTGATTCCAGCCTCGAGCGAGAACTGAAGCGAGAATGTTGTCTAATAATAAGCCACACTGTTACGCTATGACATCCATTTCAGTCAGCAGGTGCTGGGGCGAGTATTTGTGGTGTTTGAATGAAAAGTGATTACACATCTGGTTAGGCTATAAAAGAATAACAAAATCATTTTCATCAAAAGTTCATTATGTTATGCAAGAGTCCTTTCCTGCAAATGTGACTCGTATACTGCAGCTCTGTCACATCCGTCGACTTTGCCTTATCGACGCACAGGGTATCCTTCTAGTCTGAGAAGAGAGATGCACCAGGAGGCGCATTGAGAAGCTTATTTATAATTATTTATGATTTACTATTGTTCATGGACATGCTAATATTAATAAAATAAAAGTGTGAGTGTGACCCAACAGTGAATAGCCACTATTATATTTATCCTAACCCTATCCTCAGTCCTTTTCTTCGCCCTAACCTTAACCTCGGGGATATCCTGATCCTTAACCCTAACCTCATAGCATAACTTTTATTTTACAGCTGCTCTGAGCGTGTAAATGTGCCACTCATGGTTTTATCAGACACCAAAACCTTTCTGAGTGAGAGAAACATCTTTACATCAGGACTGTATACAGGACTGTGCATGTATACTACAGTTTTTAGCCTGGTCTAATGTGTAGTCTGAGAGATAGGTGCATGATGCTTGTTATTTATTTTACAGTCAGTGTGCAGCTAATTGAAAGTGGCACCCCTTCAATGTTATAGAGAATTGCTTGGTCACAATGTTTCTTTAAATTATTAACTCACTAACTCATAGTAGCCCATAAAATATTAAATGTATAAAGCAGCAGTCACCATTGATAATCAAGAACCCTTTGCACTGATAAAATAGATGCTCTTTTCTTGTGTAAAGTCGATCCCTAAATGCATTAGAATATAAATATTAGAATATTGATATGCTCCTGAGCAAAGACACAACCGCACACAGCTGCTAAATTAGAGGTTTCCTCATTTTCAATGGAATTGAACATAATTTATCTTCCTCCACTCCTTGAATAGCATTAGCAGTGTTTACAGATGCCACGGTGCCTTAGTCCTCTGCCTTCATGGCACTGAATCCATTCTTCATGCAAAAGCCTCCCTATGGGCTGTCTGCACTGTAAACAACTGAAGATATTTAAAAATATAGCATATATTTAGCATATAAAGGGGCGCCTGAGGGGGTTTTCTCAGCTGTCCTCTTCACATTGAAACATTCTGCTTCTCCCATCTCCCTTTATATACTGTATATAGCCTTTTATAAGTGGCATTAAAGAATTGTGAGAGTACATCAGACTAAGCCGAAGATTTGGTTGTTATAAGAACAGTGTGTTAGAACCTGCAGATTTTAACAAATGGAGGACTCCTCTCTTCCAAGCATTTTAAGGAACTATGGAGGCCTTCACATATGAGGGGATGTTTATGTGTTAAGCCTGTGCTTTAAAACACTCACACTTTGGCTGGTTTATCTGGTCCACAGGAAAGTTAATGGCCATGGCCTCAACTATCATTAAAAAGCTTTTTCTAGAAGGCTAAATAATTCTACATAAAAATACACCATAACAAACAAAGTTAAGGGCAGTATCTTTTTGCCAATAAAACACAAAAACCTTTCAACAAATACAACAAGCACAAGTTGGCTTTCAGAGCCAAATAACTAAAACATAGGAGATGGTCATGAATCACCTGTGAAATAAATGTGGTTTCAATTTTGTTTTTCCATTTATCTTTAAAGCAATAAAGACCAAAATGTCTTCACCAACAGAAATCCTTTAAGGATATTCATTAGATTATTTTCTAAATGCAGAATTGGGTTATTTCATTATCCACAGAGCATGGGAGACGTGTGGAGGAAAGCATTTTGATGGTGGATAAGGCCGATCAAAAAGACATACTGTGTTGGTGGTGAGAGACAGAACAGGCTCACTATAAAACAATGTTTTTTGTTGTTGTTTTCCCCCTAAGCTTTTCCTGGCTGTAAAACACGCTTACACTGATAACGTGTCCCCAAAACATACTATGCTTTATGTTTGTAATCTTTTGATCACTGGGACAAATAAATTCATGTTTTGCTTTTAGACCATGGGGTGACAAATAATAGGAAATCGCCCAGATACACAGAGGGCCACAGCTTACTACATACTGAATTGTTATATCTATTTGCTGTGTATTTATTTGTGTGTGTGTGTGTTGTCATTGTGTTTCTCTTTATGTAATCCAGTAAAAGATACCACAAATAGCCTGCGGCAGATTAATTTCAAAGCGCTTCCTGAATTACCCCCAGCTTTCGCACGCGGCAAAGATGCTCAGCAATGAAAGAGGGGAAACTCATTTTTAAAAAGGATAAATATCTGGCAGCAAAAACACACAGTAATCACTGAGGGACGGTGCAAAGAAACACATCCTCTCAGTTCAGTGACTGAGCGCACACATCAGCGGAACTGCAGTGAGGCTGATGGGAGCAGACTTATACTGCTCCAGGCTTCATAAGCACATTCAGAAGATGCATTGAAATTGAAATCAATTAAAGAACAGACAGAATGAATTTAGTAGGTCCTTCAGTAGGTCCATAATGCGATATGACACTTAAATAATCGTTGTGCCGTGACATACAGCCACAGCAGCTTACTTCGAAATGTAGACAGCAACTTTATGCTATAATCCAATCCAACTTCCTAATACAATCAGTGAGAAAACAAATCAGATTAAAAATGTCTTTCTAATATACACTCACTTGACACTAATATAGGCACACGTGACTTCTAAAAAATGGGCAGGAGTGGTGCCCAAGGTAGTCTGCTGCTGCTGTAGCCCACCTGCTCCAAGGTCCAAGGTTCTACATGTGATTTAGTCTGGAATTAACAAACACTTTCACCCAGAGAACTGGATATTTTCTCCTTTTCCCTGTAAACACGAGAGCTGGTTGTGCTTGAAAATGATAAGTGATAAGTGATAATTTACCAAGTTTATCACACTACAATACTGAAGGTCATAGCTTTTAGAAATCTGCCACTTAGCATGCTGATATTAGCATTTAGCTCACAGCAACTCACTCACAGTAAAGAGCTGATAAGACAGATATGAAGTCTTAATTGTATTAAGTTTCACTCAATTTTGGTCTATAATTATGTCACTGTATGAGCAACCCGTGTTTTGCATTATTTAACTACATCTGTGCTGTTCAGCCATTCACATCCATTCACTCATTTGTTCATTCATATAGCACATCTATATGCACTGCTTTTTCCCTCACATAGGTCTCTGACTCACTCACACAGTCAACAGGGGCATATAAGGGGTTATTGATGCTCTCCACTCTCAGAAACCCAATGTAAATAAAATGCAGCATAAGTGCCTTGCCCAGAGACACATCAGCACTGAGCACTACCACTGAGCATGAGCTGTGGGATCTCCACTTCCGACTTGCTTTCTGGCTCCTACACTCGCTCACTCTCTCACTATACCTCTCTCCATCAGCAGCACAGGGAGCAAGAGAGAGATCTGTAAGCCAATCACAACATCCATAAAGTTTTTTAGGACCTGGCTAAGAGCCAGACATCGTCACAATTTCAGGTGTAGCTGTGTACATAACTGAGAATGGCACAGAGTATTCTGTTTCACTCTCAGCACTTACGTTCTGTCCATCCACTATTCATTTTGTGTCTGCACTGCAATGCACTATGTATATATTTTCAAATAAAAATGAACTTATTATCTTATTTTAAATTTAAAATAAAAAAAAAATACTACATAAATACTTTGAATATATCATCAAAAAACTAAACTCGACAATGTTTCAGTGACATAGCAAACTTAATGTGTGAATATACATCCATGAGTGATGATGGCCATTAAATTAGTGGTTCTCAAACTTTTAATACCAAGTACTACCAGAGGAAGCTCGTACCACAGTTTGAGAACCATGGCAGTAAATTATAACTGGCCGATGAATTCATCAGTCATGTCTAAGTCTGATCAGAGATAAATTCAATATATATAAGCTGTTAAAAGCAAACATCAGATTGCTTTTTCACTCCAAATGTACTGCAATCAACTGAACTGCAGCCTTGCCTCTCTGAGTCTTTCCTCCACGGCAGACCTAATTTGTCTTGGACGTGAGCAGAGGTAGCTGTGGCCTGCATGTGAGAAGTTAGCCAGTTTGTCTTTGGAGCAGTGGAGGGAAGGTGAGCCGGTGCTCTGAGCAGCAAGGCTCATCCATCCAGGTGGCTGCTGACAGGGCCAGATAAGCATCTCACCCTGGGCAAAAATAACACAGCGTCCCATTGAGACCTGATAATTACACGGGCTCACTGCTACAGCAGGCCTGATGTATGGCCTCAGATAGCCATCTCACACCCGCTAAGTTGCAATGCACACACACACACACACATATACACACACACACACACTCAAACACTTGCACTTAACACACGGGTTGAATGAGCACATACTCACATGCAGGGAGACGACATATCACTACTATTATAGATCTGGAGAATGCATCTGTAGCTAACTTTAGCTGGAAGAGAACAGAGACATATGATGTTTCACTTTGCTGAGACCATTAGTCCGAGTGGTGAAAAAATGAAGTCTCAGAAGTGTGAGACTGCAGGTGTACGTGACTCTTTCAACAGACTTTCCCAAGATAAGAAATATCACTGACACCTAGCGTGACGGGAAGAGGTTGGTGAGCTATCTTTTCTTGTCACCAAACATGCCACTCGCTTACACTATACACTCAACAACCAGTTCAGAGACTCAGAGCCTTGTCCCAACAAATAACCCCCAGACAAATATTGGCTATGGCAAGCATTGCAATGAAGCATTTATCAAAGTCCCTTCTTTCTGTTTAAACATTCACTCGTGCTTTGAGTTACAAAAACAGAGACATATGAGCTTTTTATATCTTTCCCTTAGTCTTCCCTAAGAAGTTGACAAGTTAGAAGAGTTTGCACAGACATTGTTTAAACTACTAGAAGCTTCTCACCTTTGTTAAGAACCCTGAATTTGCACTGATTTCCTGTCCACTTGGGGGCAGCAGAAACAAGCACAGTTGCCCATTCTGCAGGTAGAGAGCAACAATGGCATTTGAATGCTGTATTTTATGACATCAGGAGGTCATCGGGAAAAGCTTAGTTCACGTTAGCTGCTAAATGTTGCCATTTCCCCTTCAAGTATTCTGTAAGACTGAACAATTTGGAGAAAATATGATTAATGAAGTATACAGTTAAAATCATTTTTCAACAGTTATTGTAGATATTTTAATTCATAGAACAATATGTTAAATATCCCTACATTAGGGAGAATATAAGAATGAAAACTAGAATGCCTGAAACTACGGCCTTTGCTAATAGTTTGCACAGTTTCATTGTGATTTTGGTTTTAAAATAACACATTGTTCAGTCTTAAGAGGAATCAGAGATTTTCCCCTGAAAACAGATGCTTGCAAATGAGAGCAATATCAGAACAGGAGGCTCAGGAAGACTAAAATACTCAAAACAATGGCTGCAACTTTTAAATGATGAGAAAATGATGTCACCATCCTTGTCCATGATAATACTCATTTGAGCCAATGTTTATATAAAAATATTAGAGCTGCTCTAAGCTAACCTGCCTTAGGCAGTCCTGTATTGGTGTTGTTGTTTTTGTAGACATGTCCACTTATTGTACATGTATCAACTTGTGGCTGAGGCAGGACGAGTAAACTGGAAAACATGGCTGTCATTTCAGCATTAGTAATATCAGTATCTGCCTCTTATAAGATTATAAATACACACATTTTCAGTCTCCAAATGAACTTCGAAAACCAACTAATTGCAGGTCACTACTGTGTACAGATTCATTTCAATACCAGTGTGAGTACACGGTGGACTGTTCCCTTCTTGTAATTTCATAATCCTCTGGGTGTGAACTACAAGGCTGGGCTATTGTACAAACTTGCAGGTGATCCATTCTTTTTTCAAAAGTTGCCATCCCTCATCTGATGAGCTGACATGCTGACAGCGAAAGGCTAATACACAACCATTGTGCGTCCCATGGGATCGGCAACATCTGATACGACCACCTGGAGGCAAGTTCACGGAGAAAGGGAGAGAGTTCATGTCGTGTCTGGCATTGTTTGGTCATCCCTTCGGCACAAGCACCTATGATTTATGGGAGGTGACTGTACTGTGATCATGCAGCTGGTCACTTCCTGGTCAGGACCCAGAGACTACGTGTGAATGTGTATAGGGGAGACATGCCAGCACTGAGTCACCTTAGATGCATCCACCTGATATGACGTCAGTGGAGTTACACGGAGCGGCATCAGCTCACTATCAGTGTATATGATAGATCTTTGCTATCTGTACTGCTTTGGAAAAGTCTTTCTTTTCTTTCTTATCACTGGTTCTTGCATGCAGCAGCATATAAATCTGTAGTGTGCAACTTTTAAAAACAAACAAATGGCTTTCTCAGTATAGTGGTGTTTAGAGCTTGTGTACTCTGCACAAAAGAAGGGATTCCTTTTATGACACACAGAAGCTACTGTGTGTTTACATGGACACAATTAATCAGAATGAAAGGGTTAATCGGAATAAAAATATGTCATGTAAACATGCCAATCCAAAAACTTGGATACGATACAGCCCAAACAAATGTAATTCCGAATGAGTAGGCTGGTATATGCCAATCCTCATTCAGATCGGTGTTTATATAAACTGTCGACTTGATCATTACTTCCTGGTTTATCACGTGTCTGATCCACGTACTGTAAACATGACGTATTTCGATTTTGTTACTGCTCTATTTTAATCCCAAAAAAAGAATAATGAACAGACACAAAGGTCACAGACATGGAAGAGGAGAAAAAAGATACACATGCAGCGTTTGTTTACTATGGAAGCAGAAGTGAAGCTTCTTCTTTTGCTTCTGTTTCTTAAGACAACACTGCGCATGTCACAATAGTCCATTCTGACTGAACACTTGATAAACAATGTAAATTACTGTATAATTGGAACAAATCTTTTCGGAATGAAGACATTTTGTAAACATAGTTAACAGGCAACAGCGGACGTGAATGAACACACAAAGAAGCACCCACAAAAAAAACAGAAGTGAAATACACTGCACAAGAAAATCATTCAGCAGTGAAATGGTATAAATGGTTCCTGTCCCAGTTTGCCTGCGTGCTGCCGCTGTATGCACACAAACACTCCCTAAATCAGGTTGGAGAGTAACCCTTTTATACCGAGAGTGCGGAGTAGATATAAAACAAAACAGAGCACGAGATTCCACATGACTCCACATGATATACCGCAAAGATTAATCACTCTTTCATACTCCACACATATGCTGCATAACATACAGCCTTTGCTAGTTGCATTCATTCCAACCGCGATTTTGATTTAAAAAAACAATGAATTATTCAGCCCTACTATTGTCAAACTGACATGTCATGCTAAGGTCGTGCTGGACACAAACTCACTGGGTCTCCTTACAAGCTATATGTAAGTTATGATCAAGCAGTGTGTAATACAGCCTTGCATAGCCTCGGGTCAACAGCATCAGGCTGAGGAAACATGTGCAGCACTCGCAACGAGCCATCAAGGCCTCCAAGCCACAGAGCGAGGATTCATTAATCTCCGCCACCCTGACAGCACCATTGTAACCTCGTAAATAGTCCAGGTCTGTATCTGATACTCCACAGTGACGGGTGTGGAGATGGAAGCGAGATGTACAATACTAGAGTTGTATGTAGATGATATCAATCTATACAACTATGCAAGCGCAAATATTAAGAAAATAATACCCCCCTGGTGTCTTACAAAACAAACCTCTTACCACTTGCCACACAGTGTCAACCACAAAAGCAGAGAGGATGAGATTACTGCAGCTGAACCTGAACCTACAGGTTTAGTTTCTCAGCACATGTTCTTTAGCGTAAAACACATCCCTCCAGGAAAAAGGAAACAATACTGTTGGTATGTTCAGTAAAGACACCGTCAGATTGCCTCACTATATGCAGAGTCAGCTGTCAGCAGAGATGAATTTACAATGTGTGGAATTTACTATAATCCAACAAAAACATTTAGCACTAGATTTTGATTAAAGGGCACCATGAACTTTGAAATATTAAATTCAGTCCAACAAATATAGCGGCCTGGATTTGCCATGTTTTTGCTGCTGTAATAATATTATTCTGTGTACCAGGTTTTCTGGGCTTCCCAAAGGGCGGGAACTGTATGTATTTTTTTGCATTTCCATTAGGAATAGTACCAAAATAACTGTCCCCAACCATTCCATTTTCAGCACCCTTCCCTTAGCGTACCAGAGTAAAATGGTAAAACGGTTGCAGTACCAGACCAGCTCCACCCACAACAGTCAGCTGATTGGGCGACAGAAAAACATAACTCCCTTGTGACTGGTGTTTTTTAAGCGCCCGCAGTCTCTTCTCATACAAAGTTTTGTTGTGAAAAACAGACACAAACAGAGCAGGGAAAAAAACAGCTGCTGGAGGTCTTCCATTGTGTCGTTTGTTGTCGTTGCACCGGTACAACGTCACGCATAATGGAAACACAGCACTTGAATCCATCTCTAGTCCCACTGAACTTATACATGGAATAGTAATTGCACTCCCAGTCACATTATCTGGGTGCGTTAGTCCAACTTTGAGAAATCCGATTTAGTACCATTTCAGTTGGACTATTATGTTAATTTTAGTCAGTATGCCATGTAAATGTACCAAGTGAAGATGTGTTAATGCAGAGGTCAGACTATAAGTTATAAGCACAATTATAGCCTGATCTGGCAGACGTAGGACCCATCAGCCCCAAATAATATGCAAAGCCACACCTGGGACGTCTCAAAACCTCCCGACAGAAAGTCTAGCGAGCCTGATTTTTATTCTGCCTCTTAAAATACATTCTGTCACATTAGTGAAGTTGAACAATTAGAGCACAGAGTGCTCTGCACGTGCAACAGTAACTCAATCCCAAATCTGTGGATTACTCAAGGCTGTAGGATTCATCTTGTGCTAATCAGAAAATCGACCGATCAGTTTCTTGTAATGGTGTCTGCATTAGATCAGCGCTGGCCTAAATCATTCTCAGCTACCATTTCACTGACGACAGCTACTGTTGCTACTGTTTGTTTTATCTCCCACTGTTATCACCTTGCAGTTTAACAGAGTGGAACAGAGCCCTTCCTCCATCGCTGTGTCCAGCCCTCCCCTCTCTCAGCAAACCTTTAGTGGCTGCTACACCTCAGCACATGGCGGCCAGCAGGGGAGGACATCCACACCACTGACCCATGAACCTGTCAAACCCGACAATGCCTTCCTGACAAAGAACCTGCACTGTTTTTATTTATTTAATTTAACCTAAGGAAGTCACAATGAGATTAATATCTGCTTTTCACAAATCCAACAAAACCAAGAGAGCGTCAGCTGACAGTGTCATACATGTAACACATTATGCAGCAACACAAAACAAAGGGATGAACAGAGCAAAGGGCAGCATAATTAGGCATTACTGCAGCTAGGAGTAACTTCCTTTTCTCTATGATTCAAATGGTTTTAAGTTGCAAAAGAGAATGATATAAACAACCTTAATCAACTGTGGCTTCCACTGTTTTTGGGAAATTATCTTTCGTTTCATTTCTTTTATACATATTTGAAAATGTAATTACGAAACTACATCTTTTTGTAGAGCGAAATCAGGTAAAATTGTGAGTTTGGACTGAGATTTGCTGACATGAAGAACACACAGAACAACTTCAATTCAGACTATAATACATTTTAGTCGTAGTACACGCAGTATTTTTACTGAAAACACTGTACATGACACTCACTTCTCTGACGTGATGGCTGGCGCTGATTCTCTTTGGTGAGGTGTCATGTCGTCAGGACAGATGATGATGATGATGGAGGAAGAAAATCCTCACCGTTCCTTCGTCTTCTTAAACTCTGCAAGAAGACGTGTGTACGTTGTTGGAGAACTTCAACACGATTAACGAATCAAATTGAATGCTAACAGCTCCAAACTCAGCGGGGAAAAAACAACTATTAACGCAGTTTGCTTGTGCTAACAGTTAAATGCCCGTGCGTCATTGACACCCTGTTAGCATTAGCATTAGCATTAACATTAACATTGTTATTAGTTATTAGCAAACTTCGTAGTTTACCTTCATGTTTCCAGCGACTTACTGCACACTAACCGTTATCCCTACTAACACCGAACGTTAAAAGAACTTTAGCCCTTGGTTCTCCTAAGCTTATTTCTAACCAAAACAAACACTAACGTTTTCACGACGCCAATTAAGTGGCAGGTGTGTTTGGGTTTTGATTACCCTGACCGTGACCTGACAGGCGCACCGCCTCAGGAACTATCAATGTATTCATTGCAGAAAACTTCCGTCATTGCAATTGTTTGTATTTGTGTGTTAGCCTTGTTTTGTATTTATTAATAATTTAATGAAATTATGTTTAATTTAATCCTATTTAGTAATTGTTTGCACACACCTTCCAGTTACAAGCCCAATTCCTTTTCTTCTTGGCCTCTTGGCTGCCCATATCGCAGTCTGATCTGGGAGTAAATTCATTTGAAATATTGATAAGGGTAATATTGTTTTTCCTGTAACTCCATATTAGTGATTCATGGTTGATGGTGATTCAAGTTGGCAAAATATGAAACACAAGTTCAGTTATTTTAATATAGACTTTATATTTAAGTATATTAACCTCTTCTGGTATTTTTTTTATTTGCTGATTGTTTAATGATTAAACAGTAATACATATGCTTCATATGGATAAGGGGAGAACTGGCACTTATTTTTATTCCCACTGCTCGCACTGGCCAGGGGCCACAATTGGAGCAGTATTAGCTTCCCAGGAACTTCCATTCTCTTTCATTTGATCTGCACTAAACATCTGTGGTAAGCTGCTGAAGCGTATTGTGTTTTTGATGGCAGAAGTCGGAACCCCATACGGAGAAGGGTCAGCTCTGATGGAGAACCGTGCTGCATGAGAAGTGGCAGGACAGAAGAAGTCTGCCTGCGTCCTGACGGGTCTTTGGCCCTCGACAGCTCCCCTCAGTCACCCCACCATGCACACCCCCCACTCTGAGTCCAGGAGCAGTGTCAGGAGCTGTTGATGAACTTGTTTTCCAGACAGCCGCGCTACCTTGGCCTGTGGTTAAGAATGAGGGAATGCACCCAGTGGGACTTGAAACTGAACCACCTGCTGCTCTCGCCCACTCCACTCCCTGACTCCCAGCCTTCTCCGTTTACCAAACAACAGTTTCTAGGAACACTCAGCCACCGCTATTTGCCATTTGGCGTGGAGGGGTGCGTTTGACGGGGGGGGGGGGGGCACAGACAGCGATCATATTTGTGTTTGTATACTGTATGTGTGTGTGTGTTTGCGTGTGCATGAGCGACTGTCCATCTGGAACAGGGGCTATCAGTGTATAAATGTGTGTGTGAGCATGTTATGAGGGGTGAGGAGACAAGCAGCTGAGGCCTAATGAGCTATAATGAGGTCTAATAGTGGAAAAGTCATCTAGAAGCCATGACCTTGGCATTATGAATGATTCCCACAACCATAACACATCTAAAAACAGCCTGGGAAACAAGCTAGAACTTGCTGTCGTCTCACATGGTGGTAAGTCCATCGTCCATATTTCACAGGAGCTGTTGAATTACCTCAGAGTTAGCGGCGATTACAGATTTCGCAGCGAATCCGAAAAGTGGACGTTGGTGGTCGCGTTTGATGAGAATACCATCTCCACAAGAGCATTTATGAGATAGTTCATCGTGTTAATCATGTTCATGTTGACACAGGAGAAGGTGTCTCGCTTGTAACACCTATAATGCTCTTTCGTGAGGGCTATTAGCCAAAGATCCGACTGCATATTTATTAAGTGTGGATGGCCACGATGGAAAAAGAGCTCTTAGTTGGCTGCATATTCTGCCTGTCAGACTACAGGACGCATTGAGAGACTTTGTTAGGTTTTCCAGAGTAAATGCTTTCAAACTAAAAGCATTTGCAGACTTTAATCTGAATCCTGTGGTTATTATCATGGAAAATGTGCATGAAATGGTATACTCTCTGAAATAGTAGCCTGACAAAACTAATCTTAACTCAAGGTGCCGTAATTTACATTTCCCTGAGCCTGTATCTCATACTCATTATGGACTTAGCTGTTTGTTGAAATATGTGTTTTTCTACAACTTCAGACGTATTTCAAACATACAGACTCACCAGAATATCAATATTGAATATTGAATAAGTGTAAACTTCATTCAAATCAGTAAGAATAGCATGTGGATTGGGTTTGGAAACTGTTTAAGATTAAAAAAAAAAAAAAAAAGATTGCTGTAATAGTTCTTAATTTGGAATCAGGCTTTATTAACAGTGACATAAAGACAAGCAAATCAACTGCCTGACACAGCAGATTAACTACTGCTAAACTACCACACATTCTCTGTGGCATATGTAATGTCATTGCAACTTATTTCAATCCACAGCTGCGTTAGGTTTTGACCAGGATCTTGTTTTTATGATGGGAGAATTGGGCCACCGTATTACATCTTCTTCTCCGGCACATCCGAAACGATTCCCAATGAGCTAAAGGTCTGGACTCTGTGGTGGCCAGTCATGTGTGAAAAGGACGTCTCATGCTCCCTGAACAATTCTTTCACAATGAATCCCACTGTCATCTTGGAATATGCTGGAAAAACCTGGTCATTTACTATATTTAGCTCGTCAGCCGGGCACAAAACACTGATGAACTTAGGCCTGACCAAGTGAGTGAAGCAAGCCCAGATAATAACCCTGCTGCTACATGCTTGTATGGGTAGACATTGTGTGTTCATTTTGTGAAATGATGTTGCATAAGCCTGCGATCTCCCACAGACCTCAGAGATGAGGCCAGAGGTGAGCTGTAAGGCTGTAAGGCCATCTGGGCTGCAGCTGATTTTCCACATACAACACACACACACACACACACACTTGCTCATAATTTAGTTCACACACACACGCTGCTTTTTATGGGGCAGCTAACACAAACAGTTCACAGGCCATAAGTCCTTGTCTCGGTGGTTTTTGTTTTGCCATAAATCACACACTAGAGCCCCCAAGAGACCCTGTTTATTTAAGCAGGAATATACAGAAGAGTGGAAGGTTATCTGTGTTTAATGCGGTTACATTTCACCAACACATGGACAATATGAATATGCATATAAGTGCATGTACCTTAACGTATTACACCCACACTGGCATTATTAGTATTTCATACTGTCTAAATAATCACACATGCACTAAATCCCTTTGTCTGTGAGAATTGGACTGCAGTACAAGCGAGTAATGTACAATATACATACTGTACATATTGTTTTAATTTTATTCTCATGCTCATTTTAAGTTTCCTCGTAAAGTTTTATATTTGCAGTGATTTTTTCCCGTGGGTCATTAAGAAAGCAGCTCCTATACTTCTTATTTTTTTGCATTCAAATTCTACTAAACCTCATTTGGTCTAACCGTATCGTGGCCGCCATCCCATAAGTCATCAGAATGGATATTTGCGACCACATGTCTGCGTGTATTTGTGTGTCATTATGGCGAGTACCAAGAAGCCCTGTCTGAGTGGATTGAACACCGCTGCTAGAATAACAGCAGTTGCAGGTTTAGCTGCACACTGGGACAAATTAAGCTCAGGAGAATGTGTGTCATTCACTGCGGTGGACACAAAACTGTCCATCACACTTTCACAGACACACACAATTGGACAACCACAGGCTGTGTATATCTGACTGTTAGCTCCCCGCTGTTAAATAGCTCTGTTACGGCCACTGAGGCCTCAGACGTTCACTTTATTTCAATCAGCGCTGGACAGGTATGCTGAGCACTGGGAGCTTCCCCTGCTTCAGGCGAGATAGGCTCTTCCACTAAATTAAGTTTGACTGGCAGGTGCTTGTGTTTGGTGCGCTCCTGAATGCTCAAACAGAGGAAGCGGACTGCTGCATCGTTTTCGGCATCAAAGGTCGTATTCGCAGCAGATCAGTCACTCAGACTAACAGGAGGAATGTAGCTTCAGGATAGACGTATTTTCCCCTTCCTCCACCTGTAAAAATGCCTCTGGTGGTGGATGCAGCCAGAGGTAAGAGAGGATGCATTGTGACTTGAAGATATTCAAAGGCCTCATCATGTCAAAGTATCATACTTAGTCTACCAGTTTGGCTGAGGTGGTGAACATGGTAAAAGTTGACTGCAGACTGGTCACATTTAACCGCGTGAGGTGTCGACTGAAATAGTTCTCAGTCGTGCGTACTTTTGTTTCGTTATGATCTAATTGTATGGATCAGAAATAATAAAAAAAAAAGACTTTCCATGCATCATCAGCGTAAACCTTTCCAATCACATGATGACAGATGCTAACAGATGCAAAAAATTACTTTTGCTCGAGGTTGAAGTCACCTTTTAAAACATGACTTGGGTAAAAGTGTTAAAATATATGACATTTACAAATATCAAAGGTCATTTTTGGACATAAAATGTACTGCTTATATAAGTTTCGGAGTTAGAATTGAGCAACAGTAGCATCCCAGCATCATTTAGCAACTCTTGCTAAATGGTCTGTATTTATATAGTGCTTTAAATAGGGAATATGATTTTTTTTACTCTATTTCTAGCAACTTTTACTTTAATCCATCATATTTCCTCAAATAAATGAGAACTCTTCTCATTTATTTGATAGTTGAAAGTAAAATAGACAATTTAGGAAATATGATGGAGTAAAAGTAAAAGTTGCTAGAAATAAATATAAATAAAGTACAATTTTATACTTTTGTATTTGTACTTCATTACATTACAACACTGGTTTTGTGTTAGGGTTCAAACACAAAGAGTCAAACATGACCATCAGTTTTAGCAACAATAACAACTCTTGCTACATAGTGAACCATGACAGACACTGCTCTGCCGGCATCGCCCCCAGCCATCTTCAAGCATTAAAGCAACACGTACTGTGTGTGTGAGTCCACCGTGTCTGGTGGTAGGAGAGATGCTGTGAGCCGCTGTCATACAAAGCAAAGCAGTGGGTTATTTCCATGACCACAACTGGCGGTCACTTGTCAGTAAAACATAATTACAGGTTGCCTCGAGTGTTTGAATAAGCAGCTCGTGTTGTGCATTCTGCCAGGATAATCTTAAGTTCTCGACCCAAATGTAGACACCATGTTCTGAGTATGTCCTTTAGCCCACTAAACCACCAAAATGCTCAGGGTGAGGAATGTCTGACTGCAGACCAGGCACTGATTTTCTTTTTTTTTTAAGCCAGCCCAAGTGATAGAGCAGTCACTCTCACACTCCATATAAAATGACATATTGCCCCCTGCTTGCTCAGAATATTGCCTTAAGGGGAAATCTCAGAGGGCCCTTAAATATTTCTGCCTGGTTGTGTAAGACTGTGTGTTTGGCCCATAACAAAAGATGCCTTGGGCTTAATGTTTTGGAAAAGAGGGGGAAAATTCTTCATGGCGCAGACCCCTTGGTGCTATGAGATGAAGGCTAATTAATACTCCTGTCTCACAGTCCTTCTTTTCCTCTATAACTGCAGGTACCACAGTCCTGGTCCTGGTCTGGCCCTGTTCTAGACTAAGGATTTAGGTTTCAGACGCCATCTTTCCATGATTGATCTCCACAAGGCTGCTGATTAACAGTCATTGGAACAAGGCCTCTATACCACAGTCTCTGTGGAATAGACAGTTGTACCTGTGGAATACTGCTGGTGATTGAGATCCATATGACGACGTGCCGCCGCTTATACGTGCAACATGTTTGATCTCAAAGCTTTGATCTTAAAGAGATTCTTCAGTGTCGTCCTTCAGATACCGGAGAAAAACCAGAAATCCTTCACATCCTTTAGATGTGAGTGTGAACCCTAAAATAACCTCCACCACTTACAACGAGATAGCATGATGACTGAAAACAGTGACTGGCACTTCATAACAATGTCTGCTCTTTCCTTTCGGGGCTGTCACGTCCTCGAGGGATCAGACTGTTTTGTAAAGTGGTTCATCAAAAGAGGAAAAGTTATTTTTGCGTCGCAGTTGCTCGTCCTTTCTTTCCTGTGATGTTTGGGCAAGTGGACGACAAGGCGGCTGAATGAAGCAATCACGTTTGTCAGATCACAGAGGAAAACTGTCGCCCCCAAAAAACCACAACCTTCCCCGAGTCTGCAGGAGAAGACAAAAAAAGAGAAGGTCTCACAAATTTGTTTTATAATTTTATGGTTAAACACAAGAAATGGAATTGAAAGTTGGTAGATGTGTTTTGTAAACCAGACAGTGTTTGACATTCAAGTTAAGGCATGTAGATAAGGACAGGCAGACAATATTATACTTTGTTAGTAGACAAAGTAGTTCAAATTCATTGTTCAACACTCATTTTCATGACTTTCTTTCTGACTTTAGGATTAACTTAATTAGGTACAAGCGACAGAACCAAAGAAACACAGAAGCAAGCGACAGAGTCCAAAAATAAAAATGAAGGTCAAACACAAGGAGCTAAACGAGACTGAAGGCTGAAACGATTACAGAATACAGACAAGATCAATTGGTGCTGACAGTGTGGAGAGACAGTGATCCAATCCCAATATCCCCCTGTAAACCCTTAAGCCCTGAACCCTCATGGACTTTGATGACGCCACCTGCTAAGATTGAGAGGATCCAAGGGTTCAAAACGATATAAACAAAGATGGGACAACACTTAATGCTCCATTTTAAGTTGAAGATGCTAAATCATGTGGAATAATTGGGCAAGTCTGCTGGTCGGTTGTTGCCACCTGAAGGCCATAAATTGCATCTTGACAATTTCACAATGGGACAGACCTATGATGTCCTACCCAGAATGCACCTCATAGTCTGAGGGTGGACATTGGAACTGAGCCACGAAGGCCTTGTTTAGACTGCAGCCCAGATTGGATTTTGAAGCATATCCAGATTGTATCTACCTGGACAGTATGTGACAGTATTTTTACAGATCCGTAAAGTCTTGGTCGCTCAAAAGTGTCATCTGTGTCACTCGCAGCAAGACAACAACAACTTGGAGAGAAGGAAGTTAACTGGCGGTGCTTTAAACGATCGACACAGTGGACGATAGACAGACAGACAGACAGACAGACAGATAGATAGATTGATAGATAGATGTTGTCATATGTTAGCTAATGTTTTGCTAACTTAAAGAAAGATAGATCGATAGAAAGTTTGCTAATTTTTAGCTACATTTAAGCTAACTCATAGATAGATAGATAGATAGATAGATAGATAGATGTTGTCATATGTTAGCTAATGTTTTGCTAACTTAAAGAAAGAAAGATCGATAGAAAGTTCACTAATTCATAGCTACATTTAAGCTAACTCATAGATAGATAGATAGATAGATAGATAGATAGATAGATAGATAGATAGATAGATAGATGTTGTCATATGTTAGCTAATGTTTTGCTAACTTAAAGATAGATCGATAGAAAGTTCACTAATTCATAGCTACATTTAAGCTAACTTATAGACAAATAGAATAGATAGATAGATAGATAGATAGATAGATAGATAGATAGATAGATAGATAGATAGATAGATAGATAGATATCCATCTGGAAGACAAGACAAGGCAATTTCAATATGGACACAACAGAACAGAAAAACCATTGAAAGATGGGGAAAAAAAAGTCTTCCCTCAGTTAATGTGCACGGGAGATTTCATGCTGGATCACTGCTGGCCCTGAATCCACGATGTAAATATATACTTTCATGTACATACACATACATCATACACTTGCTCAAACATACAAGTGAAAGGGGCCTTTGGTATGACGTCACAGAATGGCCATATGTGGGAGAACTACCAGGCTTCTGCAGTTACTTACAGTATATGTGTGTGTGTAGAATCCTGAGATGCTGTCTTTTCTCGAGTGAAAAGTGATCAGAGAGAGTGGACAGTACACGTGGTATGGATTGTCACATTCATTTTCCATATTCTGCGGGTGGCACCCGATCGCCTGTCATAGAGAATATGCTGTCATTCGTACTTCGACTGCAGCTTCGTTGCTTTGCTGCCGCTGCAGCTGGAAACATAAAATCTATCATTTTCAAAGAGCGCTTTCCAAGTCTGGCCTCAGCGACAGATGACTGCTCATTGTGTTGTTGTCTTGTCCATGAATAATGCAACAAATGTGTTGGAGCAAACCAAACTGCACAACACTCTGGAAAAACATGCCACACTTTAGTCGTCAGTATGTGTCATGGTACACTTGTGCAGTGGAAAAAAAACCATATCTGAGGAATCTGAGATCAGGCCATGGGAGGCTGGCATCTGTCTGCTCCTCCGGCCATTCACAACAACACGCTCCAATAGGATGTCTGTCATAATATTAGTGGGAGGATTTTTTTTGAAAGGTTCAGACAGCCCCGAAATAATACGCTTTACAAAATAATGGAGGAGCCACTAAACCATAGTCAGACCAATCCCTTTGTGTCTTCACCAAGATCTACAAACCAAAACCTAAAGGAGCGGTTTTCATAAGAGACAATGTTTCCCTTTGATCAAGATGTGATTTTGTATCAGATATCACAACCTCGAATATGTTTAACTTTATGTTTTAACAGATTGTATGAGATTTTTTTTAAGTATTGGCATTCGTAACCATCCATTTTCTACCTCTTTATCTTCCATATAGAGACAAACAACCATTCACTCTCACACCTAACGCAAAGAAAACCCATGCACACACGGGGAGAACGTGCAAACTCCATGCAGAAAGACCCTTGTTCCAACCGGGTCGCGAAACCTGGGTCTTCTTGCTGCAAAAGGCAAGAGTGCTAACCACTACACCAACCGTGTGGCCCCATTCCTAACCAATAGATGTGAAAATGTACACTCACAAAATTGCATTAATCTCTGGGGCTGAGTATTGACTAAAAGCTATAAAAGCTATACTTTGTCCAATACTAATTTGTATAAGGAATACTTGCATTTAGCTTTGTATTACTAATATAGGGCTAGTATTTTTGAAAAATTCTGCTTCCCAACCTCAGTTTCCCCTGAGTTGAGAAATATCTTTAAAAAGACATTTATCTAAAAAGTCTGGTTGATACAACAAAAGTATTGCAGTTTGTGACCCAGCCCGAATTATTATCTCAGATCAGACACTGGTCAGATTACAGGGGAGAGACAGGTCCTCAGAAAAATCCTCCCCAGTTACCTGTCCATCCTCACCTCTGCTGTCCCTGCTATCAAGACTCCACTGATATTCTGATCATGAATCAGACCTTCAGTTCCCCCCTCCATCCTAAATTACTTCCTCAGGTCAGGGGTCAATGTCCCATCACTCGCTAAACCCTTAGTTAGTGAGGTCAAGGTCTCTACGTGTTATCAGTACTTCAGATTTCTGGGTTCTGGTGTATTTTATACATACTTTTATAGTTCTGCATATTCCGAGACTTTTTGAATCCTTTTAATCTTGTGAATAATCACCACTCTGTCTATTTTGGCTCCTTATTTTGGTTCTGAGAACACATTTTGTTCCAGTCTGCTCAGCCATGTCTGATTGTTTTCTGCGCCGATCCAGAGCCTTTAATGCACTGTTCCCTCATTGTTTAATTGTCTTCAATGTGACTCAGCATCTGTTTTCCACGGCGCACACACACGTCATCCCAGCCGCGCCGACTCCATCACGCGAGCGATGTGTTCATGTGAACGGCGACACGCTGCGTGTGTTTGTGAACAATCTGAAAGGCTCCCGATGACACATTTGTGGCAGGAAGTGGCTCCGGTCATTGACCACCATTCAGAAAAACACAATAGCCCAAAATGCACGAGGCAATATTTACATCAACAGCAACATTTAAGGCCGCGACAATGTAATCCCCCGTTCTGCAGCATGAGTCAACAAAGTGATGTTACAATAAGTCTAAATCCCAAGTTAATTTGCCCCGTGGAGTCTGGCGCTGCCCGGTGGGGTGGGGAGAAAGAAGCAGAGGCCGCTTTGTTTTTGCCTCCAGCTTTACAAACAGTGCTGCTCACAAAGTATCCTTTCTGTGCCGTTTCCTTCCACTCTGATTGGACTAATTGGGACCTGTTGACAGCGAATCCCATCCGTGCAGGAACAGGCCAATCACATCTCGGCATCTGTCATCCCCAGCACACTGGGCCTCCACCCCCCTCATAAAGGCCTTTGTCTCTATGACCTGAGTGACCTTTATCTTTTTTTTTTTTTTTTTTTTTATTATTATTTTTTTAATATGGAGCGTCTGATTAATTCTCCCAAAACAGGACATGAGACATTTTGGTGAACAGATATTGGTACAAAGGATTAAGGTTGTACCGCTTACAGGATATAAACAGCTATATCACAGTTCATATACACTGTAAAAAAAAAAAAAGGAAAAAAGGTTATAAGATATTTTTGACATTATGTTTTATGGTTTTTAAAAAAAAACATAACATTTAAGTATGTGGTAAAAACCTGTATGTAAATGTCGAAAAACAAGAAATGTAACATTTTGAAAAAGCAGTAATACATTCAGTTATAAAATATGACTCATTGTTTCTGCTGTACACAATCGAACATTTTAGACAGGTTGTTTCCTGTTGTGCACTTGCAAAGAATCTACTGAGTGGAAATAACACATAACTGATGTCAGATAAAGCTGAAAACTCGCTTCAGTCTCAACAAAAACGTTCTGCCTCAAGTGAGACGAATCAAAAAATCAAGTTTCAGAAAAAAATGGACAGTGCGGGATCTGACTGCAGTTGTTTCTGATATTTTTCCCTGTGTTTTAGTTATTTGACGACAGAATGGAGCGCTCGTTTAGGTTTAATGTGCATAAAGAAGGTTTTGTGTGCTCAATATTATGTGTAATCTGTGTTCTAATCTGACGAGCCGGTCCATGCACTTTCAAATATCAGCAGTTTAACAGAAAGGAACGCAGCATACAAATAATGCATACGGTATTTCTGTTCATGAAGAACAAACAGAGACAGAATAATAACATCAACAACAACAAAAAAAGACATGCAATGCAACTTTAAATGCTGTATATATATATATATATATATATATATATATATATGTTATTTCGGCTCAACTCACAAGTATTTGTATTCTTAAATATAATACGAATGGAAACTGTGATTATGTTTACTTTTTGTCGTTTTCTCACGTTTACTTTAAACACCCTGATAAAGGCCTGCTATGCAACTGCCATTGCTAAAATAAGAAGCATCATTTTCCTGTGAGACTTCACTGAAGTACATTTTTCCTTCCTTTCGCTTAGAACGCGTGTAAAGTGACAAAAGCACGACAGCACCTTTGCTCCAGCAGCCTCCGTACTTAGCCTGAGACAAATGACCAGAGGGAGGGGAGGGGGGGGGCTGCAGAGGCTAAAGGAAGCCACAGAGCTCCAGCTAAAGTCTCTGAGAGCAACACATCTGTCATCACCTTTATAAGCCCCTCATATCTTGGCCTGCACCTGTCTTTGGTGGTGCAGGAGTTTGGTGACCACCTCCCCCCCTCCTCCCCCTCGTCCTCCGGACTCCCCGATACACTCTCCATCCTCCAGAGCTGAGGAGAACCTGGGGATTCACATTCATCCGACATGATGGACCGAGCAGCAGCCAGAAGAAAGGGCAGCTGTGACGAGCGAGAGAAAGAGAAGAGTGTGTACCGTGTCCCCTTTGTGCTTTTGACTACCTCCTCTCTTGTCTTCCACGTCCATGTCGACACAATGGAGTCCTAACAGGAGCTGTCAGCAGACGACACTCGTGTGACCACTGTGGGCACCGGGGGTTAGCGGGGATCACATTAGCCCAGTGTTTGCACGGCACTGAAAGCTACAGTTAAAGCACGTTTTGTGGCCTTTTCTAAAGGAGCTCACGGCAGCTTTCAGCCTCGTGTTTACCGACACTGAACTCCAAAGAGGCGGCGAGTGTCACGTCACTGAAGAAACGGGGAGGTTTTTAAAATGCCGGGGGGGGAGAACAGTTAGGTAAAGGTGTCCAGCGTGAGGTTACTTTGCACCTGAGGTTTGATCAATATAGTCAAGTGATGACATGTCAATTTGCTCTGGCAGAAAAGGGATGGTGGGGCTGTGAATGGCCGCGCTGAGAGATGGCGGCAGGTGACTTGGCCCGACAGCGGATACAGTGTATCAACGTGCCGCTTTTTAAGTGTGTTTACCTCGCCTCCGCCACCTCGCTCTGTATTCTCTTACATCTCCAGTGCTATTTAACTGGAGCTTGTGTAACTGATACTCTTTGCCTTTTTCCCCCTTTGTGCTTTTTTTTCGGGTCTTGTGATAATGCAACGTTTAGGAGTTATTGTGCCGTACACACACACAGAGCCACGAGCCAGCTGCAGCCATTATTTGATGTTTGATACATGTGATTAAGTCACAAAGGCACGCGGGAGCCGCGAGCCACAGTTACGCCGCGTGATCAGAAACAAGTGAAATCAGCTCATTATTTTTTGGTTGTAACTAAACAATGACTAAGCAGGTGTTTTAGCTAGAAAATGAATCAGAGCACACACACACACGCACACATGAAAGGAGTCGGAGACCACCACTGTGGCTTATGTAACACTGTGCAGAGGTGAGGTAGTCATGTCACTCAGTGTTTTATGACTCCCTGGCCATTAGATGGCAGTAATGCATAGCTGAGGCCATTGATCCTGTGTGATAAGGGCTGGTATTTTTCTGCTCACAGTGAAAATGTTTGGCTGATCGTTGGTGTGTTTGGGTTTAAAGCGATGAGTCAGAACAGAGTTTTAGTTTTTTAGAGTACTAAAAGGCTGTCATTTTATCCGGTGCCTGCCCCGCACGTTGGGAAAGTGGAATGTGAGAAATGAGAACATGCACATTAAAAACACGCAAAATCTCTTCATCACAACAATGAGTGAAGATCTCGTTAGATGACATTTGCTGTCTTATATCATTTCATTATTTATTTTTTCTCATGTAGAGCCTATAGCAAATGGCAACGAATGGTTCTGGTCCTTTGCTTGAATAGAAATGTGGCTATCTCTGGATTTGAAGACCTTTGGAAGCATTTTGACAAATGTAAACACACTATTTAGCAAAATATAAAACATTCGTGTCCACGTTTTTAGATATTTTAAAGCAAAAATGTTACATATCGTCACTTGAACACAAAAACACCCCTTAAATATGGGAATATAATACACCCTCATTCATTCATTCAGTGTCCAGGTCACAGGCAAACAACCATTCACTCTCACCTTCACACCTATAAGAACATGCAAACTCTATTTTATTTGCAGGACAACAGCACTAGCCACAACTCCACCATGTGGCCCAAATACCCCCTGTCAAATCAATGTCTGAAATACAACAGTAAAATGTTTCTCCATGTCAAACATATCACAAATCCCATTAAAAAAATACATGTCAATTCCAAAAATAAATACTTTAAAGTCAATATTTCCTTTCTGGAGGTTCATCCTTCACATAACTGTCCATAACAAGAGTCTACTTCTCCTCTTGATCTTCACCTGTGATATCCACACAAAGAAGAAACCTGAGCACTTTTCCCACTTTGTTGACGGCTTTACTGTAAGCACCAGATCCCATCTCAAATTCCGCCGGGGACAAGCCACCAATAAACAAACACACGAGTCAACAGAAAATGTGTTTGACAGAGAGAATAACTCAGTGTGGTGGCTGAGAGCAGTGCTCTGGCTTTTATCTGTAAGACAACACAAGAGACAGCACGAGAGGGCCTTTGGTCTGCAGTGCACACAGCGGATCAAACCCCGGCCTTATCTGCAGGCACTGCTCTCCACTGTTTGTGTTACCTTAGCTTCCCGTATTTAGTCCATTCTATCACTGCGGAGGATTTAACCTCATACCCCTATTTATTTAAGATTAAGATTATTTGTGTATTCAGAGAGTTTACAGTTCGACTCAGCCACTGTCAGCACTTGCACAATGAAATAGTAATTGTTTTTGGAGGAGGAATAAGTCATATTAAAATGATACATGATGCAGAAACAGACTCAGCATATTAAATCTATACGGGACGTGTTTATCCACATTTCTTTGTGGAAATGTTGGACGATTTGTGCGATTTAAATGTTTGTATGTGGTGACTTTATGAGATATTTAGATTTCATGGCCTGAAACAGGAGGCAGAGAGAGTTTCACTGACATGACCGCTGCGGCTACCACATCCAGTTCCACTGGGCTCTCTCCTGCTAAACAGGTGAAAATAGACTTCATCGGAATTTAGACAGCTTAGACTTTGATTTTAATGATTTTATTGCTGTATTTTATTGAGAATAACGTAAAAAATAATTGTATTTTTCATGCTGGAATATGCAGAAATATAAGTTAACGGAAGAAAGACTTGCTTTATTTTATTACAATATGGCGGAATGTGCAGAAAATAGGTTTAAATGTTTTAAATTAGATTTTTTGTTTTATTCGATTAAATTTTATATGATGGAATATGCTGAAAGTATAGAATTATGCTGAAATTATTGCTCTATTGCGTATTCACGTTGTGCATCATGTTTTTGAATAGTAACTAAGTAAAGTAACTATTTACTTTGGAAAATAAGTAACTGGATTACTTTCTTGGAAAGGTAATGAGTAATTAATTACTATTTCCAAGTAAACTGACCAACACTGGAAGCGACAGAAGTTACGCACTGGAGCTTTAACATCTTCTCTATAAAAGCACACAGTGGAAAATCAACATAACTTCTACAGTATATCAAAGTGTGTTCTTTTGCTTTTTATCAACTACTGCACTAGTAATGAGTTTATAAGTTGCTGTAATGTTATTTCTCTACCCAGTAATTGTTGTAGTACGTCACCTTTTTGACAGTATTTACAGAAACAACATAGTAAAATAATGAGCAATACGGTAAAATCATTGATTTTTGCAGTAATTCTATTTCAATGTCCGAAAACGAGTACAAACGTGTACGAGAATGATGAGCTGCAGTAACACACAGTTTGTCCATCCTGCTCCATGTGAGCCACACACCACACTCATCTGTATCCCTTTTCTGCCAGGCAGGAAAGCATCATCGCGTTCTGGTTCCTCAGTGCCAAACACCGCAGTGATCCTCCACACGAACACGGCTCGGAACTCCAAACCCTTCGGCCAAGTGCAAGAGAGGAATTAGGGACCCTGTCAAAACAGCTTACAGCCGCACAGTGGACGCTGAAAGGCCCGTGCCTGTTCATGGAGTCATTCAAAATGACAGCACCCTAAGCCTCCCGCTGTCTGACAACTCCTGCTGCATGGATAATGTTAGGAGACACGGTGGAGCTTTTTTTTTTTTGTTAGCGTTGGCAGTTGAGGCCTGGTTTTTGAACACAGGAGTTTTCCTTTAAGTTTGTCACACGCTGCTGGCAGCGGGTACAAGGATGACGTGTAGGTCTGCTGCTGACCATTCCAATTCTGGTTAGAGGGTTTTTCTTGGACATGAGGGTCCCAAAGAGACTAGTGACCTACCACATCTTTAAGTGGCAGCAGCAGCAGCAGCAGCAGCAGCAGCAGCGGGTTAACTCTCACAAAAGAAAAGAGAAAACTCACTGTGGTCGCGTGTGCACGCTTCCTGTTTGCCACCATGTCACTGTTGACATGAAATGAAAGAGGAGACAAAAGCCTGGGAGAAAAGAAGCCTTTTATATCAGCGTGTGGCTGTAATCACATGTTCTCATAAACAGAGCATGTGTCCGACCGGGTTAACCAAGTTATGATGTGCACAAAACATGTGTGCGTCTATTTATAGCTATAGTGCTGGCATGCTTTCTCCTGCTGAGAGGTGTTTTTACAGGTGATGCATTAAAACACTTTTTTTTTTTTACAGCTTTACAGTAATCCTGGACCCTGGAGTGCCCTCTTTGACCTCTGTGTCATGAGCTGTGCTCACCAAATAAACCAAATAAACGCATTATTACAATGTTTTTGCTAAGATTCTGTTGAATGCTAAAAAAAAAAGCAGCTATGCTAAAAAAATAATTAATAAATTAAAAAACCTAAAACAATTGGAACAAAACATAAAGCACGTTTTGCTATATATATATTTTCTTAGACCAGAGTTATCAAACCCGCGGTCCTTCACTTGATTTTGTTAGCTATTGTCATAAACAGTGAGAGATCATTTTATAATAATATTAATAATACATTAGGTTATTGTATCACAATTTTAAACGTGTTACATTGAATGTCCGTTCTAATTACAGTCGTCCATTTGTTATTATTTACTTTAATTTCGGATTAAAATGTATTTATTTTTTTTAAATTCAGTGAAATATAATCTGGAATATTTTTAGTGCATTATCATGACGGAACTACACTTGAACCAGACTAGATGCTCTTTTGCTCGTTTGAGACCCGCCGTGCATTAGACCCTGGTAAAGTCTCATACAGTACTTCCTGTTTATAAAGTCTAAAGAGCAACACTGATTGATCTTGGTCTTCATGAACTGGTATACATCTCATAAAGATAGGAAAATCAAGATATGTAAATTTAATTACAATTAATCAGATCTTGAAACTTCCAAAATTAAAGGAACACTCTTATCTGTTGTGGCTAAATTTGTCCGACTCTTTGTGTAAAGTTGTTAAACAAGCAGCACAAACGTCTGCCTCTGGTCTCTCTGAATGAATGGATGAATGTATGAATGAATGAGGCACGACACAAAGCTACCTGACAAGTAAGTTTCAGTGTGACATTACTGGAATGTACGGCGAAAGGGATCCAATATCACTCTCTGCTGAGCTCACGGCGGATTGTCCAGGCAAGCTAAATAAACAGTAGATTAATCTGTCTTCTTACCGCGAGCTGACAAACTCAGTCATGGATGAAATTGAAGCTTTTGACAGGTCGACTTTCAAAGATGAAGCACTGATAGCGAGAACTTGAGACGGAAACTGTGAAATGTGAGGCGTCCCCGTCAGAGAGATAGGAACGAATCATGACATTTAGAGAGCACCACGCAACAATGCCTTTGTTATCTAGCGATAAAGCAAGTGTTTGAAATGTGAAATTACAATTGCTCATTTGGATTGTTTGTGGTTCGTCAGAAGACACAGAAACTCATAAATCTATATAATACGCGTCTGTAAACCCTAACGCATACTCAGCCACTTCTTTGGGTTCCAACACCCAGTCACATGACATCACGACAACCCGCTGAAGTTCAAACCGAGCGTCGGAATGTGGAACAAAAGGTGATTAAACACCTGTCTGAGGCACATATTTAACACCAGGTGGCTGCTTTGGCAGAGGGTGGGATGAGAAAGAGCTGGGGAACAGGTCCTGAGGAGGAAATGGAGCTGCATTGGACACACGCTAAGGAAACCAGCATCCAACATCACCCGCCAGGCTCTGACCTGGAACCTGCAAGGCAAAAGGAAGTGGGGATGACCCAGGAACAGCTGGAGAGGAGACACTGAGGTGGGAACAACAACAAAAAAAAAAACCAGGGCACCAGCAGGAGAGAAGATAGCCCAGAGTCAGGTCAGATGTGTCACTGATGATCTGTTTGAAAGCAGAATCAACAGAGGACCACCCTGACCACTTTATTAGGTACGCATAACACATAAAGAAGTGGCTGCTGAGTGTAGAAGTGTAGTTCAGGTGGGACTTTCCCTTAACGTTGGTGAGATAGTATCAGTGAAAGGCTTAAGTAAGCACGGGGAAAACAGGGGGGCAAACAGCAGGCTTGTCTTATCAGACAAGGCCTCGTGTTGTCAGCGCAGTAAGTGTTGAGTCTGCTGCACAACGCTGACATCATCCAGACGCACAAACTCGACAGAAGGAAAAGAAGTGTTAGTTGTCCCTGAAAAGCTGAATTTTTGTTATACAACGGTCTGGTGCATGGATCGCTGCCTGACGGCACACCGTTGCTGGATGTCACGTTTACACAGGACTGAAGGTCAGACGCACAAAAATGTCCAGACCGTAATCATATGAATGTTTTTATGATGGGATGGAGAGATGAGATCTTCACGTTCACTCTCTCAAACAATCAACAACATAAGCCCCATTTTTTTAACTCCTACAAATGCAACACATTTCTAAATAAAGGATAAAGCACAATGCTAGTTTAAAAAAACCTTCTATATTTGTACTTTTACTGAATTGTTATCGTCTAAATCGTAATTATTGATTTAAACATGTAAAATGAAGATGCACTGTAATCTGAAAATAAAAATAAGTATTGAACATTTATTACCCTGCATAGATAGTTGCGACTTGAGCATTGTGATGTTTTTTGCTTTGTTCCACCATTCCTCATCCATGTCAAAGTTCTGTTTCCATGGCAACGCTACACCAGCGACGATGAGGAATCTCACAAGGCAAGATTGAAGTAAAATAAAATGTTTTTTATCTCTCCTGATAGCTTTAACCCTTTGACACCTAAGCTTCAAAAGTCAGTTTTTTGCTTATTTTAACCATAAAAGGGCCAGAAAATGTCTTGTAACTAAGATGTATAGTGCTTTTGCCCATTTTTCCAGAATACCTTTCAATATTTGGCAGTTATTTCCAATTTACTGCATGTTAAGGAAATATTTTTTTTGTCTTTTCTCCGTTTCTAAAACAAGAATTGAAGTTGTATTTTCCTGTGAGGTTTGGCAAGAAAAGGACAGTATACAGTAAGAAGTTCAATATTTAAGAAACCATTTTAAATTGTTAACTTTGTATTAGTATTCCAGACGTACACCATCTACAGTCTTTATTAAATATAATTTAAAATAAAATGTACATTAATTGATGCCGTATACAGCAAAATACATACATCTATCTTTATTGACATGCTCCTATTTAAACCCTGCACACCACATATGAGAAAATAAAGACCGGAAAGACACTCCTTCTTATCATTATTTGTCCTCATACGTATAATTATCATTTGTGTTAAGCAACATACAGACACGCAGCACATATTGGTTCTTCTGGTTTGTGTCGCGCTACGATACACTGTCATTTCGGAGGCTTGGTGGAAGGCAAAAATCACCTGTTACTGTACAAGCTGAATTCCACCGCTGGAGATGAGAGAAAAATACCAAGTGGACACCCATCTGGTATACACGCTCACTGTAATCAGCACAGGAGGCTACACTCAGCCTCTTATTTGGACAGTTATCTGAGGAAGTGCTTTTCAGCTGTACATCCCAGGGCTCCTCAGCTCCCTGCAGCGTTAGACCTGATGCCTCGGGCTACGACAGGCGTCTGATGCTGCAGCTCATAGAGTTAGAGTCAGAGAAACTAGTGAGCAGATATAATGTGTGGTCATTATCTCATTAAAAGGTTTAACCGTGAAGGTAAAGGAAATGACCGAATGTGTTCTTTCGTACATGTTTTGATGGTGGGAGCAGACACGAGGTGTCTGTGAGGCAACAGTGCTAACCACTAATCCACCATAAAGGCAGACATGACTAGTGAATCAAATATGTATAAAAGGTGCCGCTGATAACTTGTAATTGCTTTTTTTTTATTCTTCAAAATTCAGTAATGTTTGTAAAAAGCTGCACTGCTCATGCGCTTACGTAAAAAAAAAATATATTCTAATATCCAACTTCCTATTCTCTCTTTTACAGTCCCTGTTATTTTGTACTTCTCTGAGCGTCTGAGGTTAATTTAATTATATTTTTGCATCATCTACTACATAATTAGAAGTCAATATCACCCAAATAAAAACTATAATTTTTTTGGTCCACCTTTCAATTTATGAAGCTATTTATCACCAACACCTGATCACGTTCCTGTCGTCTGAGAAACATAAAAGTACCGGTATCAAAAAAAAAAGAAAACAAGGCAATACCTTGGTTTTGATTTAATGGAAGCACAGGACAGTTTTTGTCACCTATTTAGCATCTAGGTCATTGACTGTAATTGTGTCACCTGCAAACACCTGGAAAAACACAGTTTATAAACTAAACAACAGTGGCCCTAGTATGGAGCTTTGGGGTGCTCCATACTCCATGCAGTTTTTATCTCTATATATGAGAATAGGAACAAAAACCTACAACTGCTGTTGTAGAATGTAAAATATGTAAAATGTAAAATAAAATATGTAAAATACAGTACATTTAGCTTACTTCTGCATTTTACTTAGCATTATTTAGGACTGTGTTTGAGAAATCATACTATGTTGTATTTATCTACTTAAACAGAACATAAAGGATTTGCTTTATGAGTGCGGATGTCATTTGCTTGGATGATTATTGAAGTGCTTGTACGTCAAAAAAAATAGAGGGCCGTCCCACCTGTCTCCCATGAAGAAGAAGAAGATAGTTATCACATACAATTATTTAACGAAAACAGGAACATTTAAATACATATATAAATTAAGCTATACATGATACAGTCTGTGTGTGATGTATTTCCTGTTCCTTTGGGGCGCAAAGATCTTTACCATAGACCCTCATTATAAAGTGTATGTGCAGTAGACCCCCCCTCCAACACAAAAGATAGGAAAATGCTAAAAAATTGCGCCCAACGACCGCCCACAGCCGAGTGGACGGCTCCAGAAAACTGGATAAGGAAGTTTGCATCTTCCTCCGGTGACTACCGGGACGTGCTCTTGTCTGCAGCTGCAAATCTGGCAGCGTCAGCGTTGGCACACGGCTTCTCCACGGCGGCTGAAGCAGGTGATGACTGAGTCATATCTTTATAGAGCGTGTAGACAAACTTCAAAACTTGTGCGGCGCACTTGTGAACGCCAAACTGGTTTGAACCAACACAATACTCGCCGCAGCACGAGTCAACACACTCGGCTCCGAACAACGACCGTCGCGTCTGATCTTTAATCAGTCACCCAGCCACCACTTCCATCTACGTCGGCTTTTTTTTTTTGAATATTATAATACTGAATATTCTGTTCAAAACACTGCAACTGTAACTTTTCCATGTCTTCTAAATCCTGGAGGGGTGGGCGCTAAAGGAACTCTTTATCTACTGTCAAGCCAGGGGAACCTATAAAACATCTGACATCTGACGTGCGATGAAACAAAACCCTGAGCTCATCTTTAAAATACATGCTGTGTAAGATTTGGACAAACCCCAAAACTAACAAGAGACCCACTAAACCTTTGCCCCGTTGAAGGCCCCCTGTTGATCCGCTACAGTCGGGTCTCTGTATTCCTTTTAGCCACCAGTATCATTGTGCTCTTGCCTTGACAAATCAGGACAGGTGGAGACAATTCTCCGTCTTTCTGAGCCCGCCACCCCCCGCCTCCCCCCGCTGCTCCGCCCCACACGTCCTGAAACCAGATCTGAGAAGTTGAGTCATGCACCACTATTCTTCATAACTTACTGTTGCTTGAGGCCCTGTTGCCGAGCAACCAAATGTTTTGCCGCAACACTTGTATTTTGGATTTCTTTTTCCTGTCTGACACTCACACACACACACAGACTTAAGTATCCCATGGATTGCATCACTGAAATTCATTTTAGAGCTTCCATGGATCATTACAAGGTTCCAACCATACCTCCTCCTCCTATTTTCCCTTTCTTTGCTTCCCTCCATGTGTATTAGAGATTGTATCATCGAGTCATTGACACCAATTCACTTTCTCTCCATCTGTCAATCCTCCACTTAACACTTAATTCCTCATCTTCTTTTTTCCTCTGTTCCCTCTCTTTTTTTTTTTTGGTTTGCACCTCAGGTTACTGATCACCAGGCGTGCACCACCCGCCGTCTGCTGAGTGACACTTTTGAGACTGATCAGAGCCACTCGGTAACGAACACATGAGGCGCACGATAAAAGAGTAATTCCTCAGTCGGCATCGCAGCAAGAGACGAGTAGAGAAGAGAAGAGAAGAGGCGCGACGAGATGAGAGAAGACCAGCCTATAAATAGTCTGAGGCTGTCTCTCTTAGTGCACTTCAAACATAGCAGGCTTGAACTAATGATAAAGACAAATAACTGGGATGTAGTGAGGCATTATTGATTCTATCCATCACACCTTCAGAGCGGCCTTGTAAGGGAGTGTGTGTGTGTGTGTTGACGGCTCGCTCTGCCTTCTGCAGAGGAATCAAAAGAGCCATGAGAAGTTGAAATTCAATTCCACAGAGCAAACCACAAAGATGTCTTCCTCTGGTAACAGCTCCTGTTTACTCTGGAGCAAACACAGGTGGCAAGTTCAGTCACATGCCCCCCCCCCCCCTCCCTTTTTTTAGTTCTTCTTTACACACACACACACTACTATTTGAAGTTTCAGCTACAACATTGTGGAGGTAATTGACTAGTGAACACATGATCAAATGTCTGTTACTGTAAAACTACAGTTAAAAACACAGGTACACACAGGAAAGGTCTCAGGACTGCTTGGAAAACCCAGTTGTTCAGCAGTTTGACAGGTTAAATGCTTCTTGTCCCCGCCCCCTGCAACGCCACTGTATACACACAAATACTCCCTCACTCAGGCCTGACAGAGCCTGGGTTTTCGATGGCGGACGCGGCGCTCAAATAATGTTACATCATTTCCGTTCATGAAGACCAAACATAGAAAATCGACAACAAAAATCATGTAAAAAGTTGACCTATCCTTCCCTTATACACCATATGCATTATACGGAATAATTCCATAGTAATTTGTGGGCAATAATCTGAAGCTGACCACTGTTTCCACTGTCAGGCTGCAGTTGTGCCTGCTCAGCGATTGAGACATGAAAGAAAAGGGGGGGTGGGGTCTGTGCAAGGGCAAAGGGGTATCAGGATGGAGTGACGGAGGGATGTTGTTGAGGAGAAGGGATGAGGTCAGAGGGAAATGGATCCATCCATTAGGGGATATAATGAGAGGGAGCAGCTGCCTGCCGCTGGTTCAGACAACACGCAGATGTGAGGGAGCCTCAGGGGCTCGACGGTGCTGGGGGAGAACACTGAAGTCCCTGTGCCATGACCTCACTCGCAAAGCCAGTGCTCCCACTAAAACCAGCACCCCTCCCTGCAATACCAGGTTCTCCACTGGCCAAGTAAAGAGATCATCCATATCCCAAGGTCACCTGAGAAAACCCTGTACTACTTAAAATATTCTTATTTGTTCTACTCCCGTGCTGCTTGCCTAAACTCTGGTCGACCTGGAGGTGCACAGCATGCCAAAGACTGATCTCAGCATCACCTCCACTGCCACTAGCTGCTGTATCAAATATTCTCATGGGTGGTTACATCCTTAAGGCTTCATTCGTGTCAAATGGGCTGTACTGTACATCGAATATCTTCAGTATATTTGTCTTTCATGTAAAAGGGTCAGCAAAAGTAGTAGATTGTGTCATTTTCACTTCACGACATCTTGAAAACTGCCCAAATAAACCGAGTGGAAGTTAAATATTGTTATTGTACATCTTAAATTTCATTTTACTCAGTTAATTTGTTTTTACGCGGGTTTTCAGAGCCAATAAAGGGCTTTTATTCTGTTCTCCAAACAGAAAGCAAACAGCTATACACATGTTTCCATGTAGTATAATATTTATATTATATGAGCAGGTTTGGGCTCAGATTTCTAACCATGTTGTAGAACATAAAAAGCAGCAGGAAGAGTTCTCTACTGTATACATATATATATATATATATATATATATATATATATATATATATATATATATATATATATATATATATACATATATACACATATATATAAATATATATATAGTATATAGTATATATATACACACATATATAAATATATATACATATATGTACAGTATATATGTATATATATAATATATAGTATATATGTATACATATACTGTATACATATACATATATACACATATACATACACATACACACAAACACACACACACACACTGCTAAAATAATGCTGGCATTATTTTAGGAGCACCCCAAAGCTCCATACTAGGGCCACTGTTGTTCAGTTTATAAACTGTGTTTTTCCAGGTGTTTGCAGGTGACACAATTACAGTCAATGACCCAGATGCTAAATAGATGATAAAATAATGGCATTACAAATTGAGATAAATTGCAATTAACTTACTTAACTACTTAATAGCGCTGTGAGAAGAGAGCAGAACCATTGAATGGATTGTGGAGGAAGTTAAATACCCGTATCTTATTCTTGGGTTGTAAAACGACATCCAAAAATAAGCCATACACATAAATGAATACAACGTTGTTTTGTTATTTCAACTGTCTCAGCCAAGAAGACTGTAAGTATTACACAAGTACTGACATAATGCAAGGCCCCTTTTGAACCGATGACACTCCATCATGAGACAAGACATAGTGATTTATGCTTTTCAGATCCCTCACACACACAGGTTTACACAATGATCTCTTTCCATTGGTTTTCACAGCCTTGACAATGCCTCGTCTCTCAAATCTTAGCCCTACACTTGATCAGTTCCTCAGGAATCAGGTTCTGCTTCATAAGGACCAAGTTTTGGTCTCCATGAGGCCTACTTGTCCCGACAAGGTCAGTGTTTATGCCAAACACACACACAAACACAGAGTGAGAGAGAGAGAGAGAGTGATTCTGGGAGGTGTTGACAAATGCAGACATTTCAGATGACGGTGTGGCTGACAGTCAGCGGTGAGCTGAGTGCTGCTTCTCTCTCTGTTGTTACATGTCCCCATCAGTCTCTCTTTCTCGCTCTCAGACGATGACATCCAGCTTAGTCACTCAAGAGCTGCTGCTTTGTAACGCATGTTCGCTCGTAGCTGCACCGCTCTCCAAACGCGACTGGAAGCTTTTCTCGAAGGAATGGGCCAGATCTCACTGACTGAAGAATGGAGGCGCTCATAATCCTGAAACAATGTCGTGCACCAATCTCGGGCAGGACTGTTCAAACCAAGACATTTTTCCACAGCACAGTAACCAGCACAAATGTATGTAAGATACATCAAATAGTGCATTAAAGTGCACAGTGCACAGTTTTAGCTGTGAGTATTTTAAATAAAAAATAAATGCTTGTCTCTGTGCAACTCAAAGTGCATAAAATAAAAGCCGGCAAATCAGTGTCTTGGAAATTTGGAAAAACACCTGTGCGTAGTTTCTATTCTTTTTTTGGCCTGTTTTTGGACACTGAGCAAAAGACTCAAACAAATGTTAATTTAAATATGTTTTAAAATCTGGTGTTTGTGTACAACTACAGTGTTCTTTTTCTAAATAAAACTTAAAGCCTCAATAAAACCTAAAGTCCAGACGGACATTTTGAATACTGTTAAAGGGTTAACAGTATACAAAAGAATCAATCAATGCTGTCAAGCTACACAGAGTGATGCATTCATGGTCAGTGCTTCTGTAGGAATTTATGTCGGAATCTTTGAGGGACAGTGAAAAGTGTTTCTCCAGCTTTTCTCAGTGGTTCTAGTCTCGTCGGACCATTAAGAGGTTGCTTTTTGGCCGCGTTTAGCCCACTGGCCGCCATTTGAATAGACTTTTTGACCATGCACATAAAAAAATGTGACTAAGTTGAACAAACAAAGGTAGTGATCGTCCATTGTATTTGTTCATATTCTTAGTGTGGAGGATATTGCAACATCTTGATGAAACACAATATTTAGGATTTGGGAGTCGTTGTACAATGGCTCAGAAGAGAGAGAAGATTGAAGGAAAGCTGAGAACCATTCGGAGTTTTCCGTCTTAGTCACAGTCAACCATGAAAGCATATGATCCACTTGCTTTTATGTCAAGGTAAAAAAAAAAAAACTCAGGTGTGCTGTTGCTGCAAGTGTTGGATATATACGAGGTTGCCAGGCAACGTTACAATTCAGAGTGACACACACAAGAAACACAAGTAGGGCTTGAAGACACCCAAAGAGCACTACTTGGGTCACTGAATACCTGTGTGTTTACTCTGAGCCTTGTGTGGGATTGACGCTTCGATCTCCACCTCCTCCTTTTTCCACCCTGACATGTGAAATGGGGAAACTTAAACCACAGCAGATCTCAAAAACAGGAATTTTCACTTCTCCTGTTTATAATCCCATAACACAACCCCCCCCACCTAAAATCCATGTGAGCATGTGTGACAGGTCTAAATCTTCTCCAAACAGCAAATCAGTACAGCCTACTGCTACTCGACAATGAGGAGCAGGCAGTCGGCCAATCAGCGCGGGGCTGAGCGATGACTGGACATGTTGCTTGATGACCTTTCAGGTGAATCACACAAAGGCAAGCGAGTATTTGCAGAAGAGCAGTGGAAACAGCCTCCGCTGCTGCTCTTGGCTGTCTCCTGTGAAATGCTAATGCAGAATAAACATGTCAGCGGTGTCGTAATTTCACGTGAGGACTTAATCATCGTCTTCCTATTAAAGAGTCTACTCATTTTTATTTTAGTTTCACATTGACTGACAACCAACTTAGTCATCTTTACTTATTTCATCTTATTATACTGTAGAGCAGCCTTAATCAAAGTGTGGTCCCCGGACCACTTGTGGGCCGCGAGGTGACAAGCAAGTAACATATCATGTTTTGAAATTTAAAATGTCAGTTTCAGTAAAATAACAGCATAATAATCACATTTACTGTATCGTCCCCATCCTCATATGTAACTATATTTCTGTTTCTGTCATTTCAATGAACATTGGACCTGTCAAATGCCACAGCACAAGCGAGAGATCCTAGTAATTGGTTGTTTGACACTGATCGCTGCTGACAGGAAATCCTCTGTGCTTAACATCAAGAAGGTTAGTGAAACATTTGACTCATTGTGAAACAAAAACCCCTGAAATGTCACCTACAAATGAGACGTCAAGGTTTCTAATCGTATCCAAGGTGCAATTTTTCTATGTAATAGACAAATAAAGAGATCCAGGCATATTTCCTCCACCTTAAACTCACTTTGCCATTGAATGACAGATTGAAACGATAAAGTCAACAGGTATGAATCTCAAATAATAAAAAGATTGGCCCGTGAAGGGGAACTCCGCTGATTTTAAAATATCAAAGTGTGTTTACATGTGCATCCGCGTCTGCGTACGGAGCCTTTGGCAGATGAAGAGGAAGCCGCGGCGAACGTGAAAGATTGCCTCAAGTGATGTCACTCAAGTTACACTGCGGTTAATGTAAGTGCCAGGTTTTGACAGGGAAGAAGAATGTGCAGAACAAAAAAAAAAAAAAGATGATATGTCGGATTATTCTGTATTAGAGTTTTTCCTCAAACTCTCGGAAAAGAAACTTGCTTGAGCTACATTCTTGGTCTCGGGCCTCGTGCACAGATGTTACGAATAGAGAGATTAATGCTACTAAAATACTTGGTCTTATGCATGAAATATAACACATAACAGGCCTGTAGATAATAAAATGTAAAATGTATACAAATAAATGACAATACTCAATGCATATCTGCAAATGCCGCCCCTTTCACCCTGACCTTGATGAGTTCACGAGGATCCTTTCTGCACTCGTCAATGAACCAACCGATACGTTGAGGAAGGATTACAGCGGCTTTCAGGTCAAAAACAACGTCTCCCACAGAGCCTCAGAAGAGCCTGCCGTGGTGGAATGCCACCTGCCATTACCAGGAGATTACCTGTAATCTCTTATTACTTAAGACAGGGTGGAGAGGCTTTCATTGGAAGGCATCTTAAAAAATCAAATTGTGCTGTCAGCCAGGCTTAAGGCTGAGTTTATACACCGACTCGTATTAGCACAGGAACATGCCTGCATTTGTACCTGGAGCTACTTACAAGGACCGGGCCAGGAACAACCGCACAGACACGGTTTTTTAGCACAGACTTTAGTGTCAACAAAACTCAACGTGAACCCATGTTGTCTCTCGGGATGATAGTTGACGGATCAGACCGTAAATATCTTATGATCGTCAGAGTGTTAAAGACTGTTTATGCAAACGCGGCAGAGTGCACGGAGACGTTTAACAGCACAAATCCATTCCAAATAGAGGGCAGGAGAAACGGCAGCGCGCGGGGGGGGGGCATGTAAAGACAGAGACAGGGGTGAACCGAAATATACTGGTGTGTGAACTACACTGGCTCTCTCTGCGGATAATTGCTGTTTTGTCTTGACTGCATGCGCTGTTATTTATTTGCACAGGAACTGAGACAGTTTCCCTCGGGGCGAGAGGTGTTGTTCAGCGAGGAGTGTTCCTGATGTTGTAGAAAGAAAAAGATAAATATCAGTGCCATATCCAAACCTCATGACAACACACCCACGAGTTAAAACTACAAAAAATATTCCTCGTTAACCTAATCAGACTAACCCTAAACCTCCTCTGCGATCTAATTAAACAACGCGTAGCTGCAGCAGAGGACATTTAATGGTCAGCGTTTAATTGCACGGTGGCAACTTTACAGCTCCAAGCCTAATATTTTGAATGCAAACACCAAGCGTGGCCTGCAGACATCGGACACAGCAGTGAAGAGCCTTTCACTCAAACTTTCACCCTGCTTGATCCCCGTTAAACTAGATGGGTAAAAAAGCGGGGGGATGAGTGAGAGAGGAGGCGCTTTGAGGAGGAAGAGCATTTTTTCGAATGAACACTGTTGTGACAGCCTAAAACAACAATGGAAACCTGTGTGGCGAGCATAAGAAACATGATATGCTTGTATTCTTTTATAGCTACTGCCTTGATTGTTGTGTAATCTGATATGGTTTACTACAAGGACGAAAAAAAAGAAAAAAAAACGTTTCCAAACTTGTTTGAAGATTTATGTTCACTGTCTTATCGTATCATATTTTAAGCCTCTACAATAAAAACTATTTTTACTGTGCATATTTCTGTATTTGTTAAATTAAATTAAATAAACCTACACAATGTGTTCCACAAAAGTTTGACTTTTTATTTTAGAAAAAGTGTAAATAGTTTTCCAGTTTGCAAGGCCAATCCAACCAGGAAGTAACACTTTGTTGAATAGCCACTAGGGGGCCAAAAACAGCTCCGTTTGAATGGAAGTCTATGGGAATATGAGCTTTCTACTTCCTTTAATGCCAATAAACATCCTTCATTTTAAACCTTTTAACACTTAAGCCTCAAAATGTCTGTCTTATCTCATTTTAACCATAAAAGGGCCAGAAAATGTCCCGTAACTAAGTGCTTTTGCCCATTTTTTCCAGAATAACCTAATATCTGGCTGTTATGTGCAATTGACTGCCTGTTAAAATGGCGCATTAACAATTTAAAATGAAGATAAACAAAATGTTGTACATGGGCACTAGATTCTGCGTGTTAAATTTGAAAGTTGAACATTATAAAACATATTTAAATAAACATTTGTCTCAAAGGATTCACTGGCTTCCTGCAACAGCGCGAGTGAAATTAAGGGAATAACCACATGTTGGCTTTGACGTGCAACTTCTCAGCTTTCAGAAACCGTCGCATAATTACAATAAAGGAAAGTGTGCTTGCACAAACGTGTTGTATGCAATATGCTCCCATTTAGAGGACAATAAAGTACAGCAGATACGAGTGGACACCACAGTTTAACAGATGCTGTTGGTCAAATTGAAAATCCCGAGGCTTCAAATTAGTCAGACTACGTCAACTTTTATAACCAGTCTATGGTAATTCTTAACTTTTCCACATTTACAGACCCTAGCTTTAAAGGAATACTTCAATGTCACTGGTGGGCACAAAGAAAAGAAGGAAGATAAAGTATTTCTCAACTCTGAGGAAAGCTGAGGTTAAAAAAACACTACCCCTATTCTAGTAATACGAAGCTAAATGCAAAACAATGAAGTGTTGCTTTAAAGCTGAAACTGACTGCATAGCGTAAGAATCAATAACTAATTCACACTTATAATGATCCCCTATTAGCCTTGACGTTACGCTGTCATTCTCTTTGCGATGGGGATGCAGATTTGATAGAAAATGGCGTGGCAGAAAGAGAACTGTGTTAATGCTGGTTGTACTGATTATATCACAACACCCACTCGACCAAACAAAGAGACGCAAACGTCAGTATTTGTGGCCTTTTTAATAACTAAAAAGTCATTAAAATCATATTGCTGATGGCTACGAGAGAGCTGATGAAACACACACAGAGAAACCTGATCCATGTTTAAATACTCCGTATCCAACATCTCTCAGAGGGGAGTACCTCTTATGATTACCACACAGTGCATAAATCACACAGGGATAAAGGTGTGTAATATACATTAGCAGCGACCCACTGAGCCGGACTTGTTGAGGTTTCCTGCGCCATTTATCATAACAACAGCTGCTCGGGTTAATGGTTTCAACTGAATAATCACTTCTATCATTTTGTCACACCTCTGCTGACAGTCACGTCTAAGTGGAGCAATTTCTCAATTAAGTGATTCATTTAAATGAACTGACAAATGACTACGTCGCGTAGAATGCGTTCCAGAATTCGTAAAGGCTTATTGAAATTACATTTTTATTGCGCAATTAATCGGATCATGACGAATGATTCCCTCTGATGGTTTGTTATGTGGCGAGGGAGGGAGTGGGAGAAAGAGGGAGAGGCTGACTGCTCTACTGTAAATACAGATTGGGGCTCTTATTTTTCATGATGGTGGCGAGGCCCGAGCCAGGAGTGTGAGAGGGACCACCTGGGTCAGAGGTTTGTAACTGGAGAGTAGGTGCTTCAACTCTCATAACTCTCACATGCACAACGCCAAGATATCAAAGCAGTAATAGCTCATATGCAGAATGTGAGGTGAGAACTTCATAACCTTGGGGCAAACACGGAGCGTAGAGTTACCTTTTCCTCAGTGTCAACAAACTGCTTGTTCGCTTGAATTCAAAGGTACCTCCATCTCACCAAATTCTCATGACTTCAAGAAGAACGCCGGACTAACCCGTTGAGTATTATAAGAAGTCCAAAATAACAAATGCTCTGCTCACTGATGATAACATGCAGCATACGCCTGGGGAACGAGAAGAGAAAGGTGCTAATCCACTAATAAAAGGCCTCAGTGTAACCCTGGCACCCATCATTTGTCCACACAGTGTTCCTCATTATATCTTTGCTGAACCTAAACAAACTGGAGCAAAGGACCGATAACTCGACGACGCAGTCCTCCCCAAGGTCGACTCTAGGTAGCAGCTAGACTCCTCCTTCTCTCCAAAACCTTAGATGTACCATAACTCTGAGATTCACTGGCAGAATGACACAGGATGCCAAAATGTTAACATCTCCTTGTTCAAGTTTGGCATTGTCTCAGTTCTCCTCGGATCTGAGCTGTCTTCAATAAAGCTTTTCAACTGAACTCTTCACTCTAGAAAAACTCCATCCTTGGTCGCCTCACCTGATAATCAAATTCCCACCTATATGCCAATATCACCTGGACTGTGTGAAGCATTTATGCCAAATGTGGGTTTCCTAAGGCCAAGTGGAAGGGAAATGGGCTTGTAACCGAAGGGTCGCCGATTCAAGGTACCCAACCACCATTGCTCCCCAGGCACAGATAAGTGCTGCCTACTGCTCCTGTACCCGGTTTGTGTGTCACTACTGGTGTGTAAAAAGGACTTCAAATTCACTATCATGAATTAAAACCTTCTAATTCTAAAAGTCATTTTAGTTCAAACGTTCCTATTTTTTGTTTTCTGATACAATAATTCTTACACACCAGACCTTTAATTGGGCATGAACTTTTGTCCATTGACAAAATATGATTTGACTTTGTTGTTGTTGGCATACTGTGGCCTCTATCTGTAATTTTGAATATAAATAATTTTTAGTAAGACACTTTTTTTGTACAGATCTGTTGACCTAAACAGCACAAAACTAATGTTGTGGCTGATATATATATGATGGTGTTTCATGACTGCAATCAGTGTCCATCTCACATAAGAATATAGTATAAAAACATCTGTGTTTTTTTTTTGCCTCAGACATGGAGTACGTACGATAGTTCATCAAACAGACAAGTGAAAACACAGAGAAGTGTGTGTTTCCTTGCAGTGCCTGAAGCCTTTAGTCTGACCTTGTCCCCTCTCCATCTCCCTCTCACCTTTTTCCTGTCTCTCCTCCGCCCCGAGAAGCCGGTAAGGAGGGCCCTCTGGCATCGCCCATACCAGGGCTAGAAAAAAAAGAAAGGAAAGAACAAACTCAAAAGGATGATGGTTGGCCTTGACATTGTTGAGACAGTGGTTGGGTGAGGAGAAATGAGGTAAATATCAATGGCGGTGGTCTCACATAGCTCATTAGTCAATGTCTGGAGCTCACTGCTCAAGCATCAGCAGAGAGCAGCCCCGGGGTTAGCACCACCACCACCACCACCACCACCACTGTCCTCCCGGAGAATCGTACGCAGGCAAAAATAAAGCAACCTGAGCCAGGCATAAATCAAAAGGAACATTTGTTACCTTGGGTAATTGTGCTTCATTCATCTTCAGGCCTTTTTTTTTTTTTCTTTCTTTCCATTTTTGGACTCCCAGAGGCTGCTGGGTGTTAGCAGCACACTGTGTGCTGTAGGTTGGTTTGACCGTGCCTAACCAGAAGAACACGAGAGGAGGCCTGCAGGAAACAGACAACACAGCACAGTTAGACTTCCACTGATAAGCAGATTCACCTCTGATGGATTTCACTGTTGTGTCAGTGGTAATGGACCCACAAGATTAGCCCACATGACACATGCTAGTCTGGACACATAATGGATAAGATGGAATATATTTATACACATTGCAAGGAGAGTTTTTTTAGACACATTTGGTCCCTTTCCTTTCCTTTCCTTTGCTTTCCTTTCCTTTCCTTTCCTTTACTGTAGGAATACAACTCCTAAACTCTGCCTGCTTATCTCTTTAGGTTAGCAATGACAGCTAGCTAGTATAGGACTTTGTGATGCTAGGCTTAAGTCAATATTTTGAGATACTAAGTCAATATATTGAGATAGCCTACTATAGAATTTTTTTGAGATACTAAGTCAATATTTTTAGATAATAAGTCTTTATTTTGAGATACTAAGTCATTATTTTGAGATACTAAGTCATTATTTTGAGTTACTAAGTCATTATTTTGAGTTACTAAGTCATTATTTTGAGTTGCTAAGTCATTATTTTGAGTCACTAAGTCATTATTTTGAGTTGCTAAGTCATTATTTTGAGTTACTAAGTCATTATTTTGAGATAATAAGTAATTATTTTGAGATACTAAGTCATTATTTTGAGATACTAAGTCATTATTTTGAGTTACTAAGTCATTATTTTGAGATACTAAGTCATTATTTTGAGTTACTGTCATTATTTTGAGATACTAAGTCATTATTTTGAGTAACTAAGTCATTATTTTGAGATACTAAGTCATTATAATGAATTACAGGATTTTTTTTCTATCACACTGGCAGAAATGACCTTTCATATAAAACGGTACAGTGTACAGATTGCATTTCTGGAGTCAGCTGCCATCTGTGACATATTTTATCTAAATTCTTATCCATTACTAAAATAATCTCCTGAATGCGTTTGATGAGGGGCATTTACTCCCAAAAACAAAACATGCCAAACTTTAAAAACAGAGACCACTGGCTCTTTGACCCCATTCAGACCTGGTATTAACATCCATCCAGAGTGATCCGCTCACATGCAGACAGCTCTAAGTACAGGTCTGAATAAAACCAATGCTCTTATTTCATGTTATATATTCAGCATAAGGAGTGCTTTGATTCACTCAGCTCCTCCCAACATCTACCTGTCACTCACGCCAACACACACAAACAAGTCGACAGTGAACACATCTGTCCAGTCAGAAAACATCGATTTCTTCTCACAAACAGACGTGATGACAGTGTGTATTAGCGGGTGAATCCAGAGCTGGTCAAATGTGAGCACAGGAGACGCATCCAGGATACATTATACAGTCAGGTGTGAACCGTTGTGATGTTCAGGTCACTGAGGACAGATGTTAACACACGTCTGAATGGGGTCTTTGTGGTGTTCTGACTCCGGATTAAGTGTTGTGGGATGCTGGAAAAGTTTCTTCTGACCCCTGAAGTGACTATAAATGTATGTTATTTCAAATGATATGACGGTTGACATGCTAAAAATAATAAAAAATTGAAAATTAAACAATCATTCCAAATATAAACACAATCCAACAAAGCCCAAAAGCCTATATTGTGCTTCTTCCAACATTTAGAACTGGACACAGCACTCACACCTCCACATGCTGCAGCTGTCTGCTCTGCTCTGCAGCGTCATGCTGGCTGAAGTTTGAATCATTTGTAGTTGACACATAAATACACTCTAGTACAACTACACCGAGAGAGAGGAAACGCTGAATGAGCACATACTGGGGATGTTTTAATGTGTACTGTGATCCGCTCTTTAGGCAGACGTCTATTAACACCAATTGTAACCTCGAAGCCTTGGAACCTGTCTCCAGCTGTCAGCACCTCGCCACCTCCATTCACCTTAGTGACACACATGTCTTTAACACACTGTCGTCACACACACACACACACACACACACACACTACGCATGCTCATTAAACACAAACACCACTCCATGGAACAAAAGGCAGTCGCGGAGCTGACGAAGTCTCACCGGTCTTTTTTTCCCTTTTTAAAGCTCCTGTGCTTTTGTTTTGAAGGGTAAATATCCCAATGTCGGAGAATAACATTATTTAAATCAGCTTGATCTGATCAACATGTTCATGCACTGAAGTTAACTTGCTCTGCAGCTGGTTGGCCATGTGCCATAGCTTACCATGATGATCTATACTGATCAAAAGTGAGCCAGCTTTGTGATTCACTAAACCTGACTTAAGCCCAAAAACAGCTGGATAACCCACTTTTCTTGATTTGTGGTGCAGGACCCAGACCCCCTGTTTGCAACAGAGGTTTTATGTTAAAACGGGCAGTTGCCAAACCCCTACTGAGATAACCCCTAAATGACATCATGGGGGGCGGGGGGGGGGTTCTCAACCTTGGCAAAGCTGCGCTGGAGCCACAGAAGATTTACACAGCTGTTTTCACAGGCTGAGTATTTACCTCCATGACAAGAAAACTAAAATGTGACATGTCATTTTAGTGGCGGAAAGTAACAATGTCTCACTGCAAAACAGTGAATGAAAGCAATCCATTTACCGCAGACACTAATATTAATAGGATAAACGAAATAAACAGAAGCCATTTCTAACCAGAGTAATAGGAGCCCGGGATGTGGGATCGAGAGAAGTCACCACAAACAGAGAAAGACACATTCACAAAGTGCTTCCCAATCTTCTAAGGATCGGGGGCCGTGAGTCGCTGGGTGGCTGCTGCTGACAGGTGAGGATGTCTTTAATCAACAGGTGCTAGGAAGCCAATGAAGATATGAGGACAGATAGCACAGGCAGGCACTGCACACAGCACAGGAAGAGAGTCAAAGAAAGCAACAAAAAAAAAAAAACCACAGACAAGGTGTGTGTACAACCACAGCTGCATTCCCCGCCAGCAAACAGCACACACCCTCACGTACACACACACACACACACACTTACACTTATCTCCCCTAAATCTAAAGGAGGCGGATGTGTTAAGGCTCTACACATTGCCAGCTCGAGTATAATTAGGAGGAGACATGTAGTGAGCCATTGCCCACGCTCACGAGCACAAGATCTGTCCCAAAAACTGTGCCAATGCCCTAAAGTCAACCCAGCATCACACTTACACAACACTCACAGTACAAAGCACTGTGTGAGGAACATCATCGTCATTATTTTCAAGTTGCAAACATGTCAGACAACGGTATGACTCACATTTATTTCCACGATTCCAAGAAATATGCGCTGTTGTAATATGAAATACGAAAGTTGAAACAATACACATCACACCATCACAAACGACAGAATGGATGAGTCTGGACAAGAGGACAAGGCCTTCCTCCCTCGCCAGATGTGCATCGTCGCTGTTGTGAGTCCCGGCTGGCTTCAGTCCAGACGCCAGACGCAACGGCAATATCGGTCCCCGGGGAAATGGGGCTATCTCTTAGTGTTCAGGTAGCGGAGGGGCGGGGGGGTCGAACAGTGATGGTCAGCATCCTGCTTCTAAACCTGGAAAAGGAAACTAATCCGGGTCAAAGAGGGCCAAAGTGTTGAGTGAGACTTCACATGCGGACAGGGGTTCAAAATGTATTCCTCCCTCTCTTCCGTCGCCATCTTCATTAAAAATCTGCACCTGGGCCTAAGTCTGATCTGTGGGGAACCCCCTCATTGCCACAGCCAGTCAGAGCCCTAAATCTGTCCCCAGCCCTTTATTCATCCTCCACTTATCCCCCCTTCTTCCTTCTTCCATGCTCTCTGCCATTGTGGGTCAAGCTCAGATCCACAATACTGAGCTAATGTGGACAGGAAAGGGATGAGATAGGATTAGAGAGATAACAGGAGGCCAAAAAGGCCAAAGCGGGGGAAAAAAAACGATGGCTCCAGTCCTTGCTCTCACAATTAATAATGGGTTATAATCAGACAGATTTTTCAGTGCTTCTCCTGGGTTTCAGGGGCTCGATTTCCAGTTGTCATCCGGCGTTGAGAGGGCATCACAGGTGAAGCTAACACAGCTAACACCTGATGAAATGTTTCTGCTGGCAGGCATCATTAACACACACACACACACACACACACACACACACACACGGATGGGCAGGGAAAGCACAAGAGCCCAGATATGAGAGAGATATTTTGAGTTACCAGGACAGAACCTGTTCCTGGGGCCCGTTCTGTCTATTATCCATTTTCTCTACCTGTCCACCAAACCTAACTTCACTCTCTCACCAAATCAAAGACGGGTTCTAAAACTAAAATGTAATAAAATTGAGGTTCTCCTCAGGCCCAAAATCCACATTTTCTTTCCATTCCCAATAACTCAGTTTTTGCCTCCCCTCAGGTAAAGAGTCTGCATGTTAAAAGTCCAATTTTAGTCAGACTAAGACAATAATTCAGTTTGCTCATAAATCCCTTCCCCCTCCATCCCTCCTACCCAACAGTTCCGCCACTCTGGTTCACACCCTGGTTCACACCCTGACTCATCGACTCATGTAACCCCCCTTTGGTCTCCCTCTTAAATCCACCCACCAAACTTCAACCGGTCCAGAACCGGTGTGCCACCTGCATCATCACTAGAACCTCCTCCAGTAATCACACCAATACTCTACTCCAACAACTCCACTGGCTGCCAGTCAAATACCACATTGATTCCGATTCAAATTCCTCTTTTTTTTTAATGATTGATCTCATTGTTTTACGGTTGTTGATTTTTTAATGACGCACTCTTTTACTCTGACAGCAAGTATGTACCTGTCCCTGCAGAGGTGCACGACGTACTAGCTGTGTCAGGTGCTTATTTGCAGTGCACTGAGGTGCTTATTTGTTTATTTGCTTGCTTTTGCACATGTGCTGACGGATTTTCCACTCACATTGCTTAATCATGCAAATATTTAATAAAATTGTTGTTCGAGCCAGCACCCATTGTACCGGCTGCTCTGAACATAATAGTGCCATTGTTCCTTCTTTGTCAGCCAGTGGATGATTACTGTGAAGCATAATGACTTAAAGTTATTTGTGCTATGAGGCGAATGCTATTTCGCAGTCATTTTTTTTGCAGGTTGGTGTGCGGGTACATGCCATGCGACCTGCCAAGGGCGTGTTTACACCTGAAACTGAGTGGGAAAGGTTTGTGGGTGCAGTGTGCAGTGGGCGCAGTACCGCGCTTAAATGTGACAACATAGTTTGTGACGCCATCGACAAATGTGCTCGATACCAACCATAGAAACCGAGGAAACACAAAAACACATGTTAGTGCAACGGCACGATACAGTTTTGTCTCTGAAACACAAGCGGGGTCAGATTTCAGGGCTTGTGGTCTCAAAAGATATATCGAAGTGCACATCAGGCTGTGTGTCACTACTGTTTACAGGAAAGTGATTTATGGGGCTTTTTTGGGGGGGAAAGAGGAAAGCGTTGTATGGTTCGACTTCAAACCGAGAGAAACTGAGAGTTAAATAATGGCCAGCGGATTCAGACGGATGACTTTCACCTTCTTCACAGGGAATATGAGCATCTTTAGTGTGACACAGAGTTTTGTTCAGTGGCTTCTGTTATTTATTATATGTTTTAACGCTTGAAGCACTTTTCTCTTACTCAATTTACTTAGTTTTATATAATGTTACCATTAATGATGACCAAACATATCAACGAGCCATTAGTGTTCTTTCTACTACGCTGTCGTTACGTGACAGGCTCTTTGTGTTGCGTCACGTCACAGAGAGCGACTAGTCCGACAAGTAAGGTTTCCATTCTATTTAGATTAAACGTGTGTGTAGTACGTCTACATCCTTGCACATGCACATTTCAAAAGTATGGTATTATGGAGGCATAGGGGCACACTGTCTGTGAAGACGGCGAGATAAAAATCAAACCTCACACTATGAGTGCCATAGAGGCATGTGTCGTGGCTGACAAATACTTCATATTCAAAAGAAATAGAGCCAGAACAGATGAAAATGGCACAAAGGGAATTGGTTGTGGTCCAGCGGAGGAGGATTGTGTTTTTTTGAATAATTGAACGATTAAGCCTCCTGAGGTAGACAAAACAGCGCCTCTGCGTCTCATTCAATTCAACTTCTTTTTCTGCGTTAGTGCTCAATAATTCCATAATAAACGTTGTAGTAGAATGTAGAGAAAGAAGTCTCTTCTAAACTCCTGTGCCCTGTGAACAAGCAACGACGCAATGCACGGCAACGTATGGGAGGAAATTGTCTGGATAAACTGTCGATGCTGATCTACAGATGCATATATATGGTGATAAAGTTAATTTTTTTTCTTTCTTCAAACATGGTAACCCTTTTGTATGTGTTTTATTTCTTCACACGTGTAATACGCTACATTAAAGCAGTAAAAGAGATCGATCTGCATTGGAAACCGCTCACCTGTAACTTCTTCCGCGTGTTTGTTTTCTTAATTACGCGATATGTACATTATTAACAAAAACTCAGAGGTGTGCAGCATGCCGCTGCAGTGAGTATAAACCTGGGACACTGAAGCTGAATGTGCCCATCCCTTCTATGGAAAGGTCACTCTTGCTGCTACACTGCAAATATTGGCAAGAACTTCAGTATTTAATGACACGCTTTAGTTACAAGTTAAAGTTAAAATATTATTTTCTTATGTTAAAACACGTGCCATGTGGCTTTTTGCTACTACAAGAAACACAAAGTGTAATTAAACACAAATTAAAGTGTAAATATAATGTATTTGGTTTAGACTCACATAATGAGCTTGACATTAGTCAAACTGTGAGTTGAACACTATCAGCCACATGTGCTCACAGAGTACAGGGAACAAAAAAAAGATGTGGGGGGGGGTGAGAGGAGGAGCGAGCCAACAATTAAGTCCAGATATGTCCAGGTTCAAACACTGAAAGACCACCCCAATCCTTGCGGTCTGACCAAAGACAAATGGAGCGCTGAGGCCCGGTGGCATCACAGGGAAATAGATCCAGTTACGCTGATATGAGCAAAAAAGTTCATTCTTACTCTCCCTGGTGTTTGGGTTTTAATTGTTCAGCTGCCCACTGCCAAAAATGCAAGGAATTTCAACAAAGAAGAAAGAAGAAAAAAAAATTCATATACATCCATAATGTCTTGTGTACTTTGGCAAGAACAAGTAAGGCCCTTTTTTTTTTTTCCTGACTGAGAGGGTGAACTGAAGAAGGAGGTCTAATGGTAGGAGTATGGTGTTTATTGGTTTCTGCCAAGACCAGTCAGAGAAGCAAACACAAGCAGAGTGAAATCTGATCGACTGGCACCGTGCCTGGGCCGGCGGTGGCTCAGTGCAGCGTCAGGGGAAAAACACTGACAAACATACACAAGCACCAAGACCCAGGTCTCCAAATAATCACGAGATGAGCACGCCAGATACTAACAAACCCCCAAAATGGCTCGCCGGGGGCCTTAGGGAGCGACAGAACGGGAGTGTGGTGGATGTTTGTGTGACTTTGACGGAGGGTGACTTTTAAAGCATCTCCTTGGATGCGGGGAAGTTTTCCTAATTCCATCCCCTTGATCCCATCCCACTCTGTTCCTCCAACAACCCCCCATGCACACACACACACAGACACACACAAATACTCTGGCCCAGCAGGAAAATCCCTCTGTGGCCAGGCATTTCTTTTTAACTTGATATGCTTGTGAATCACCCCCAGTGCTGCAGTGCTGCTCCACTAATGAACACAGGGCCCACAGACGGAGCTGTCCATGCCCGGCTATGCTTCCCGATCGCACTGGAAAACAGGATCCAGCTGCCCGGCACCCTGTCATTACAGAAAAAAAACAAAAAAAAAACCCTCTCACATCACAACACCCTCTGCCTGCCCCCGAGACCCCTCTCATCCTCTGACCACATGACCGCATCTCATACTCACCAATCACGCCTCCTGCAGCTAACCTTGCTCTGGACTTAACCTCATGAACCTGCCTTTCTTTTTAACTCTGTCCCAGCTGGAGAAACAACATGAATCCCACATCATTCATATTTTGTTTTGAGGTACCACACACACACACACTGCACCTGAGACTCAGTCAAACGATGCAGAGCAATCACGACAGTTTTGTTGCACACAGACACACAGACTGTATTTTTCGGAGCGAGGTGGACTTTAATGTGAATAAGCTGCGTTCAAATGCGGTTGTTTCATGTCGTCACAATCCGCGACCTGGGTTTTCTTGAAAAATGACTTCAGGAAGTCCTGTACACAACTTCCCACACTGTTGCTGACAAAAATTATGAGTAACGATCCGCTCGGCGGTGACCGAAAGTAGGTCAAAGCCAGAGCGCAGCTCGGGGGCGACGCTCGGCGTTTACTTCCAAAATAACTCTTCTCCTCCTAGACTCGTAAGTTACTCGATACATACGGAAAGGTTACGTGTTTTCGTGGCCTGTTTTGTGTCAGCGCGCGCGTACAATCCTGCTTATTTTGGTCTGAGAGGCTGGCACGTTTGGTTTAACGGTCTCCCGCGTGTTAGAATTAGTGACGGTAAATACGGCGGAATTCAAACACTCTTTTTAACCACACTGTCTGTGCCATCTTTGTCTGTGCAGCAGCTATTCTTTAGCACTTTGCAGGAGGGAGGCTTCTGCTTCCAAACACACATCGCGCTGCTGCAGAAACATGTCAGTGCAAGATGGTGCCGCCTGTAAAACAAGGCCCCGGCCAAAAGTACACATGAATGTCTCATTCTACGGTGACAACAACAAGTATTTTTATTTATACAGACTTAGTGTTTTCAATTTCTGGACCTTTAAAAGCCCTGCTCATCTTTGTTTATGAAATATACGTACAATAGGGAAGGCAATAATTCTGCAGAGACAGTCGTGGATGTGTATCTGCACCAGACGCCGATATGAGGACTTCATGCCAAACCCCTGGATCCCACAGTTATCTGATAAACTCTTCAAAGTGGCGCACTTGTGATGTGTGACTCTTGGCAGAGGGGACGGCCTGGGAATTAGCACATGGACACACACACACACACACACTGCACACGCACGCACGCACAGCTGATACCAGCATACGGGCACAGAGTGAAGCCATATCTAATATGCTGAGTGAAAAGTAAACACGGCGCTCTGGCATCAGGGCTTCCCGCTTTACTGACAAGCCATCAGACTCAAAACAAGCCCAGGGCCAAGAGGCTTTCAGGAGCTCGGGGTGGGGCCCGGCTACAGAACACACAAGTACATAGTAGCGCATGCACAAAACAGGCTCTAGAGTCAACAGTCTATAATTGCTCTGTTCTGTTGTTGTTGCCGGTGCAGCAATAACAGCAGCTGTGCACCAAATATGATTTTCATGGACATGTATTCTCAATATGTCCTCGAATGTTGGCGTTTCCTGTTGACGTGGCATGTGACAACACAAAATCCCAAATCTCCAATCAAGCGTGTGTCACATGACGACGACGTGTGACTTATTATCCATATGCTTGACAAATTGTTTCAAAAAATAGATGACGGCGTATAGTTAGATCCATAATGATGTAGCAACAGGATTTATCACCGTTTTCATCGGCAGGAATGAACTTTTACGCATAATTGTTGAGCAGTAAGTGTGTTCTAGTTGGATTTATGTTGTGACCTCTTTGGGGACTCAACCCCAAGGTTGGGAACCAGTAGTATTTAAATAAATACTGTTTTTTTTACGATTTAAAAAAAAAAAAAGACACATACTTTGCAGTTGCAATAACATCAGTGCAGTGATATCGCCTGAGCTCTGTTTGTTGATGTGTCAAGAGCAAACACCTTGCTGCTTCACGTTATTTTGACAGTGTGTGTGTGTGTGTGTGACTGGCATTTAACAGACTCCCCTGCTGGCTCTGTTGTAGACACAATAAGGGAACCATCAGACGTGGCAGAGGGGGGGGGGATCGGACTCCTTCTCCTCCCACACACGGTGCAACACTTCACTGAAGTCCTGTCTTGTGGTCTGAAAAGTTTCACAAATCATGTTAACAAATATCCCCGGGGCCGAGTATCCTGTGGTTTCTTCACTCCAGAGAACAAGGAGTCGTGTGCGTTTGTTGTGGCCTCGACGACTCGGGACGAGCCGCGAGCATGTGAGGAATATCTGGAGCCATAAAGGAACGGCCAATTGGTATTAATGGTGTGGCACGCAGCCGAGGCCACGGGAAGTGTGTGTGTGTGTGTTGGGTCTGGGTCACTCAGACACACTTGTTTCCCAGTAGGATGGATCTGATGGGGGCCACAGGGCAAGGAGCAGACAGATTCATCAGCGTCGTCAGCTCGGGGTGTCCGGTATCCCAGAGTGCAGTGCTGCAGCTGCTGGGCCTGCAGTGGCTGCCATGATGGGCTCCAGGTGGAGGGAAAGGCAGGAAAGTTAACGTAAAGTTGACCAAGTATGTAACTATTTATTCTCCTGAAAACAGGCTCTGTCAAGCAAAACTACCAGCCCAGGCTGAGGGAGTGTTTGTGTGTATACAGCGGCAGTGCAGGGGGCGGGTGGGGCAGTTGTTTGCAGTCATACTCACAACCGGTTTGCCGTCGCCTCGCTCTGTCTTGACATTAAACAAATGAGCGCCTGTGTGCGGCACGGTGACGTTACAGGGCGATTTGATACACACTAACATTTCTGACTATTTGTATGTGACATGTTTGTTTGTTGCTTTTGTTTTATGTCTTTTTGTCTTTGTTTTGTCTTTATTTTTTATTATGTCAGACATTGTGCTTGTGTAATACCAAATTTACTTCACCTATTTACTTGGTAAAATAACACATCATTCCAGATGTAAAGTAATTTGAGAATTCTTTCGGAATTTTACCAATAGAGTTTCTTAAAGCACTGCGTTAGGTGTGACCAAACAAGTGTGCTTTAAATGTGCACCAGATCTACACCTGCATGCCATTTTTCAAGGCACTTGGCAGGTAGGTTGTTGGGTGCATCTGGAAGAACTTGTCCAGAGTTAGATGTGGCTTTTGTCTGTCTCGGCCTCTTCTCTCTTCATGTAATCATGTAATCCCAAACTGACTCCACACCATCTGTTGCACGACTCCTTCTTCTTCTTCTTCTTCTTCTCCGTGTCGCTGAGGATTCTTCGTTATGACTACGCGGGTTTGGAAACTGGCGGAATTCAGCGCCATTGCCATTTGGTACAATGGTGAATTCTTAAAATATGGAGTCTTCTTCAGTATGTGCTGAATGTTTTTGACTGGAGAGCAACCAAAAACGTATCTGGACTGTAAATCCTAGTCTTGGCTTGGCCCCTGTGAACCTGTGACTAAAACAATATTCAACATTTATCACCAGTCATGTCCACTTTACGCCCTGCTGATTTTCAACATGGGAGTATGCACTGAACGCACGAGGCAAAAAACACTATTTTCAGAATAAAGCATGTGTAAAAGAGATTTAGAGAAATGCATTCAGAGGTAAAAATGTATAAATACACAATACGCTACATGGAAATGGGTCTAAGATCGTCCCATATTTGAAAATAACTCAGTGCAGAGTTTGCTCATAATAGATATTTGTCTCACGTCTCCCTCGGCGCAGGATTCCTCGTTAAATGTGGACATTTTGTGACACGTTTGATTTAGAGGTGTTTGTACTGAAACAGCAGAGGCTTCTCTCGGCAATCAATCACATCCAACTGAAAGCCGTTATTTTTCTAACCTGACGTTGATCGCAAAGGTATGAAGAGAAGACCTATAAATATACCACTCCATTCAGACAACTAACACTTAGTCATGGAATGATTTTTCTCTCACACACGGCGTCTGTGATTATGGATAGGACAGTCGTCCCGGTCATCACCTGCTGTCAAAGGGAAAATTTGTAGTTTAAGTACAATCATAATTTTTTTGTTGACTAAAAATAACAATAATAAAAAAATTGGGGGTATTTTAACATTGTTAACATTGTTACTTTATTTTTCAAATTTAATAAATTAAAAAAATATATAGAGAGATAGATGGGGGAAGTTTTAATTAAGCTAAGCAAAATTATAATTTATGAATTAATGTTTACATTTTTTTCCCAAAAAAATGGGTCTGTAGTCTGAATTGTGTTATGTTTTGTTTATTTTCAATTGTTTTGTTTTTTTGTTGATTAAAAACAATAAAATAAAAAAAGTTGGATGCAGAGCAATCTTTAACTGCATTATTAACCATAACGTTTTGATTTAAAATGTTGCAAAAGTCCAAAGTCTATAGTGACAGAGGATGACTCATGAGTTCACCACTATGTCCATAGAATAATCTATCATTCGTTAGTTAGTTCATGCACAGAAAATCAAACCTATCAATAAAAACAAAACAAAAACGGACTAATAACAACAAATGACATTATAAGGTACCATTACCCTTACTTACGATAACAGGTTTACCTCAAGTTATCTCCAAGTAACAAGCTTAACAAAATGTTTCATATGTAAACAGCCAACTCCGTCTTTGTGCGTCATACATATTTACAAAATCAATATCTGCCCTTCCTAGTAAAAAAAAAAAAGGGGCTATGAATAACAAAGTGAAACTCATATTAACCCTTTAACACCGAGGGTATCGCAGATGACACGTTTGCGCAAGCATGCTCTGCATAACCGTAATTATGCGATGGGGATTGTGCTAATGGTTTCGGAAAGCTGAGAAGTTGCACGTCAGTTATTACGGTAATCTCACTCGCACTGTTTCAGGAAGCCGGGGAATCAGCGCCATTGTCACCAGAGAGGAGAGAGTGAGAAGAACACCTGTACATAATTGTCATTATTTGGCCAACAAATGTTATTTTAAATAATGTTTCATACCGTTCAAATTTCAAATTTAACACACATAAGCTAGTGTTCATTTACAACTGCAGTTTTTTTCAAAACAAATACATTTTTTTTCTTCATTTTAAATAGTGTTAAAACAGTATTCCAACATGCAGTAAATGTATGTATATATATATATACACACATACATACATACATACATATACACATATATAAATACATATATACATATATACACATATGTATACATATATACACACATACATACATATATACACACATACATACATATATAAATACATACATATATACACACATATATACACATATGTATACATACATACATACATATACATACATACATATATACACACATACATATATACACACACACATACATACATACATACATATATACATATATACACATACACACATATATACATACACATATATACACACACATACATATATACACATACATACATACACATATACATACATATATACACACATATGTATACATATATATGTATATGTGTACACATATGTATATATACATATATGTATAACTATGTATAAAAGCTTTGAGGTCCTTTGAGCTTCTGTCCACTCAAATGTGTGAAATCCTTTCTTTGTCGAGACGCTTTTGCTGCAAACTGAAACGCAGAAGCATTACAGTGTGTTTTCGAGGCAAACATTCAACCAACATCAAAGGTCTGTTGAGATGAGAAGAGCAGTTGTATTCAGTTGTATTGTCGAGGCAGAATCAACAATGCAGCAGTTGATTATCTTCACTCCCTTTGACACACAACAAGATCAAGAGAACAGATCCTGGCTTGAATAAACAACCGTGATATTTACACTGTGGATTCTCTAGGATATCCTGCACAGACACCTTGGGTGGATTAAGGATGTGGCACTTTAAAAAAAAAAGAAAAAAAGTATTTTTAATTAAAGTACAATATGGCTGCAGAGTGTGAAAACAATGATCACATGGCGTGGAGTGGCACATGGCCAAAGCAAGTGTGCAATGCCCATGTTAAGCATGCTGAGCTTCCGGCTCTGCCATGAACAGGTGCTGAGAGATGTCTTGTAGGTGTATATGTGATCACTGTTCTCATAAATGTAAAAGGCTTATTAAAAAAAAGGCTTTGGAGAGCAACAGCACACAGAAAGCAGCGCTGTTGTATATTCACTCCAGTGTGGTTGTGCTTTAAATGAAACCTAATGCTTTCAACACATAAATACTTATATTTAAATAATAATATAATAAGACATATAAATATAAAAATGAAATGAATGATAAATTAATGAAATAGGGCAGATGTTTATTTTAAATGTGACTTAAATGAAGTAAGAATTGTCTCTTTCAAATGAGATCCTGATATTACTCATTACATCATTTTTTATAAGTAAAAAAATAATGTTCCCAATAATTGAATTTATATTATTTACAAAAAATGACTTTTGAAAGATTGATTTCAAATATTTTAATATTTTAGATGAATATTCTTTAAGATATATGTGTGTATATATATATACATACATATATACATACATACATACACATACACATACATATATACATACACATACATATACACATACATGTACATATACATACATACATACACATACATGTACATATACATACATACATATATACATATACACATAAATGTACATATACATACATACACACATATATACACATACACACATATATATATTTATATACATACATATACACACATACACATACATATACATGTACACATACATACATCCACATTATCTGAATTCCAAATGTGTGTTTGTGGTTTAAATGTGAATTTCCCCATACCATCCATGATTCACGTCTCCTCAGGCTGAGGTGAACTCATGACGAGGTATGACACACAGCAAAGCATTGACATGTACTTAAAGGTGCACTGCGGGCATTTTTCTACGACAAGACTGCTAAATACCTTCACCTGATCCTCTTCCAAGTGGTACGGTTGAAAAAAAAAAGAAACACAGACATTAAAAACTAAATTTACCACATTTCACTGCATTTCACACCACGACAAACATTTGCGCTAATCTCCTTTGGCAGCTGGGGTGCCAGCAGTTTGCCTCGGCGGAGGAGAACGTGCAGCGACATGCCATCACAATACAAACACGACTGCAGTGCCAGCTCAACAGCAGCTTGTATTACTTCTCTTAACAGGCAGGATTTGTTGATCAGCTTTTTTGACCTCAAGCAGTGTGTGTGTGTGTGTGTGTGTGTGTGTGAGAACAGCAAGGCCTGAAGAAGGCGGAAAGTATATGCATGTGTTTGTGTGATGAGTGGGAGAAAGAGAGAGAGAGAGAGTTAACGTGGGATCCTGATCTCTCTGGGACTTACTCAATCCCAAATGTAATGTAAAACCTATGGGACAATGAGGGGCTACATAGGGCTGAGCTTTACCCAGGCCAGAAGGTCCACCCAACGTGTTGTCAAACCATGAGGAATTTATTACTAATGTTGGTCAGCTGTAGCGACGGGGGGGTGGGGGCTTCTTCTTTTTTTTTTCCACTGAAGAAAAAGAGAAATCATTAATTATCGACACAGCCGCCCCTTGATCATTTCGCTTGAGTTTATCTCCAAAGCGTGCATTTCCATCCCGACTGAATCTCTTCAGCAAGCGTGTCCATTTATAAAGCTGGCGGATTAACGGCGGGGTCATGCGCTAACCTTGCTGTTGCCAGCTAATGGTGCGAAGGATTGGAGGTGGAGATGGCAGAACAAAGGAGACACGGCGGCAGTACTGTATGTGCTGTGATCCAGACCTTGGCCTTCAGCCTCTCTCCTGGGGGAGTCTGAGGGAGTCTGCAGCACCAAAACTGTAGTGTGTCAAATGTCATTCGGTTGGAGTACGACTTCCTAAGAAGTGCTTATGGAAAGTCTCGGAAGCAAATTCTGTTCAGCTGATAGTATTGCTTGACGGAGCCTTTTTTCAACGTACATATTGTTACATTATCTCTATAAAATCAAAATCAACCGCAAAAATAACTAAAAGCTTTAATTTGGTGAGTACTTTTTGCAGCATTTTGAAAAATTGCACCATTCATACAGAAAACAGAGCTGTTTTTCACTAATAATGTACTCTTTATGTATCAGGAGCTGCTTTTAAAACTGCACAATGAGACAACATGCTCCCACACCTTCTCTAATACAAAAATACATGTTCAGTCATCACCGTCTTATCAGCATTTGCTGCTTATCCAACATTATGCTCCAACTTCTGTGCAACACCATCGGTAAACCTGCCTCTGGTTTTTAATGTGTCGCTGCTAAACCTGGCCGGGCTTGTTCAACTCCATCTAAAAGACACTTCACGCTCATGTCACGTCATGCAATTGTGTTTACTATTCCATTCACGAGCGGAACAAGGGAGGGGGAAGAGAAACGTTTCATTAAATATGCCCTACATATGAGCCAGGAACACTGTATCATTTATAAACTCATCGGCGTCTTAACTATTGTAAAATGCTGAGTTCTTCAGCCGACAATGAGGCCCACTCAAAATGACTGCAGTCAGTAGATTGAAAAAGTGAAGCCAATGTGGAAGTGCCTGAAACCCGCATTCTCCATATTGATTATCAGTGGACCACTTTTTGCTAAAAAGGAATCATTTTATATGTAAAGCTGTTCGAAAACAACCCTCATTCTCAAGGGATTTATGGTCCTAATTAATACTTTTAAAGCCCCGTCCACACGGAAACGGATTTAGGTGAATCCAATACATACAATATATACATTACAATAGCAGAATTGGGCATTCTTGTTAAGTATTTAGGTATTTAAAAAGTCACCAAGGGGTTCTTTAAAGTTTCCTAACTGAGTTTCTGCCCTGTCCTGGTCTCTGACTGGTTAGAGGTGGCTGGAATATTTGCAGACTCAGATTATATTTCCAGAATCAGACGCGGGTCTACCACACTTTAAGAAGGCATCAGTTAGACTCTACAATTATGTCCTTGAAGAATTGACACATAGGCCTCTTTTGCCTGCGTGAGTGGGGGTTGTCCACAATTTGCAAAACTGAAATGTTGAATTTTGTGATTAAAATCTAGGTGAGGAAACAACGACATTTTTTTTTTAAAAATGTCTGTTGCGTCGCTTTTAAAGTGCATTCACTGGAGCCTGACCATTATCAGTCAAACAGGCAGACAGGTACGTCCCTGGCTGCTGTCCAAAGCCACGGTCCCAGTTTGGACAGCGCATGGTGTGATCGCTCAGCTTCTTATTAACTTTGGCAGAGAACCACAGCGCTCCTCACTGGAAACCGTCCGACCAAACCTCCATGTGCTCAAAAAAACACAAAACACAATGTAGCCAACAACACGTTATAAAAACCAAAACCGTAAATCAAAAGAATAAAGTTAATAAAGTTCATCAGGAAGCAAAAAAATGTGAAACAGTTACACAACAAATGCCTTTGAGGACAAAGGAGAAGGAAAAAGAAAGTGATCACAGTGAGGGAATATATTTTCTTTGCAAGTGTACATGACTTGTGTGTTTATATCTTAACTTGTTATTGTTGTACATTGCAGCATAATCTCTGCACAATCACAGGGAGTTTGACAAATGAGTCTGGAGCTCACTGCACAATTGCATAACTCTCACTGCTCAGATGCATTAATAGTCGTGCAATGGAAAAGTAGGTGGGAGCGCGCGGCATCACGCTGACGGAGGTGCTTTTTTTTTTCTTGTCTCCAGACGAGACAAACACAATGCGTAAATAAGCATTGTGCTTCGGGCCGACACATTCCAGGTCAGACGACAAATAGCCATTAACAGCCAGGTTATCCATCACTCAGGTACAGTCGCTCTGTCACTGGCTCTTTTCACGCATTCCAAAAGACAGGCATAACTTTAACCTGACAAACCCAGTCAGCTTGAGCAACTTCCCCAATCTATCACAGCTGTCACAAAGCATAGCATAGGCTTTGTTCTGATTAATTACACCTTTGCTGGTAGAAGCTGTCAGTCACCAAAACAGGTGATTGATATATATATATATATATATATATATACACATATATACATACACGTACGATCATGATGTTGTGAATGAACATGAGTGAGTGTGGGTGTCATGAGTCAGCCTCCAAATATCAAATGGGCATTAGAAGACAAGAGAGGCAGAAACTAAACCAGGAAACCATTTGGCTGCCTCCAGGCAAAACTATCCAGTCTTCGCTGCTCAAGAAAGCGGCAGAGAAGTGCTACCAGTGTCAGAGGATCAGTGTTTGTGCATTTGGAGTGACAAGTGAATGCAATTTCCCCCCTGAGAGAGATTGTATCATAATGATGTCAGTGTCTCTCTGTGCACGTAATATGTTTGCATAAACCTGCAGGGATCTCAAGGGAAGCCCAGCGTGCACAGAGTAACAGTAATGTGTTTAAACTGGCAAAACGCACGGCCACAGCGCTCGCAGAAACATTTCAACACTCATAAACATTTCTCTACAACACGCGGCTCTCGCTGGATCGCGCCGGATCGTTCCAAATTGGACACATTAGCACAATGCGTAGTCGTTAAATGTCCACGCACTGTATGAACACTGCTGTGTAAGAATTTGTATTTGTGCCTATTCCCCAAAAAAATATCCTTGCAGTGTGAGAACACAATGAAGGAATGTAATCTTTAATGTGTGCTTCACTTTTAATCATTTCTACATTTGGGTGAGAGGGAAAAAGGCTCCGAACAAACATTAAAACTGTGACAATCTTCAGTGAATTACTTGCATTGGCTGCCATCAATGCCAAATAAGTCTCACATAACGCTGATTAAGCTGGAAGTGGTTTGTTTTATGTCAAGACTGATGGAGGGAGCCAATTTGACAGGATAAAGGCTCATTGCACCTGAGTTTACAGCAGAGACAGTGACTGCCAGTGCTGAAGTAGCAACCGCTCTCAGAACTGCTCTGTGATTGGTCAACGTCTCATCTGTAACGTGAAAGGGGGAGAGCGAGAGACCGGGGAGGGGAAGATCCACAACAGAAGTGGGACCGGTAGACACTGCATGTAAATGTAGCCTTAAGGCCTGTACACATCAAGTGCAATGATGTAAAAACAAACAAAAAAAACCCCATCACATAATTGCAAATAATTAAAAGGTGATTTTTTTTTTGGACACACCCTCTCTATTAACACAAAGACACGACTGAGCAAACAAACGATAAAGACCAGGGGAAAAAAATTGCATCACAGGAAGAAACTCGTGGAGTGAGTATCTGATAATTATGATGAGGTGGTGCTCAGTAATTCTAATGAAAAATAAATACCTGGTAACAGCCAGTAAAGAAGAGAGGATAAAGAACTTGTATCTGCATATTTGTATATTTTTAATGTCACACCATCAAATTCTGTGTCTTAAATAAGAGCTCACATTGACTGTTACAGGTGAGAAAACAAAATAAACACATCTGCGTGCACAGGCCTCGAGTGTGGGCACTTGTTCTACCAGGTGAGGTACCAGGCTACACGTGCCAATTTGCCTCAGGGGGATTATGTCACTGTGTTTGTGACAATCCATCAAATAATTAATGCGATAATTCTGTTTGACAATCATCACGAACCGTGGCGTTCTGAGCTGCCACTACACTGTAAGTGCCTGCTCTGACGCACTTTGTGTGAATCCACAACAAACAACGGTTACAATTAACTGTAGGTTTTCGAGGTGTGCACATGTCACCTTATATACTAATCTACACAGTGGCGGTTGCCACTGAAACAGGGGAAGCTCGTTTCACACACAGTTATTTACAAAGAAATAATTATGTAAAACTGAAATGCTATAATAGTAATTTTATTTACAGTTTAAATCCTGGATTAAACAGGTTTTTTTTTTGACTAGGCAAAGCAGTTCTTGAGCTAAATGCTAATGTCCCCATACGAAGCAATGGCAATGCTAACAAACTGAAGGGACAGCTCATTTCAGGCCATGTTATTTATACATAAATTCTGCAAACAAACAACTCGAACAAGGAAACTGAATATAAAACTATATTATGCTATTTTATTTACAGTGTATATGTACAAACAAAAGGACAGTTCCTCCAATCATCACGCAGAAGCCCAGCGTCTGCGCCCGTCCCCCCACTCACTGAAGCTGAGCTTCCGTGGAAGTGAAGTTTCTGCTGGTGACACGTTGTAGCGCACGTTTAGTATTGAAATATAAGTAAAACCACTGAATGTACACTATCATAATAATATACTATTCCTTGCACCTGGTATGTGTGTGATGTTTGCACATCAGCAACCTGACTTCAGTGGCGCTTGCACCAGCGGCAGCTGCACACGTGCTCCGTGTTTTACTCTCCATTGCACTTTCCACAACACCAGCATTCCTACAATAACCATATTCTCATGCCAACACGCTCTCTCCTCTGTTAATGTCTCATGGCTCGCAAATCTACCAAAAAAAGGTTCCAGTGGAGCAGCTGCTGAGGGAACTGTACGTGAAGACCTGTGTCCAAGGACAACGCGTCTCAGTTGACCATTACACATAAGCACAGTGGTCTCCAGAGGCTAAATGTAGACCACCATGATACAACGCCAGAGAGTTTCAAGTGTTAAAACATGTCTGGGAGCAAACTGAGACATTCACTCTGTGTGCTCAGGCCGACTCGAGGGCCAGTAGGTCGTCTGCGAGCTAACGCTACAAAGCTGACAGTACAATCATGCCTCCTGATCTTTATCTCAGCGACGGGCGACGCAGACTAAGAAGCTTTACTGTGCTCCGCTCCACGAGCAAAAGCTTTTTAAAGCTCGCCGTCTTTGTGGAAAGGGGGGGGGGGGGAGCTGTGAGGCTCAAAGGAGCATCTCAGGCCGGTGTTTCATTACAGTGTGTTTCTGCAATGGCCGAGCGCTCGAAAACAACTTTCCAGCTGAGCAGTCCTAGCATTAACAAGTCGTCCGTCGTTGATGAGCTCCATATGCAAAAAAACAAGAGGGGGGAGGAGAAACGAGCCCGTGATCAGAGAAATAAAATCACATGTATATTCTGTCACGCCTCACATCCTGTGGAGCGGTGCACAATGTGGTGTGCTTGAAAGAAAACAAATAGCATGTCCCAGTACAAGGCTGTGTTTGTTTCTGCTGCTTTCATTGGAATCACAGATCCTTGAAAAATGCATGTGCAGCTTAGAAAACATTTCTCTCCGTGATTTATTTCCTTTTACGTGGAATCGCAGGAATACTTATCTATCAGGAAGTGCTCCAGCCTGCTGCAGGGACATGTCAGGAGCTAAGATCTCTCTTGCTCACATGCAGCGTCGTTTCCCTGCAGCTATGTTCTTAACCTTGGGTGGTCACTTTACATTTTTCTTTTTCCACTCCCGCTGCTTCATACAGTGATGATGAGCAGTTCATTTGGCAGTGCCAAAGAACATGCAGCCACACAGAGAGGGACGAGCACTGTCTGCAGGGAGCACAAACACATTCATGTCATACTGTATCTGCAAGACAAAAAGCTTCCCATCGCCTTAACCCCGCCCAGATTTTCAGTTGACAGTCAAGTTCTGGGTCAAAGCTCCCAGGAGCTCACATTTGTCTTAGCTTTCGACAGAACATCAAAAATGAAAAACTAGACAAACAAGATTTCAACATAAAGGGTTGGAGGGCTTATCTTCCATTTCTGAGAACACGTGCACTTTTTCTCCACAATCTTTAACAAGTAAATTTGCCTTCTCTTTTCTGTGTCAGATCACATTCCTCCTTTCTCCAAGTCGCCGCACTGCGTACTACGTGCCAAGCGGGCGAAGCAGCACCCAGGTCACGACATTCTGCTCAGCTTTGCTCGGCAAAGTTTAAAAAGAACCGTGGCAGCCTGTGGTGAGGTTTATGCATTAGTGGTCTATACAATGTGCCAGTGAAAGGGGAACGGGGGATGGAGTCATCAGGATTGCGGGATGACCCTGGGTTCACGGTGTGCCCCCCCCCAACTGCTCGTCCCTTTCATCAAACGGCCCAGTTGTTGGTTTAGCTCAGACCCCGCTCAGCAGGCCTTGGCACGGGGAGAGCCTGTGGCCAAAGAGGATTTGGTTGGAGGAGGAGGGAAGTCTGCTCACACTCAGAAGCAGCTTTTCCAGCATCAAGCACCACCTACTTCCAATCATGCGTTACCCCCAAATCCTCCCTGAGCCTGCAAAACCGGCAGGGCCGGACTGAGCCCAGGAGAGGTCCTACAAAGGAAACAAAGGAACAAACTCTGACTAATGCACAATCACACCTTTCCAAAACACTTGAGTGGGTATCCCCAAATTTCGCAACATCAATCCCATTTTCCTCGGCGACGGCTTACACGTTATCACAGCGTTCATCTTTTTCGTGGTGTAGTGGCACATCACAGGCGAGGAGATAATGACAAGACGAATGCACCCTCTCCTCGCCATGGGTGGTCTCGTCGGGAGAACTCGCATGAAGAAGAAGCCCCACAGGCAATTAACATGCAAGTCAGACGGAAGATCTATGGTTTACGCATTACACACAGCTGGGCCTGGAGATATCACTCATGTACAACATGCAACGGAGTGTGCGTGCGCATGGTTTTCAGCTTAAACATTGGAGAGTGTGCGCGTGGCTCCGCGTGTCCGACGGTGACACAGTGTAGGAGCAGTGGTGGAGAACATGAATCAAAAATCGTTCTCCGGTTACAGCGGCAAGTCTCAACCGGCAGCATCAGGCGGCACCGCCGCGGGGTTGTATCCAAATGGAAGACAACACGTCGCCGAGCACAGACAGACAGACAGAAAATAATTAGAATTTGCCACTGGAAGTCAGAGATGTTTCAAGTCATGTGCGTTTTTTTCCCCCTGTACTTTTTAAAGGCATCTTGATTTAATTTCATTTTCATAAACGTAAGCCACACATGCTCATATTCCTCATGTTAATGAAGTGAAACGTCTTGTGTTTACTATCAGCTCAACAAGGAAGTCACATTGAGATTAGAACCTCTCTGCATGTACTGTATGTTGACTGTGGGAGGAAGCTGGAGGAAGACCCACTTGATTTTCAGATTGGTATAATCTAGACCAGGGGTGTCAAACTCATTTTTAAAACAGTAAAAATAGTAAAATAATAGCATAATAACCTATGAACAACAAGAACTCTTTTGTTTTTTCTCCTTTGTTTTACATTTAATGAAGGATAATGTTACAAAACATGAAATTTCTTGAGAAATATAAGTGCAATTTCAACAATATCATGCCTAAATTAACTATTTACACAGCAGAATGGATCTATAAAAGGCACCAACATTTAGTCACGGGTATCTGTAGCATTTGACATTACGTTAAGATTAGTGTGAAATTTTAACTAATTCATCCTGTGGGCCAGATTGGACCCTCTGGCGGGCCGGTTCTGGCCCCCGGGCCGTATGTTTGACGCCCCTGATCTAGACTTAAACCAGTAACCATCACGCAAACTGGACAATTAAAACTGTTGGAGAACACCCTAAAATTCTTAAACCACAAGTATTTCAAGTCCAAAAATATCTTGAAATACTTTCAGTTTTGGCTACTGTGACACAGTTTTTCCCTCAACTCACAGCCTGCAAGGCTGTTTGTCCCGCTGCTCCATTCTAAAATTAGCACCTTCACCGCAGTCACCAAACTGCAGAGGAAGAGTGAAGAGTCTATCCAAACTGGCCAAGATATTCCAGTCTGCGCTTGGAGTGGTGAACCACTGCATGGCCGGGGCACTGCCGACCGTCCAGCTGCGCCGCAGAGCAATCGCCGACAACAACGCCAAGAAAAACCCAATACGAGATTACAAAGCTCCTCCAGAGCCACAAAAGACATTATACAAGTGTTTTCACAGGCCGTGTGGTACACCCCGTCACTATTAAACTGACACTGACATGTAAAGTCTGTCGGGTTGACCTCATACATGATGCATGACGTTTAATTTAAACAATAAGATTTGGAGAGGGAGAGGAGGAATCCAAAAATGGGATCTCGTCTTCGTCCAGACGGTTCCCGCAGCGACTGATCCGACTCGTCTTTTTTTTTTCTCATAGGTTACAAAGTGAGAAACTCTCCTCGTGTTTCATCGTCCCTAAGCCAATGATCTTCATTTCTGTCCTTCACATGTGCTGCACAGACGATGCTGTTGGCTTTGGAGATACGTTTTAATATCCCAAAAGAAGATCAGAGTATCAGAAATTTGTCTCAGTGATCAAATTCAAAGTTTTACCAGCTGCAGAGTCTCCAAGCTACAGCTCAAACAACTGTAATCCGGAGAGGGAACTCCCTGTAACATTAAGCAACACTTGAGACACAGTTGGACACAGACGATAGATAAACAGAAGTAGAATATCAGAGAAAAATGGCCTGCACGTCTGCATGTGACTTGACAAATCCAAGGTAGTAGGTTTGTGTGTGTGGCCATCCCTGCTGGGAGATACCACATCATTCATCATCTCATTAAGGAGGCTTACAAGACGAAGGGAAATGGATGATTGGGCCTTTCCCTGTGGAGAGTTGCCGTCATTGGTTGGGAGTGCCAAGTGGGCGGATACACGCTGCGCATGCAGTCATCTCCCATTGGTGCGCCGCCGTGTCAGGTGCGGCAGTCAGTCAAAGCTCTGGCTCTCGCTCGGCAATTTGGCGCGTTGCCCTGAAACGCTCGCTCAAAGCCACAAGAGACACCTGCAATTTGTCACCCCTATAAAATAACGCTCTCCGTTTAAATTGTCGTTCAGAGGCAGAGGACTTTCGTGGCCGCCATATCTGCATTTCGTACAAAATTATCAAGGAATCCCCCTCCCCTCACACACACACACACAAACACACACCACCCCTGCCTGCGTGGTGTTTTTGTGGCAGTTGGCAGAGACAGAAGAGGGTTTTTAAAAGACATTTAATCTTTCCTGGGTGCAAAGCTTTCATACTAGTCAGTTTAAGGACGGGCAGGAAAAGCCCAGAGGGCAGTGCATCACTTCTTTGTTTGACGACTGCCTTGGCAGATCGCCAGGGCCTGATTTCTCACACCATGCGTGCCACAGCACACCTCGGGCTTAGGCGACGCTGAGACAAGATGGAAAGCTCGACGAATGAGTCGTGGTCGTGAAATGTTGACACTGTTCCATGTACGTCCGATTTTTTTACCGTATCTTGGGTGATTTAAATAAAACGTAGTCTGGTGTTTATGTCACTTCAGCACTGACTCCAGAGTTCAGCGCATAAAGCTCGGAAATCCAAAGCAGTATTTCCAGCGTGAGCGTCTTTAAAGTGCACGTGGAGGTCAGCGAGTGTGCACCTACAGGAGCGGGTATCACCAGCAGCTGGAGTCAGGTCGAGTAGAGCCATCGGGGATTACCAGAGCTGTATATTTGTATATTTGTAATCCAGTTAAAGCGTTCATTGAGACTAAAATGAGCCCTGCAATAAAACAAAGAGCAAAGGGCTGCATCGGTCATGGCGCGTAACTTTAGACACTGGTGGTGATGATGAAATCTGATCCAGGAAGTCCAGTTTGTGAACGAGAAGGCTTCTCAGATGCATCACAGGGGGGCGAGTGGAATGTGTGCTTTTCATGTGTGTGTGTTTGGCTGATTCCTCTGCTTGTTTTCTGACAATAATAGTAAAATGAGCCTACAGTATATGAATGATGTGGCATCTCCCAGATAGTGGCTTTGTCGATATCTGATGAACTGGAAAATGAAGTCTCAGGATCAGACATTTTGTTTCCTTGGCTCATGAGATTGTAAATGTCCAGAGGGATTTCTGTGTATAAATATCAACCTTCTTATTATGAAATGAATAAGAAGTTAATAAGAAGGGGTCAAACAGTAGCAACATAGGACTGATTTAAGGGATCACAAAATAGTTTTCAAGTGAATCTGTTGCCAAAAAAGATGAGACAAATCATTTTTTCGAGTGAGATATGCCGCTTCTTGAACTTCACAAGCCAAAAACTTAAAAAGATGTATTCATTTGCAAGGCCTCGGGTCGATGGGACATTATACCCATTCATATCAAACATGTCATTCAAAAACCGACTAGAACATGAACTGTTTGAGTAGCATATAGCATTTACTCTGATTGAAATGCTAGCAGATGTTTGTAAGGCTGTTGTGACGCCAACGTCTTGGTGACGGTGTAATACATCGTAAATTAGGATTGGAATACTGCATACACATTTTCCTCATTTATTTATAGATGCACCGAATTACTGTAAGTGTGGATCATACTGATTTGCCTTTAACTGGTGTCATCACAATAATTCTTACGTGACTTTTTCGTCCATTATGCTGTATTTTTTTTTTTTAGGTTTTCTTATTATTCATTAATTCATTCATTTTCTACCGCTTTAACCTCCACATGAGGGTCGCGGAGGGCACTGGTGCCAATCCCAGTGGACACTACTATTACTACTATTACTTTAGGACATTTTGTTCTGTTTTATTCTGTTCTGTTTTATTTTAGGTGCATTTTATTTTCCACCCTTTCTGTTGTGATATGCCAGGAAACGGACTCCTTGACAGGATGTTTTGTTCTGCGAGACATTAAACAGAAGCAATTGAGGCCCAGACATCGTTTCCTCAAAAACACAACACAGAGTGAATATGACACCCGTGGTTTTTTAGCCTATGTTGAGTATTTTTGATCAGTTTCAGTCACTAATGAATTAGAAGTTACCAAAAATATGTGTTTGTATTCATTCAGGTGAGAACACAGGTGTGTCTTTAGTGTAGCAACGGCATCGAATTATGCAAAACCAATATTTACACAGGTAATTACAGTCACAGCTGGCTGCTTAATTGTCATCTTCTATATGTGAACAGTTCTATGTACTGTAGGTCTACAGCGAGCACCTTTTCAATGCTAATCAAACAGCTAATGTCACGCTCCCAACTGTCACCACCCAGACACACTCAGGGAGTCATTGTTGAGCATTTACAGTTCAGTTTGTAGAGTTTCTCTGTGGGCAACGTTGACAATAAAGGAATTGGTTCAAGTGTTCTGGGCTTTCGGCGCACCTACAGTACAGTATATGTACACCACACAACTTTTTTGTGTCTCATTCAGGCTCAGAAAACCCCTGCAACGAATCATAACCATCATTTATTTAATTCATATATGCCCGACTTAAAGATTTAATATGCAACTTCTGTCGTTGGCGGTAGGCGACTGGACTTGAGTTAAGAATTAAGGTGAAGACGTTTCACCTCTAATCCAAGAGGCTCTTTCAATTCTGATAAATTTAAATAAGTTTAAATATATAAAAATGATAACAAATATATGACATTGTTTCCAACAATCTTTAACTCCATAGAAATCAATATTTTCTATTCAAGGCGATGTCCAGTCTCACAGAGGACTTCTGTCCATTAATGGACATTGGTCTAATTTATTTGAATTTAGTCACATCCCAGGACAACCTGCAATGGTATACCTACAGTTCTGAATATGATCACGGTCATTTCTGCAGTAATCTGGATTGAAAGGAATGATGGATGCGGTGTATTAGTGGAATTTGCTCCACATGCCTTTTGCACCTGTCGCTGGCACAGAGCTGCAGCGTGGCCGCGTCTTCAGAGTTGTCTCCTGGAATGTGTGGTTGTGACAATGTGAAGATGTTTGACATTCCACGGTGCACACAATTATATATATATATATAAAAAAGATGACATGTGGTGAGATATTAAAAGTGATTATACTGATTAATGATCCTTTTTTTTTTAGAGTCAATATTCATACGGTTTAGTCAATTTGACTGAGTTTACAAAACTGCAGTGTTTTCTTTTGAAAATCATGTTTCGTGATACGTTTTCAGGGAAACCGAAGCTATTCTCTTTCTACTCACACAACAACAAAGCAGTAGCTTAGCAGAAAGTAAGCCAATGTTACAAGACACATATGTCACCAGCGTCTGCTTTTAAATAACAATTTAATATTGTAAAAAGGAATAATCAATCAGAACCCAACCTCAGTGTTCAGTCTTTTCCATTTCTGCTCTTATTGTAATTTATCCATCTTTACAGCCTTAACGGAGTTTTAACCACTACAGTCTTAACAGGAATGTCTCTGTCCAAAGACTTGCTTTCCATTCCGTAAATTTCCCTCCATGTTTCTGTTGAGATTGGCCGCATGACAGTGCAAATGCCAAGATGTGGAACTGAGCCCTCCAGTCTCTTGGTAAAATCAAGATGTTATCGCACATAACCTTGTTGACACAGCAGTGACAGCTGCAGGCGCATGAATTCAGGACACGTCTTTGGAAAAAGCAGCGTAAGAAATCGGTGATATTCTCCCCTCGCTTGGGAATACGAATGTGTGGCCCCCCGAGTCTAAGATTAAAAACTTTAAAAGGAAAAACTTACCCACTACAACAAGAAGGGTCATAAAGTCTATAAAGTCCGACTTTAAAGTGTGTTATTGTACATCCTGAATTATTGTGAAAGGGAGATGTTTTGAGTGGAGATGGTAAAATAGATCCGATGTCACCAATACACAGTGCAGTCCAGATCTGGACCTGGACACTGTCTAATGTGGACTGGAGTCACATTGTGATAGAACATCTGTATTTTATCTGGTGCATATTTTCTAAGATTTACGGCACCAGAGGTCCAGGAAATGCAGACCAATCACATGTGCTGTAAATAATCACATGACAATACTCTGCCAATCACATTAGTGAATCGTCACGCTCGTCAGGTGCATCCCATGTGCTTTTGCTTCTCAGCAAAAACACACAGAACATGATTGTTCTCTAAAGCTTCAACATCTGTAATTGACACGTATGCTACAAACAACACATTCTCTGCTATGTTTCAAAATAAAAGTACTACTACTATGCCATTTCAAATCCCAAATCCCCATTCATGTTTTTCAACAAGGCTTTATATATATATATATATATATATATACAGTATATATATATATATGTACATACATATATATATACACATATACACATAATTACATATATATATACATAAATACACATATATACACACACATATATATAAATGTATATATATATATATATTCCAGGGGAATATGGTTAAAGCAAAAACAGAAAATTGCAAAAAGAAAATACCTCGAGACTTGGGGACCAGAAGACGAGGGACCGGGACCAGAACTGGGCCAACGAACCAACAAGAGGGTGGGGAGCACAGAGGCTTTATACACCAGAGACACACACAGGTGGAACTCATTCTACACAGGTGAATGACATCAGGTCAATTGAGGAAAAACACGTGAAATAGGACACAAGCAAGACTACAAAATAAAACAGGGAGGGAAAACTACAAAATAAGACATGCAAAACATGCAAAGAAAGTAGTAAACCAGAAATATATCATGCAAAATTCCATTAGTGCATTTGTTCGATTTTGTTTTTTAAATCTCACCTTGATAAATTAACTTAAACTACTACTTAAACTTGCACACTTGTCTGACTTGTCTTAAAAGAAATGACTTCCTGTGTGCAGCGTGGTAATGTCGCCATACAACAAGACATCTAAACACAGCTATACTGAGAAACAAAGAGTGAGTCGTGCGGAGCTGATGGGTTTAATCATGTGACAGACATTTGTGTATTTTTTTAAAATCCTGCATTACAGCTTTAACACATGTGGTTTTGGTCCCGTCAGAGCCAGTTGTTTGACTCTAATAGTTACTCAAACGACAGGAAACTTGCTTTCTTTATTGATGCTTTAGATAAGCGTGAAATTGTTGCTGTATGAACTATTGGAAATGGTCTGAGCCTTCAAACGTGTGACTTGGTTTAACCCCCGGCAGGTACATACATGGCTGTGATGTAATGGAAAGACTCAGCATGAGAAGAAGCAGATGATGATTGGCAGGGCCCTCTGCAGAGCAGACTGACCGGCTGAGTGGCTGACGGGCTCGCTGGCCCACTGGTTCGGGGCTTTCCTTGTCTGCAGCTGAAAGGAGAGAGCGATCGTGGTGAGGAGAACGTAGTAGAGAGAGCATAAGTGAGAGAGAAGGAGAGATGCGGACAGCGCACGCTGCCAGCAATTTGCTCTGCTGTTGCCCCGGGACCCTTAATAAACACATCCACAAACTTGCTGTGTCCCCTATTTTCTCCTGTCTTACTGCCAGGCTGACCAAGTCAAGGCCCAGAGTGGAGGTTAAGACAACCAGAGTCGTGTTTATGCACCTTTTTTATATTTACAGCACATTACTCAGCTTTCTAAGGCAATCATTGTCAACAGTTATAAAAATGACCCGTCTGACAAGGTCAACTGAACTAACAGTGTCATGTGAAGAAATGTATTTCTATCCATCTATCTATCTATCTATCTATCTATCTATCTATCTATCTATAAGTTAGCTTAAATGTAGCTAAAAATTAGCAAACTTTCTATCCATCTATCTTTCTTTAAGTTAGCAAAACATTAGCTAACATATGACAACATCTATCTATCTATCTATCTATCTATAAGTTAGCTTAAATGTAGCTATAAATTAGTGAACTTTCTATCTATCTTTCTTTAAGTTAGCAAAACATTAGCTAACATATGACAACATCTATCTATCTATCTATCTATCTATCTATATATATATCTATCCATCCATCCATAAGTTAGCTTAAATGTAGCTAAAAATTAGCAAACTTTCTATTGATCTATCTTTAAGTTAGCAAAACATATGACAACATCTATCTATCTATCTATCTATCTATCTATCTATCTATCTATCTATCTATCTATGAGTTAGCTTAAATGTAGCTAAAAATTAGCAAACTTTATCAATCTATCTTTCTTTAAGTTAGCAAAACATATGACAACATCCATCCATCTATCTATCCATCTATCCATCTATCTATCTATCTATCTATCCGTCCATCCGTCCATCCATCTATGGCCTTGACCTGGCGTGTCTGTAACCTGATGAACTCTGTCCATACAGCAGATCTTCACCCCCCCCCCCCGTCAGCCCCCCACACCCAGACACTGCAGCTGTCCACTCTCCCTCTGAGGTCAAAGGGAACATCCTAATGCTCGCCCTACTTGAGACTGGCACCTGTTGGCCCCGTCTTAGCCTGGCCTTCATAAAAACAACAGAGCATTCAATAAAGCAGGCTTAGAGCCACGAGGCCTGACGCTGCCTACATTCGGCCCACTGTCACTGTTCTCTCCTACCTCCTTCCCCCTCATTTCCATGCAGTTGTGAAATGACTGAAGTGCAAATGTCTTACATCAGTTATCTGGAAAGTTGACGAGGTCTAGCACTGAGCAATATTGCCAATAAACACTGACAGATACATGGTTCAAAAACCACTGAGGGGCGAGGCTGCAGGGCCTGTGTGTGCTGTGACTTGTGCAGTGAAAATTGGCAGGAAACTCATCTTCCTGTGTTTTAATATGATGAGAATCTGTCTTGAGGGCTTATGTTAAGATACGATCATAAAAGGATAATGTAAAACCATCCAATTATACACCTGCTTGTCAATGTCAGGTTTTTTTTACAAGTTGGATTTTTAAGGACAGAGTTGACAAGTTGCCATCAGCCATCGTCGTGCATACCATACATTGACATAACAACCACAGCAGTGTCGTACATAGCTCATGCCGCAGTGACAGTAATGATCATCACACCGACCTGCCAGCTTTTGCCCATCGAAACCTGTTTTTTGTCCCAGTGTGACAGCTCACTTCCTCTTATCAGCGTCTTATTTTTAGCTTACTGTGCACTCAGCTGTCCACGAGTGTAATTAGAGGGTGGATGGATCCCAGTGTCAGACTGACACGTTAGAGCTGGGGGAAATTGGTCTAATTGAGACTTTGACAATGTGCGAGTCACAGCTCTGATCCTCTCCTTCATTAGAGCAAATCCCTGCCCTAAAGAGCAATGAAGGAGAGATTTAGTGTAGTCTGGGAGGTCCGTCTGAAAAAGGCTAATGTGTGCATATCTGTGATGTAAGTTGAAATCTTTCCTATGCTTCTCTCGCTTCCCCCATTTCCCGCTGTGTTATTGTATTGCCCCCTTCTCGCCGTCACTCATGCTCAAACACCCCTCTGCTTGACTTATAATTAACTGCAGTTGCTAATGGGCTCAAGAAGAATTTAGTTTGTAAGCCGATCCTACAATTAGGGCTTGTTGACTTTTTGCATAAATGTTGGGGGCTGCCCTCCCCAGGGGCGCAGGGCAAAAGAAGGGCGCCTTTGAGGGGCTGCCAGGCCTGGCCGGACCTCCTGAGATGTTGGGGGAAGTGGGGTCTAAAAACACACAGAGAGGAATCCCTTCCAACAGTCCTTGCCTCGATCCTTTGGGGGTCACACAGGACATCAGGTTAACCTCTGGAAACTTAGATGAGACCCGGCGGACCAGCGAGTCTCACATGTACATCCTTGGGAGGCTGAGCATGCACAATTATTTAAAGGAGGAAAACAGCTGGAAATTTTACACAAAGCAGAAAATGCATTTAACTGTAGAGGAATACAAACATAACCTACTCATTTCTTGAATATTCATATTTTGTGTGTTGTAATGTCTGCATGGAAATTGCCTGGAATATTCCTGCCAAAAGCATTTGCGGGGCTTTCTTCGCTTGGACTGGATGCTGCGAGTCGCAACAAGTGCCAGCGCTTCATTTTCTTCTGTCTTTTCTTGTCTGCTGCTTATGCGGAAGGTGATTTGGCTGCACATGCTATAAAAAAAAAAATCAGAAACGAACTAATCAGCACGTCCCTGCTGGCATGCGGACACACCTTCAGTGCGTTATAGGGCATCGCTGTTGCTTCACAGCGGATTTGCATATTGAAGCTTTACAGGCAACTGATTTAAATGGAAGATAATTGCAGTAACAGTAAGTAATGATAATGTTTTACTTAAATGTGTACATATATGACGCCACAGGAGCTGGCGGTGGATTGTCATTGCTGTTATTCAGCGGATAATAACTAGAGAAACCACTGAAACCTCTGCCAAGGCTATTCAGTGTCCCACAGTGTCAATACACTGGGATTAATGTCCAGATTTGGCCATAATCTTTTGTACATCCCCAGAAAATATAATCCAAATCCATCCTTTACTTTCTGACAATAATGGATGAGACATTTTTCACAACTATATAATCACGCCTGAGCAGAAAGTACTGAAAATGTTTAAAAATTGGATGTGAAATGTGGAAATACGTCATTTGGCTCATTTTTATGCACAAAAAGAAAACGAAAACGCTCTAATTTTGTGACTTCTGCACAATTATTGCTACTTTATATCATGTGACCTATAAACACACGCCCCCAGGACGTCCATAGAAGGAGTTGTGTATTATTCTCATGGCAATTTGATTTTAAATTGATAAAAATTGATATTTACTTCTAGGTTTGTGGATGTTACTATTCATAACTTTACTGTTTCAGTTTCAACCTTTTCTAGATTTTCAAAGCACCACATTCTCTACATTATTTACTTTGTTCATGTGGAACCTCTGAAGGTTTGAAAGGTCGAGGGTCAGAGGGATATCTGTGTTATCCATCTCCACAGATTGTGTTGCCCTCTCTCTGTCTTTCCACTATCTCTGTCATATTTACGCTATTGACTCTTGGGCCAATCTACAAACTTGTTAGCGTGGAGACTGATTTATGAGCTCAGCTGCGAAAAGCATCGAGAGGATTCACTGAATATACAAAAACTGTCTCTTTGGAAATGATTAAGGAGTCCGTCGTAAATCACTCTTTCACCATTTCACACACACACACACACACAGGTTTGCACAGCTATCCTTTTAAGGACACTACGTTGACATGATGTCAATAACTTTGGCAGTGAATCAGTGCGAGACCTGGATCTGACTAGTCCACCCCCACCATTCTCACACACACACACACACAAACACTGCAGTGTGCAAATCTGTGTTCTCAGCCAACAAAAAAGTGTGTGTGTGTGTGATAAGGGGTCAAGTGTGTATACAGTGCCACTGCCACTGTATACACACTCGTCACCTTATCATACACAGGGGCAAGAAGCATCTACATTGGGCTGTCAATAGATTATATAGAAAAATTTACTAATTAATCTCCCATTTTGAAATTCGTTAATATAGTTTAATCGTAATTAAAGGTTTGCTTTTCTTCTAAGGACTAAATTAACGAGCAATCAGTAAACCCTTAGTGCTCATGCCACAGGTGGGAATAATACACAACTCCTTATATGAACATCCTGGGGGTGTGTGTTTATACGTTATGTATATTTATATATATATATATATATAAATATATACATATACAAATATATATATATATGCATATATATATACAGTATATATATATATATACATTTTATATCATGTTTTTTGCATGAGTAGCAATAATTGTGCAGAAGTCACACAATTAGGCCGTTTTGCTCATAACAACGAGCCAAGTGAACTTTGAACTGTGACGTATTTCCAAATTTCACAAATTCAATCCGTTTTTAAAACATTTTCAGTACTTTTTGCTCAGGTGTGTTTATATAGTTGGTGACAATTATAATTTTTTTCCATCCGAATGTCTAGGATGTGCTGAAAAAATGGATATAAGACTCTCCATATTGTACATTCTTAAAGCCTCTGTCTATACTGTACATTTTAACATAATAAAAGTAGCCAAAATGCTCTCTGTTCTAAGGATTAAACACAGAACGACACATGTGATTTAAAAAATGCCACCTGAGAATGTCCTTAGAAACTCTGACATTCACATTAAAGTGAGAGAGAGAACCAGAGAGAGGCAAAGGTCATTGTCAATAAATAAATTGTGCCGTGACAGGTGGTTATCATAAAACTTTGGTTTTATCGATGGTTCCGTCGCTCGGCTTCTCAAAATGAAATAATCCCTCACCTCTCTCCATCCTTAGCCACTATCTTGTCTCTCATATCTGACTGACTGCAGGCAAGTGACTGTTTGGCACCAGGTCAGAGGTCAGCGCACACCAGAAGTAAACAAACTTGAGTTAACTGCGTTATTTTATCGCATTATTGTTGTGATGTGTGCCGATCTGGTTCTCCGTGTTTCTTTTGACTGTGTTATCGTGCACTGACATGATGTTTCATTTTCCAAAATTAGTAAATCATGTACAAAGACATTGCTCGGGTGAAACTCCCGTGGTTCTTGATGATGATGATTAGAGCATTTTTGACAATAGATAGAAACTACCTGCTGCAGGTTTTTGGCTGTGATGAACCGCTGCAGGCTGTCAGTTCTGTAGTAAACAGTGACTGTTCATCCCTGTCGTGCAATCATTAGACCTGGTAAGACCCAGTGGACGACTGCCAGATCTTTACAGATTATCTGTGTTTGAACGGCTGGCAACAGATTTATAAAGTTTGAATGCTTCCTCTGGTTTCGTCTAAATATAAACCTGTCTAGGTAACCGTAAAATACATGAGACTTTATTATATTTTTTCCAGAGCTGCAGGGTTTGCGCTTCACCAGACTGATTACGCATCTGTGTGGCCTTGGATAGTCTCTTTTCAATGTGACTAACAAAGGGATACTGCCTCGGAGTTGTTAATTCAATTTTGTTATAATCTTTTATATCGTGGTTTCAAAAGAAAGAATTTGGCCTTTATCCTTGTAGATTTTGTTACAATGTATTTGGTATTATCAACTGTTCTACTCACCGACGTAACTGCAGAGACCTGGGAACGACGTCTGCTGTGGAAAAACACAAAGCAGTCAGGTGATCAGAGAGGTTGGGAGGAGCAGATGCAAGTGCAACGGTAACCACTTTAACGTCAGGTAAAAAGAAGGAGAGTTCTGTATCATTAGCAGTCGTTTACAAAAAAAATAGTATGCTTTCAAAAAAATAAAGCAACAAATATAAGTTTAATAAACTTTAACCTCAGATGTAACTGAGATAAAAGTCAATTTTCTGCTGGGGTCAATTTAGAGCGTCCAAATGGGGGATTGGGTACCTTGCTCAGGGGGTAACCCCAGCCCTTCACCTGGTGTGGACTCAAACCGGCAACCTTTGGTTACAAGCCAAGTTCCCTTTCGGCATTTTGGTTTCTTCTATTTATCAATTGCATGATATTTTTCATGCACATGTGAGCGTGTGACATTGTATGTGTTTTTTTGAGCACTGTTTTTACGCGAAGACAATAAAGGCATCTCATCTTTGTCTTATCTTACTTATATACTGTTCAACTATGCAGCATTTCAAAACATGTATTGTAAAACATCTCAAAATACACACTTCTATTTTGAAATTCTATGAATTATTCTAACAGATATCATTATTATTGCGATAAGGAGGAATATTGCGATGTCATTTGAAGCTCATATTGCCCTTGATGTCTACTAAACAGATGCTTTTTTCCCCCATAAATTTGGACTGTTTTTCACTTGACCACTCCCCTCCCTGACCACACGGGGACACGTTGTGGGTGAGATGCTGATGTCAAATCTCAATAATCTAGGAGGTCAACTGACCAGTAGCGTAGACTCACAATTAAGTTAAAACACCAACATATGTGAATCCTGAATGACTGTTTTTCTTATTTCAGGGTACAATCACACCGACATCGTGACTTGCAGGAGATTCCGCACCGTCTCTTCTACCTCCGCGTTTCATTTACGGGGGTGTCGCACTTTTCCATATGCATGGAAGACAGACGAGCAGTTCAGCGCAGTCGTTATATCATATCTCCCTGTGAGACACATGTTCACGGGACAACAAGTCGAGCTCTCATGAAGTCATCGCCAGGAGAAATGTTGGGATAGGCCCGCAGCGAGCGAGCGAGCGCGTCCGATGCCAAGTGCCTCTGTACAGTGATGAACGACTGCAGCCGAATTTTCACTAATGATCATTTTTGGAAAAGCAAATAGATGTATCCAGCATCAATATTTCTTAATTACAGTCGTTTCCTGTGGAATTCTCTGTTGACGAAAACAGGGCGAAACAATCAATCAGGCAGAGAGAGAACGGGAGACTCTGGGAAGCGCGGAAATAAAACCTGAAGGATGGATTTCATCAACTGCAATTGGTTTTCACCTTCTTTTTTTTTAATGTGTGTGTGTGTGAGAAGAGTAAAGGGAGTGACACCCATAATAAAGAAAGAAAGTGTGTGTGGGGCAATGAAGAGGAAAACCATAGTGACTCTGTCTGCCCTCTCAATCCCTTGCAGGCTCCGTGCCAGTGGCTCCATGCTGCTCTGAGTGCTTTAATGCTATGTCAGCTGAGCCAGTGGGAAAGAACACACACATACACACACACACACACACACACACATACAGTGAATCATGAACTGCTAACCCCACAGTATAAAGAGCTGCAGCTGCTGCCAAGAAGCGCATAAAAATCCTGAATGTGTGCTCGAGGGTTTGGAAAAAGTGGCACGACACAGACTACCAATGTTTGTGTGTGCGTGTGTGTGTGTGTGTGTGTGTAAGCAATGGTGGTAGAAGATTGTGAATAACAGTAACACACACCTGCACACTAAACATCGACCATCTGTTTCACTTCCCTCACACCAACTTGTCTGCAGTTCAACACGGTTGCAACACAGGAGCGACGCGGGTGCGCGGCGTTCCCGAGGGTTAAATCCCCGTTAATCTCCTGCATTGACAACGTGCACCAGTGGAGGATTAGGTCGGCATGAAACATGAAATCAACAGTAAAAGGGAAAGAACAAAAAAAAAAAAAAAACTCGCTATCATTACAAGCCACTTCTCGACAAACACAGTCGCGCCGTTAATCTCAGCTCAGCTGAGGTTTTAGCGTCTTTTCTGCTAACTGACAATTCACAGTTTGGTGGCTCTCACTTTCTAATTTTCAGCAAAAAAAAGAAGAAGAAAAACACAACCCTGTATACTCCTGAGCAGCAGATTAAAGCAAACAAAAATAAAATAAAAAAGAGTTATAAATGGTGGATGTAATTCAACAGGAAGTGTTTTGTATCATGCGTTTGCTGCCAGTGGCTGAAAGATAAGTTCTGGCTCCATTCTTCCCTTCATACAGCTGGACAACCGCTCACATTAGTCTCTGGAAGTGACACGTCAAGCTCAGACGTAGCCTCCATAATGTCATCGTCAGACAGGTTATGTAGTGAGAGGGTTTCTGTTGACAGTCACTCCTCAGACGAGCACTTATTTCATTAGTAAACACATTTTCCCAATTCACTTTATCATCCGTCATTGTTCTATACTACACGTTTGCACAAGCGCACGTCACATTACCGTAACTACGCAGCAGTTTGTGCTATCGGAAAAAATTGCGAGGAGTTGCACATCAAAGCCAACATGTGGTCGTCGCGGTAACTGCACTCGCACTGTTGCAGGAAGCTGGCGAATCAGAGTGTTGCCTGTTTTTGGAAGTGGAGACAAAAAGTCAAACAAATGTTATTTTAAATATGTTTTATACTGTTCAAATGTCCTTCATTCTTTCATTTTAAATTGTTAATACACTATTTTAACATGCAGTAAATTGTAAATAACGGCCAGATATTGAAAGCTATTCTGGAAAAAATTAGCATTTTCTTTTATGGTTAAAATGAGCAAAAAAAAAAAGGGTTAAAGGGTTAAGTTGCACTTTGGTTATTGTAGGTTTCAAGAAAGTTAAATGTTGACATTCATTCTAAAACAAAAGCACTACGTCTTGTTATTACGTCCTTTAACATGAATCCATAAAAACTTATTTAACTGAGAAAATGTGGGAATTATGGAAAGAAATTAAAGGAAAGAATTGACTCATGATACGTTTATGTTTCAAAAGTTCTCATTAGGCTTGGAGTCATCTTCTGTCCTTTTGTGTTCAAACACAAACAAATAGCACTCTGAAACCTTCAGCGTGGTTTCAAACACACAGTATCCACTCGCACTTTATCCTGATGTCACCTAATTCCCTACCCACCCACCACGCTCTCTGTTAACGAGACTCTGGAGTGTGAAAGGCTGGGATTAACCTTGGATTTGAGAGGGGCTGCAGGTCCATACACTCAGTGCTGCCTCTGCCAGACCCCGCCCTCATGAGCTCATCTCGGCCTCATGAATAGCTGCGGTTGCAGGTGAACACACACACAGATAGACAGGGACACCCACGCAACAAATAAGAGCAAATAGGCGATTATGCATGCCTTTACACACACACACACACACACACACACAACATTGGCATATGAGCTCTTTCATTTTTTGTGTGTGACAGTTGCTTGAGTCAGATTTGAGTCTATTGTTGCTCTGTCAAAGAGGAGCTCTTAGGGAGAAGCCAGTGGTTTTCAAGCCAAAAGCTGCGTTGAGAGGGAACATGTCTTAACGTCAGACACTCACACATGTACGCACACACAGATATACACGAACACACACAGAGCAGGAGGCTACATAAGACAGAATTGTTGCTGCGCCGTGAAAGTGGGATCTGTCAAAAAGCTTGTGGGAGGGTTCTCTGTGTGTACATTTCTGTCTACTTCATGTTCTCACATATAATCCTTATTGAAATGTAAACGTGGAAAAATGCATACACAATGAATGTAGCCCATGACATTACACAGTTTATACAGAAGTGCATAAGGTAAAATTTAATATAAATTATATAAAGGAAAATGTATTGTGTAGGTTAATACAGCCATAATAAAGGTCAATTGTGTAATAATCAGTGAATATCTCAAACTGAAGACTCCTCCCCCATCTCTTTCCCAAGAATTACGGTGGCCTTTATACCAGAAAGGATGTCGTTCTTCTTTTGTAGACTGGAATAGAAATGAGTTCTTGCACTTCTCCGACAAAAACACACAAACTACTGACGAGCAAAGCAGTTGTTTTCAGTGTAACTGAATTATTAGAATCCGTTCATTGCCATATACACCAACCAGCTGTATCTGTCATTCCTCACGGTCTCAGCACGAATCTCAGATTGTCTCTCTGACATATCCGCATGGATGAAAGCCCATCACCTCCAGCTAAACCTCTCCAAAACTGAACTGCTGCTCTTCCCAGCCAAGCCAACAATGCATCACAACATCCGCATTAACGTCGACTCCCTATCTCTGGCTCCTACCAAGATAGCGAGAAACTTGGGTGTCATGATTGACGCCCAGTTGACCTTTACAGATCATGTTGCTTCTGTCGCTTTGCAAATCAGACCATACCTAACTCAACAGGTTACCCTGCTCCAGCAACGCCCTGCTAACACCGCCGCTAACAGGCCTCCCGACCTGTGCTGTGAAACCACTACAGATGGTCCAGAACACAGCGGCGCGCCTGGTCTTCATGTCACCCCTCTGGTCATTGAGCTCCTCTGGCTGCCTTTAGCCGCCTCACTGATGCTAGCTTACAAAGTGCATCATGGGTCTGCTCCCACCTTCCTAAATGCTCTCCTAAAGGCTTATGTTTCTCCGTTCATCAAAGGATTGCCGTCAAGACAATCCAGACTCTTTTCATGTGTCGTTCCGCGCTTGTGGAATGATCTACCGAGTGCTAGCAGAACAGGGGCCTTCCTTGGCTATCTTCAAGACGCTCTTGAAAACCCACCATCTTCTGTCCTAGCACCCTGCGACCCTGCTCCCCTTCTGCACTTTGATCCACCTCGGCGCTCTCACCCGCTATCAGTCCACTGTTCCTATCCGGTGGTGTTCTTTCCAAGACTTTCCAAGACCCAGATTAGTCCAGTACGTCCATCGCGATCACGATTCCTCCAGTGACGACACTCTCTGACCAATCAGTGGCCGGCAGTCTGTTGACGTCACATTTTAGCATCTGCTCAGTTCTCTCAGGTACTAAAAAAAGCACCAGGCACCGCAGGTATTATCCCTAATGGAAAAGCATTATAAAAATTAGTAGAGTCAAGCCGAGTAGAGCTATGATAAGAAAAATCCCTTTTAACAGAAAATGTGTTTATTTATAATTTGGGTGATAACTTTTCTTTATCTCCATTTTGTTATTTATTTTACACTCTGCAGAATCATCATCCGCTGTGTATGTGTATGTTGTCATTTTAACTCCATTATATTGTTTTAAACCTCATCCTAACACAGTGCATCTGTACATGTCCTTGTTCCTCCGTCTCTGTCTCTCCCACATGCACACACACACACACACACAGTGTGATCTGCAGAGGAGATAGTGCTTATTAGTAGCCTATAAATCTTCCCTACCTCCCAGTGGGGCCCTAAAGTCGTAATTTACAGCCACACGTGCTGCTGATGTTCAGGCCTCAGCCAGTGTGACTTACTGAAGACTGGCGGCCAGAAAAGATTCAGCCGTCATGGGACAATAAAAGCGTGTGCAGTGGCCACAGAAATTGAATACTTTATTTCACGCCATTTAATAACAAATGTAAATAACTTCAATCAGTGATCACCAGGTTTCCATCACACCACAGATAAATAATGTTAAATGGATGAGATTGGGGTTTTAAATAAAAGGATGTTGGCCTCATACATTCATACATATGGCAGACATATTAGCCTATACTTTGCTGCTGTTTCCTGAGGGCAGATGTGCATAGTGCACTGCACAAAATTACTATAATCACCGCATGCCAACACTGCAGGGAAGAGGGAAAGGGAAAGACAGGGTAAGTTAGAGAGGAGTTACAAGAAGAGGAAACATAAGGTGAAAAAAGGAGGAGAAGAGGAGATAAATCTCGTCTCTTGTGTTCACAGCAGCGCTGTCGAGGTCGAGACCTGACATTTACGTGCACCGGTATTGGCCATAACGTCAATAATAACCACGGAAAACACACGTCGTTCGGACTGGGAAGCTGTTTTTTAAGGGTGAGTGACAGAGGAGCGGCGCACAGTGCCCGGGAATAAGCGTGTAATCTGGAGTATCGGATTCAGTGTCCTGGTGAAACACCACGCTGGCAGTGAATGGAGTCTTTGTGGAGCTCTGTGGCTCACGGCCTCATTTGCATGTAGTGATAAACGTTGTTTACACTGGACATACAGCTCTGTGAAGTGGTAGGTAAACGCAGCGGGAATGATAGATTTACTGCCTCACATGGGAGCCAGACGCTGATGTAGTGAGCACACACTTACACAGCTGCACACACACACACACACACAATACCAGTTCGGGCAGCAGGTATGCAAATATGAACTACACAGAAACAGACATGCAAACACTCATATGGATCATATTGAGCAGCAGGGATGTAACACGCACACACACACACACGCACACGCACGCACGCACACACACACACACCTAGTACAGACATGAAACATTATCCTCTCTCCTGCATCATGATAAATGTCCGTTTCTTTCCTCCATGGCCCGTGTTCACATTTCCAGCCGATCCGTCAACATCGTGCTTGACCAACGTTTATTTTCTCCATGTAGATTAGATAAACACATAGATATAAGCGCAAGCTTTTGTGGGTGGGGGGGTAGAGAGGGGGGACTGGGTCTGACCAGGTCCAGTGCCTCTTTCCAGGGTGAAGAATCCCCTCTTTAGGCAGACTCGGCAGGCTGTAAAAGGGAGGGGGACCAGGGGCCACACTGGGCCTCCATTCC